>NW_004955503.1:5015381-5031061 GCF_000276665.1 Chinchilla lanigera
AAAAAAAAAAAAAAAAAAAAAAAAAAAAAAAAAAAAAAATTAGCCAGCAAGTTTTATTTGCTACGCCCTGTTTGAGATGAAATTTTGTACATTTTATGATTTCTTTATTCAGATTCACTATTCTTTCCCATTTGTTTTTATACTTCCTTCTCACTCTACATTTTTCACAGTTCAAGGTAGGTTATCACTTTATCTCTGTAAATGACAATTCTAACAGTCAAGGAAATTGCTTCTATAGAGAGATAAACAAATTGAGCTCTTTGACCACTAAGGGTTTTCCTAGTTCTGACATCCTTTGATTATACTTTTAACCAATGGATGGAAAAATAGACATATAAAACTGGCAGAGATATAGCTTGTGAAAGTTAAACCTTCTAAACCAGAAAAGATGTTACCACAGATTTAATAGCTGAAACAAAATTTCCTCATATATGAGTTTCCAAAATATTTACTCTGCTAAATTAATTTTTTAAATATAACTCTCCATATCTCCTATTTGGGGCTTCTTCTTTTACTTTTTAAGGGTTATTAGAAAACTCCTAGCTTGACTCCTTTCATTTGTTATTTACCATGAGATCTAAAATGTGGAAAAAATGGGATCACATGTCCCTGTCTTCTTCTTCCTGCAAGCAAAGCAAAATGTACTTTGAATAATTTTGAACAAATGCACTTTGCCAGTTTCAAAGTTTTGCATTTTAAAAAATTTTATATTCACATAATATAAAATTTGACCCTGTCTTGTCTTTTGTATCTGCAATTATTATCCTTTTAAAATATTTATCTACTCGTTCTCTACATTAACTTTCTTGGTTATAATGAGACCACTACTTCATTTCTTTATTTCTTTAATGTTTAACTTCAAAAGAATTGTTACTATAGTGAGACCATATCATGAAGACATTGCCATGTATGATGGAATTAAAAAAGATATCTTCTTTTAACTCTTCTTAGATCACTGAACAATTTCCACATAGTGGTCAGTTTACATACAGTTCCATGGCACTTTATAACTGAAAAAAATTATACTTCAATTTCTTAATTTTAAGATGATATTAAAGTCTAAATGTAAAATGAATTACCCTAGTTAATTACCTATGTATTATCTGAGCTAGACCTAAAATCCAGTTCTTTTTTCAGTCCAGGTTCTATCCATCATACCATATTTACCACATGACCATTTAAAGTAACTTAATAACCATCTCTCTAGAAGACACATAAGTCTGCAGTTGTGCCTAGCATAAAGTATCTGAGCACATTACTCAAATTTTAATAAAGGTGAAAGTCTCATCTTCACAGGCTCTAGCATAATGTATAGAGAGGGGAAGTGGCTTTTTTGAGGCACTCATAAATACACTCCAGAAAAATGGTGAATCTCTTTTCTTAGCTTATGGATTAACCAGAAAAGTATTTTGAATTCCTAGTTTAGTTCCCATATGCATAGAGCTTTTTGCAAATAATTGACTGTGGAAAGTTACAAGGAGTGTTCATGCTGCACTCCTGTGCCTAGAAAACTCAATAACGTATTCTTGAGAGAGAGATGTAAACATCATGATCTGATTTTGCCCTTTTAAAGAGTCTGTAAGAGCATATGAATTGAAAGAAGATATAAACTAACAGATAGCAAGGATCACATCTATTTAATTTGTATTGTATAGTACTTAGCATGGTGCCACATATATATGGAAACTTGATAAATATCACTTGAAGAGAAATACATTCCAAATGCATTTGCTGGCAACAGGCTTAGTTTCACTCCTCTACTGATTGGAGCAATGCCACATTGCTCCCATTTTATGATTCCTAAACAAAATCTTCACTCTACCCCTAGTGCCAGACAAATTTTATAATGACCATCGACCAGTCTTACAAGTCGTAGAATGAGAATAAGCTTTAAAGTTTGTCTCTACTACAGACCACCAAGAAATGAAGATATAGAGCCCCTTGTTAAGATCCTCTTATTAGGAAATAACATTGTTTCTCAGAGGTGATCAAGGATTATTTTCAGTTTCAAGAATATGTAAAACTTCACTTACTGTACAGAACCTTATTCTTAATAAAAGGATAAGCTTCATTTTTTCTTTATAATATATTCCTGTACTCGTTAGCATGAATGGAGACTCTGAACTGCAGGAAAGGCAGAATCAGTTATATAAGCGAATAAAAACTCTTTACATGACATTTAATTCTTAAATCTTCACAAGACAATGTGGGTCACCGTAAAGAAATACAAACTTAATGGCATGATACTAAGTGAATCCTGAAATAAAATAGGAAAATATCAAAGTAAAATAACCAATCTCCTTTCATTTTCCAGCCTAAAAGTGAATATAAATTATTTTAATTTAAAGCACACTTGCCTTAGTAACATAGGTAGGGGCATAGTTAAATATATAGTTGTCATCTTACTTTTATCACTTTAAGCAATTTTTTTAAAAGATGCACTGTAACAGCTACTGTCAATTTTGAACAAATATTCCCCAAACCGAAGCCAGTGTTAACCAGAGGCTTCACCATAGGAGTGCTTGCCATTATATTCATGTGAGTAACTTAAATGTATAAATTAATATATTTGTCAAATATGTATTATATTGCTTATTTTATATTCTTTTATAATCAGCAGCTGACATGTAAATTATCTATTTCACATAGATTGTAAGTCAATAACTCTATGTGACAGTGAGGCATACAGTTCACCAAGCACTAATGGTGATGTAGAAATAAAGATTAGTTGTAGAGAAGTGTAGAGGACAAGATGGCCACAAGAGAAATTCTTTTCTAAGCAGTCTGTAGAATGGAAACGCAGTTTTCAAAGCCTTTGCCCAGAGTCATTCATTCTGCAATGCATATTAGATAAGAAAAACATTTTGGAGGTTATTATATATGTGAACCAACTTCACAAATATGGCCAGAAATAAAGTCACATGATTAAAGCTTTCTTTGTTCTGGGAACAAGTAGCTAAATTGCCTTTGCCACACAGGGGAAAATAAATTCTAAAAGGAAGCATGGGTCAAATAACAGAGAGGAAACTGTGAAATGTGTCAAAAGTTTAACCAGGTAGATCTGAAAGTTAAATGTCTCTGACTGAGTTGCAGCTTTAATTGGCAATTTGAGCCTAATACTACCCATTAATGTGTGTACTGGACTTGGTGATGCATATTGTAGTCCCAGAATTCTGGAAAACTGAAACAGTAGGAAGCCAAATTCCAGCCCAGCCTGGGAAACTGAGCATTTTAGTGAGAGCTTGTCTCAAAATGAAATATAAAAACAGGCTGGAGATGTAGCTCAGTGCAAAGGGTCTTGGTTATATCCCCTATGTTCAATCCACACAAAATGAATGTGCTTAAACATCCCAGCCACGTGATATAAGGTTAAACTGCATGTTGTATTCTTTAAGCCACATTTCCCTCTTTGAGAATTCCCATATTTGTAGAGTGCTCCTTCTATTTCTGGATTGCAATACCCAGTGGCAGTTCAATAAAATAAGGAAAACTATATCATCAAATGTCTACTCAGGAGGCAAAGTGAGAGAGGCATGCAGGAAAAAATCTCTATATCATCAACAGATTATTTAAAAGAGTAATGAATAGAGTGCTTTTGTAATATCTGTCAAAAGTACAATATCTTCAGTAAATGAGATTCAAAACTATTATTTCAGCTTTTCTCTTTTTCATCTTCTATCTGTAACAAATTCTGTTAGCTTTCTTTTACTTTTTTCCTAAAACCAGTCCTGCTGCTTGTACTGCAGTCTAATATAGAGACTTATTATCTCATGCTTAGATTACTAAAGAAGCTATAAGCTACTTTCTTTGAAGAGCCTTTCCCCACCATAACAACTTGCCCAACTAGATGGTTTTTCTTACTATTTATTCTAGATGTCACTGGTAAATAATCACCTGTTAATTTTTTTCAACAATTTCAAGTGGATTGCCAAGCCTCTTTGCTATAATTTTAAGGTCTTTAATAATATATTTCCATATAAAATTTCAAATGGTTAACCTAAATCAATCTGCTTTACATTTAAAGCCCTTGATAATATGTTTCTACCAAACATTTTCTCCCTGGCATATGTATGCTCCATCTAGTCAGGCTTACCTCTATATTGATGGCAAAATATATATTCTCCTTTCACATCTCTGTGCACAGTACAGTGAACCAACATCCAAGAGCCTCGCAGTACTTCAGTTTCCTCAGTGGTAAAATGTGAACTATAAGTTTGTTTGAAATATTAAATGAGTTGCTTAGAACAGTATCTGGTATCTAATAAGTGTTATACAATTATTTATTGTGTATGTACATCAAATAAATGAGCATTTCCTTTTTCCCTCTGCTTATAAAAATTCTAGCAAACACTCAGGTCTCCTGTTTTGCATAGCTAAATCGATACTTGCTACTGCATCAGACACCAAGCTTAGGATTCTTATAACTTTATCTGTATTCTCCACTGCCAAATATAATGCTCCATGTGTTGTACTATTTTCAGTATCTTCAATGGCATATATCCAGTAAATGGTAAGTTTTTTGAAGTTAGAGACTTTTACATCTCCAACCTTTTATACTACAACATTTAATACTCAGTGGACACTAAAATAGCTAATGAGTGTTAGTGTAGTGGAAATGTATAGTTATTGACAATTTAATACTAGGAAGGGAGCAGCTTGTAACAGTCTACCAACCTCTAGTCTTTCAAATGTTTGTTAGAATCATTTAAAGGTCAACATAATTTATGGTTTTCACTTTTATACTTTCTCATTTAGAAAATTGTAGAGTATACATGACAGAAAGCACTAAACCAATTTGACACTTTGTAGCTCAGGCAAGCCTCAAACCTTCAGGAATCCTCCTGCATCAGCCTTTCATGTGCTGGGATTACAGGTGTGTGCCACCACACCCGGCCTAATTTGACACTTTGGATCTTGGTAGGTTTCTAATGACTGTGAAATTCTTACTTGGTAAAGGCAAAGCAAACATTACTACCTAGAGTTCAAAAGTATTTCTCTGTAGTTTGCCTCATAAATTAGCACCTACTCTGTTTAAAGAAAGACTGGTTGCCTTTGAATTTTTTATATCATCCAGTCCAAGAAACATCTAGATCTTTTCCACTACGATCATATAGATTACATATTAAATTGGCATTAACTGCATTATTAAATCATTGCTAAAGGAATATGTGGACAAATGGCACAAGAAATGGATAAAGGATTCACTCTACCATTAATTCCCAGATGCTGCCTTGCATCATAAAATTTTTTCATTCAAACATTATATGGACATGCCCCAATAATATTACATAATCATTAAGTATTATGAGAGTTTAAATTTCAGAGAGATTAAGAAATCTGCCTTTACTTTTAGAAAGATGGAACAGTGAATCAACCTTTCTGAGATTTGGAACTTCGTTGTTGGAATATAGCAATCTGGAGAAGAGAAAAAGGAGAAAAGTGGGTCCCTGGGACCTATCAAAAATATGAAGTGAGAATTGGGCTCACAGGGAGATCAAAGACAGGGAACTCAATGCAGAAAAGGAAAGTGGCAATGAAGCTTTTTCTCTGAATCCCAGCTTGCGCATGAGAGAGCTGGCTCAAGCATAGAGAGGCCTAGTGACTACAGGTGACTCTCAGTGCCCCCACAGAGAAACACATCAGTGGAATGGAGCAGAGCGTGCTGCAGGCTGCATTGTCTAGTGAGGAATTCCAATTCAAATAACCCTAGGAGAAGACGACTGGGTGGTTGCCATTTTGAAAAGGTGCCAATTGTATTCAGGGCTTAGTGCAGCAGTTGGTTGGCACACTTTCAGGGATCCTATAGCAGAGTGAGGTACAGCAGTAGAAGACATCTGGGGTCAGCCTGCCAAGTAGAAACCAGCGAGAGACACCTGGAGAGTTGTAGGGTGAAAAACTCAGGTCAAATCTTCACAGCCAGAAATCAGGATCACGCTGAACTTCAGTGGAACTGAAAGCACAGGCTTGTTGTGATTATTCACAATCTCACCACAATTCTGTGTAACACTTACAGGGATCAAACAAAATGGATGAGCACTGTTTTTCTGCCCCCATTTCTACTAATGAAAGCAGAGACACACCTACAAAGGACATTATATTTTTCCTTTGTTTGCTTTTTATTTTTCTTGAATGGATCAAGGAACAAGATCTAATAATATAGTGTAAATAAGAACACATTTAACTCAAAAAAATTCACAGGGCACTGGATGCTATAACAGCTAAAAAGGGAGGCATTTGTGCTATGCTGGGTGAGGAAAGTTCCTGCTTCATGAATAAATCTGGGATCATCATAGGAAAGTTGAAAATCCTCTGAAACTACCCTGACAAAAAATACCAACAACTGGGATATGGTTTCACATCTTCACAGTGGTCATGATGGGATAACACCTTTGGATCATGGACTCCCTTCTTCCTCTGTCTCTTGGGCCCATTATTCATAATAATTGTCTTCCTTCTTATAGCACCTTGTATTTTTAAAGTTTCTTCAAGCTTTCTCCAACCCAGGATGTGCACTATAGCTGTCTATGAGCTCCTTGCCCTGGCCAAGACCCCTGGCACCAGCTTCCACATGAGTATAACCCATAGTCCAAGCACCCTCTATCAGGATGATGCCCCCTATCAGCAGGAAGTAGCCTGAGAGAGTCATCACTCCTCCTATAACCAAAAGACAGGAATGATGGGTTTCTGCCAATATAAATTTCTGCTAAGTCATCGTAGTGGTGATCCTACATGGTGCGGCCCAGAGCCAATCACATGTCTCTCTCTTGTGGGGGATGGTGACTCTTTTTTTTTTTTTTTTTTTTTTTTTGGTTTTTCTCCGGTACCGGGAACCGAACTCACGACCTTGTGCTTGCCAGTCAGGCGCTTTTGCCGCTGAGCTAAATCCCCAGCCCGGGGATGGTGACTCTTAACATATCATTTTTAAGACAGAATATATTTAGCCTTAGTGCAAGCCTCAAAATATGTCTTGAGAAACATCCTGGAGGGATTATAAAAAGTTAACTTTGCAGTTAGTTTTTCCCTGCAATGTTTCTCCAAAGATAAAGAACATGAGGGCCCAGAAAACCACCTACGACCCTACCTGGGTTGTCTCATCCCTTCCCTGGCCCTAGATAAACACTGTAACCATAAAGGAAATCTAAAGGGGGACATATAGAACAGAGTACAGGAAGTATATATCATTGGGTTTGGGCTCATTACCAGGGCCTGACCCAGTGACATGGCACAATGAAAGCAACATGTGGCCAGGGCTACAACATTCCAATCTGTTACCATGGAAACCAAAAATATGTATAAGGTGGAAACAAAGTCAGGCAGGGACCCCACGTTCCTGACCTGCTAGTTGAGGATGTGCAGTGACTGGTCTAAAATTAGTAAACTCTGTTTGCCCTAAATAGAGTTCTTTGGTCTTCTGTGGAATTCAGCCCACTTGCTGTTACACCCAGACCATCTTCTGCCTCGTCCCCAGGCTGAGTACAACTTCCTGTTTCCTTTCACATAGCAAGCAATCAGTGTCCATTATATCACTCAACCTGCCCCATAAACTCCACCTCCAACCTAGCCCAACTTATTCTTTTTTCCCAGCCACCCCCTTCAGAAGGTTGTAGCTTCTCTCTCTCTCTGTAGCCTTCCTGTGCCTAACAATAAAGGCTTTTTTACTTTAAAAAATAGAGAAGAAATTCATAGATTGAAAGACAAATGATAGAAAACAATATCCATGTGACAGGAACTAAAAAAAAAAAAGCAGGAGTAGCTACTCTATTTGCAAACAAAGTGGATTACAAACCAAGACTGATCAAGAGAGGCAAAAAAGGTCACTACGTACTATTTAAGGTGACAATCCTAGAGGAACAGAAGACAATAATAAACATAGATGCACCAATTTCCAGCTCACTTAACCATATAAAACAAATAATAATAAATCTGAAAAATCAAATAAGCACTAATAGAATTACAATGGGGGACTGTCAGTGTTTCACTGTCACAAATAGACAGGTCACTAGAAAAATTTAATGAAGAAATATCAGAGCAGAACTAACCTTTTGAAAAATAAATAGGCAGTAGATGGCTAAAAAGTGTTCCCTCCCACAAGATCAGAGTACACTCTTCTCAGTTATGTGTAGGACATTCTCTGAAATAGACCACATAGTGGTTCATAGAACATGCCTAAGTAAATGTAAATGATTTGAAATTATACCAAGCATATTATTAGACCATAGTGCATTGAAATTGGAAATCAGTGGCCAAAGAAACCACAAAATCTGTATAAACACATGGAATTTAATAGAAAAACATCGTCCTGAGAAATCATTTAATAAAAGAAAAGCATAGATAGTATCTACAAGTAAACAATAACACTAATACAACATACTGCAACTTAAGGGACAAAATAAAAGCCAATCTATGAGGGAAATTTATAGTTGCAAATACCCAAATAAGAAACACAAAACAAGCTCAAATAAAAAAACCTAATTTTGAAAGACCCAATAGATTGAAAATATTCATATTTCCAAAATTATTATGCAGCTTTAATGCAATCCTGATCAATACACCAATAATATACTTCACAGAATTAGGGAAAATAATCCTGAAATTCATTTGAAACTAGAAGACACTTAGAAAAAGCAAAATCCATTCAAGCATCTAAAAAAACAGCAAGTCAAGCAAAAATCTCATGTAAAGATCAGAGCAGAAATTAAGGCAATCTTATAAAATAATGGAAAGAAACAACTCAAATCCATGCAATTAGGAATATAAGGTATAAAATTACAACAGATCCTGTGTAAATCTAGAAGATCATCAGTACCTTCTTTGAGCACCTTTATTGTAATAAGATGTAAAATGGAAGAAATGAACATATTCCTAGATACATATGAATTACTAAAGATCAATCACGAATATAAAATAATTCTAAATAAACCATTACCCAGTGAAACTGAATATGTAATTAAAATCTATGAACAAAACAGAAACACAGGTCTGGAGGGATTCACTGCTGAATTATTCAAGACATTTAGAAATCTAATGCCACTACTAAACAAACTCTTTCATGAAATTGGAAGGGAAAAATACACCCAAAATCTTTCCTGGAAGCAAGCATTACCTTGATAGCAAAACTAAAGAAGGATCCAACCAGAAAAGAGAAATATAGGCCAGTCTCTCAAATGGATCTATTAAAAAATTCTCCATAAGTTGCTAGCAAATAAAATGTAGCAAATCATCAATAAGATTATACAACATTACCAAGTAAGATTCATCACAGAGATACAGGCATGGTTAACATAGGAAAATCTATAAATATAGTATATGACATTGACAGAAACAAGGAGAAAAAAAATTACATGATAATTTCAATATATACCAAAAAAGCATTTGACAAAGTCAAACAATGATTCATTATTAACACCCTACAGAAATTTCGAATAGTTGATATTTATATCAATCTGATAAAAACTATCTATTACAAATCAATAGTCAACATCATACTAAATGGTCAAAGACTGAAAGGTTTCACTCTAAAATCGGGAACAAGACAAGGGTGTCCACAATCACAAATCTTATTCAGTACAGTTCTGGAAACATTAGGCAAGGAAATTGGACAAGAAAAAAAAATAAAAGGACAAAGGGTAGTAAAGAAAGAAGTTAAAATATAATTATTTGTGGATGACATGATTATCTGTATAGGTAACCCCAAAAACTAGAGTAGAAAAATTCTAGATTTAGCAAACCAATTCAGTAGCATATCCAGATACAAAGTCAACAATGAAAAATCAATGTCATTCTTGTACCCAAAAATCAATGTCACTAAGAAAAGAATTAGAGAAACCAAACTTTTCACAACAGGATAAAAATGAAATACTTAGGAATCAATCTAAGAAAGGAAGTAAAACATCTTTATATTGAAAACTATTGTATTGTGAAAAGGGAGATGAAAGACGATATCAGAAAATTGAAAGATATACAGTGTTGTTGTTAGAAAGACCCAATAGATTGAAAATGTTCACATTTCCAAAATTGTTGTACAGCTTTAATGCACTCCTGATCAATACACCAATAATATACTTCATAAAATTAGGGAAAATAACCCTAAAATTCATTTGAAACTAGAAGACACCCAGAAAAAGCAAAATCCATTCAGGACAACAAAGACAAGAAAGGGGGCATCATAATCCCTTAAATGGAAATATACTACAAAGCTACTATGGCAAATAAAAAAAAAGAAAAACCTACTGGAAAAAAAGAACAAAAAGACCCAAAGATCAATGGAACAGACTAGAAGATACAGAAACAACTCTAAACACTCCCAACCACTTTATTTTTTACCAAGGGGCCAAATACTCTCAGTGGAAGAAAGATGGCCTTTTTAATAAATAGGCCTATAAAAACTGGGTTTCCACATGCAGAAGATAAAAACTAGACATATATCTCTCACCATGCACTAAAGTAAAACCAAAATGGATCAGTATTCTTTATTAAAACAGAAACACTAAATCAGCTGAATGATAGACTAGATAGAACTCTTGTAGCTATAGGTGTAGGGAAAGAGTTTATAAACAAATCCTGATCACACATGAAATACTACAAATAAAGCAACAAGTTGGATCTCATCTTATTAAAAAACTTTTGCACAGCAAAAGAAGCCACTATCAGAGTGAAGAGACAAGCCACAGAATGTGAAAAATCTTTTGTCAACTGTTCCTCAGACCATAGACTATTATCTAAAATCTATAAAGCACTCAAGACAGACACCCAAAACTGAAAGACCCAGTTCAAAAAGAGCCATCCAAAATGAATAGACACTTCCAGATGAAGAAACACAAACAACAAACTTAAGAAAGGAAAAATTTCAACATCACTGATTATTTGATGTATGCAAATTAAAACATCACTGATATTCCACTACACTCCAAAAAGAATGGCTATTATGAAGAAATCAATAATCGACAAATGCTGGCAGTAGGGTGGGGAAAACGGTACTATTCTCCACTGTTTCTGGAAATGTAGACTGCTACAACTAATGTGGAAATCAGTATGGAGATTCCACAAAACTTAAAACTAGAGGTTCTATTTATTTGACCCTGGAATTCCTCTTCTGGGCATGTTCCTGAAAAACATTAAAAGCAACATATCACAGTGATATATGCACACCCATATTTATAGTAGCACAATTTGTAATAGTTAAATTTTGGAAACAACCCAAATGTCCACCAATGGATAAATGGATAACGAAGTTGTCTTTTTTTTATATATAATGGAATACCAGTCTGTCATAAAGAAGGATGGATTTGAGACATTTCTAGATAAATGGGTACACCCTGAGAACATACTCTTAAGTAAAATAAATTGAACACACATCTGTAAATATCACACATCTCTTTTGTAAGAACCTTAAAGGGTAAATACGTACCAAAGTGTATAACTAATTTTGGAAAATTAGGAGTGTATGTTTAAATGTGAAGGGGAACAAGTGCAGAGGGAGGGGGAAAGAAGGAATGGCAAAAAAGAAAGCAGCAGGAAAAATTGAAATAAAACTTTTGTAAAAAGCAGGGGTAGTAGGGTTGAAGGGAAGGTGCAGGATTGGGAGAAAAGGAAGAATCAAGTTGTATTAAGTACAAGGACAAATTTCCTAGGATGAATGAGATCATTGTGTATATCTAAAGTGTACCAATGAAATTAATTTAAAAAGAAATTTGCCTGAAGTCATACAGCAAGTAGAGATAGAATTTTGTATTGTAACTTTTATTTCTATAAAGTACTTTGAGTACTCACTATGTCACCTGCAGTATGCTAATGCATTTACATGTGGATTCTTTTTAACATCAAATATGGTCTGTCAGATCCTCGCAATATTCTGTATCCTTGTGAATTATTAGCAAATAGCTAAAGAAGGACATTTTAAGGAAAATAAATTTCATTAAATTTTAAGAGATATATATATATACATTTATATTGCAATTTAATTGACTAGAATTATGCAGAGACAATCAAAAATGACTTCACATTTTAATGTTGACTTTGTGCAATTTGTGGAGAGGCTGACTTTAACACAGATTGTTAAGGACAGGTTTAAGGCATCAATCAATAGTCAAATGATAAATATGTTCAATAGATGGAACGGAATGAATAAACTGGGAAGGAAGGTATCATAGTAGTAGAGTAGAAATGGTTTTGTTAACTTTGCTAAAATATTAAGTTCCGTAGGAAGAACTAATACTTATTTTGAATTCATATTCTACCTACATCTTATTTTTAAGGTGCCTAAGATTTGATTTGTTTATGTTCATGATACTGGTATGCTGTTACTGTTCTGTTATTTTTGCTTGTTTGTTTCTCATTTACTACTTTCTTTAAAAGAAAAAAAGAAAATGTATTAATAACTAATAAATTTTATATAGTTTATTCAGTAGTATGTCTTCTGGTGTTATTAAAATACATCCTTCTTGTTACTTACATGACATTCTCAGTTAGAGAGGTTTTGGTCAAAGGAGTGTACTGAATGAAGTACTCTCCACTGATAATTGTGCTTTGCCTTCTAATACTCTGAAGAATGTATTCCGGTATGCTGTACACCTGAAAAATAGGGCTTTAAGATAATGTATTCTTCCTGAATGAAGAACAAGTGACATTGACACAAAATCCTTTGTACTTTACATGTTCAGAGTAATAATGACATCAGATTGCTCTGTCTCATATATTTCACGTGAGACAAAAAACAAAACAAATGATGTTAAAACCTGTGGATTAGTTTGAGAGGATAGCAGACAGTAAAGTACACTGAAAAAACGTAGTTACATGTGTTGTGCTCCTCTTAGCAAATACCTTTTCTCTCTCTTGTTGTTTTACCTAAGAACATTTGTTTCCTGCATGACATTCCGAATGTCTCTTTCAATTAGTGAATTTTATAAAGGTAAACTCATATTGAATGAGAAATAATGCATGCTAACACATTTCTTACTACTTTTGTAGTTTCAGTTGTACACTTTGGCTGTAACTGGATGGATGTCAACATTCACATTGGTGAGATGCAATGTTTTGAGGAGGAATTGAGAGAATATTTCTCAATATTACTGGAGGGAAAAGTTATCTAACAATCAGTAAAAGGTGCAATTTTTCCAGGGTTTTGTATATAAAAACACAAATACGGACTTTGAAACATTAGATAATCCACATGTATAATATACTTGACTTCATATGAGACACAGGAGTAGATATTTAAAGGAAGTTTCAGCCTTAATTTTAGTCCTTATCATAATGCTTATATTTTATGCTGTTCAAATATTGGAAAATATGTACAAAACTTACTTTTGAAATAGTCTTGTTATACCAACTTTTCTGAGAGCAATTCAATCATGAGACTAGTCATTCATTTTCCTTTTTACATTTTTTTATATTTTAAAAATTTATTTTCTTACTTTTATTAATACATATTTGTGATACGTGATTACATTCATTTTAAGGATTTGATATGTGTACGTAATACCTTTCAATTTTTCTCTTTCTTCCCAAACCTCTTTTATTTTGCCAGCATCATATTCATTTATTTATCTCATAAGAATACATAAAGTTAATTATCATATCAGACTAATAGGCCCCAAATGTATATGATACATAAGATGATTTACTAAGTCGAGGCATACTTTTAGATAAATTGACCTCACTAGATTATAATAACTTTTTTCTTTTTTTATAGTATGTCTTTTATTTTATACTTTATTTATATATTAAATTTTAATCATTTATCTTAGCCACAGATGATCACTATATTAAAATAATTTCATCTTCATATTGTAGAATGGTTTTCTTCTGAGCCTCCACAGTTATTACAGTGGTTGTAATGCATAAAATGCAGAAATACACAATATGAATAGAAGATATGCATTTCACCATTATGAGAAAATATACTTTGCTTCCTTCACATGATGCTTTGGTCATAAGTGTAGAATAAATTTATAATGATAGAATTTGTGAGATGAGAGAAAATACCATTTAGCTCCCCAAAGAATTTCTTTCCCTATTTGAAGTACTTAAAATACTGTCAGTTCAGGTTGACTCTTTTTGTCCTTATGATCTAGGGTAAGGCACTACCACGTGTTTTTTGTTGAAAAGCTATGATTTTAATCAGAGACACATAACAAACCAATTATAAAAGAATATTCTTTACCACAGACCCAGATCATCTGTTTCAGTAATTCTGTGGTTAGATGTAAGAAGTTGAAATTTAACAACAGTTTTAGAGAGAATTCTGATGCAAAACATTAGCAAAACTCTTTGTGAGAAACATTCTTTCAGATATCATTCTTGGACCTACTAAGAACTTAACTTTCTTGATAGAATATTGGGACACAGAAAATTCCTAGATTATGAAAGTAATGAACCCTCAAAGCTTTTGAACAAATCTTGCCTCCTACATCACAAGGTACATCAAGAATATTTTTTACCATTACCAAGAACTATAGGTACTTGAAAGGCAACCTCTGTGGGTATTTCTTTTTTGTTTGTTTGCTTTGTTTTTTGTATTTTTTTCTGGTACAGGGAATCGAAATCACGACCTTGCACTTGCCAGGCAGGCGCTGTGCCCCTGAGCTAAATTCCCAGCCCCTTCTCTGGGTATTTCTATTCAATTTGAAAATTAGGAATTCAGCTATGAATTGTACAGATTTTTCTGTCTTTTGTTTTATGTTTTTTTGTTTTTTTGTTTGTTTTTTTGTTTTTGTTTTTTTTTGTACCAGGAATCAAACTCAGGACCTTCTGCTTGCTAGCCAGGCACTTATGCTGCTGAGCTATATCCCCTGGCCCCTTATATAGATTTTTCAAATGTGAAAATGATTTTATTTTATTTTACTTTTTTTGGTTTTTCTCCAGTACCGGAAACCGAACTCACGGCCTTGCACTTGCCAGGCAGGTGCTTTTGCCGCTGAGCTAAGTTCCCAGCCCCTCAAATGTGAAAATGAATAAGGATACGGTAGGGATAGAAAGAAAGAAAGAAAAAAATATGGAAGGAAAAAAAGGAAGTAGATGATTTCCTAGTCAGGAGGGGAAGGATAATTGGATTGAGGGGAGAGGAAGGGGACAAATAAATTATTAAAATATGTTATGTACATATACAAAACCTCATGATGAATGTGATCATAATTAATTGCAAGCATGCGCTAATATAAAAAATTACAGACGAGCTTTGTGTATTTCAACATAGCCAATACTGTAAAAGAGTGGGTTATGACAGTGAATTCTATAAAGTATCTTTGTTATTTAACTTCCAGAACACACATTTGTACACATATCTCTTCATCAGAAATATAGTCTTATATTTTCATTGTCTTCCATACATTGCAATATTTAATGCCATATCTTAATAGAAATTTCTTATGCAATTCATATGACAGAAATTTGCACAGCTAAAATATTCTTGTAGGAGTTCTTTCTATGTGTATTCATTTTGAAATCCTTGAACTATATTTTGATATATAAATGTACAACAACATGGAAATGTTATATCATGATTTGTCACAGCAAAAACACAATTATTGCTGAATTTGTGAATGAAATATGCCTAAAATTTAGAAAATGAAACATTAAAAACAGTAGATAAGGGGCTGGGGATTTAGCTCAGCGGCAAAAGCGCCTGCCTGGCAAGCACAAGGTCGTGAGTTCGGTTCCCAGTACCGGAGAAAAACCAAAAA
>NW_004955503.1:5031161-5038671 GCF_000276665.1 Chinchilla lanigera
GAGTGTTAATGGTGACAGCAAAAATAAGATCCAAAAAAAAAAAAAAAAAAAAAAAAAAAAAAAAACAGTAGATAATAGGACAGAGAGTAAAAGAAGGCTTAGATATTTTCAGTTCAAATTGTAACATCCCTTTTTGTCAAAGGCCATTCTATACAATTTTTGCCAAAAATAATTCCATATTTAAATAGTGATAAGGGCTTGTCCAATGTCTTGCCATGTGAGCCTGCTGTGGTATGCAGATATATAACTCCATGTGCCTCCAGTCACAGTGCAGGCTTCAATGGCTCCATCATGCTGTATTTCCCAGAGCAAGTTTACAACAGCTGAAGACATCCTGTTTCCTTGAGAACTGAGTAGTAATTTTAAAAAGGTTTCACCTTGGGGAGAGGACAAACTCCTCATTAACCTACAGTCTCTTCCTTTCGTTTTCATCAACATAAAGATCTTCATTAGCATAAGACCAACTCCATCCTCTGAGTCATCTTATAATACCCTCACCATTTTTCTCAATGTAAATGTGATCAATAAATACCGAGGTTCTGGTTGCTTCATGGCCTTTTGTTCCTCTTGAACAACCGGCCGTCCTAGGTCCCCATCGTCTCTTACTCTTTTTGCCATGCACTGAAACAATTTGCAGGAGACTGGTGCTCACTGCAGGCGTCCCTGATACATTTTATCAGAAAAAAATAAAACACAAAAGCATATATTCATTTGACAAGATCAGATTACTTAGGTTATAGTCTAACTGAGGTAGAAAAAGACAGAAAATTCAAACCATAACTAATAAGAACAAAAATGGATACTAATACCCTTAAATATTTTCAGAGTTACTACTTTTTTTAGGTTCAGCCATGAGTGCAGAGTTATAGAGAAACATGTGTTCTTGCTCCAAACACCACACAGTCTAATGGAAGAGACAGAACAGTAGTAATTAATTACAATACAAAGTAAATGTCATAATAAAAGAGACTTCTACCTTATTGGAGAGCTCAGAATGGGGAGAATATGACGCTGCCTGTGAAAGGACAGGGTTAAGAAACACTTCATAGAGAACTTGGCTTCTGAAACCCGAACAGTAAGTTTAAAGCATACAATGTTTGGGTAAAGGCATAATTCTCTAGCATAATAATAAGCAATAACAAGTCTACAGGTGAGAACTAAGCACTGGAAGAAGAGGACACAACATACTCCTTGATTATGAGGGTAATTAACACTTTCCAGTGAAAGGAGAAAATGCCAATGTTAGTACGTGTATCATAATATGACTTGGGTCTATAAAATTCAGAGAATTTTTCACATTACAAAAGGCAGCTGTACTATATAGATTCCCAAGAGTAAATAACTAAATATAGATTTTCACTGCCCCAGTAACTATTTTTATGCCATCATTAACTTGATAATTTCTTTCCTCTTCCCTCTACTTCCCTTCCCTTTCCTTCCCTTCCCTTCTTTTCCTTCACTTCTCTTCATTTTCTTCCGTCTTTCTTTTCTCCTTCTCACTTTTCTTCTTCCTATTCTTTCTTACTTCTCCTCCTCGGTTTTTTTCTCTCTCTCTCCCTATCTCTCTGTTTCTCCCTCTCCTTCTCCCTCTCCCTCTCCCTCTCGCCCTTCCCTCTTTCCTCTCTCCCATTCACTGCATGTGCCTTGAAATGATTTCCTTTTTTCTAGTCTCTGGAGAGATTAATCCATTCTTCTATTCTGTTCAATTTCTTCTTGTACCCTATGGTAGTGTTGTACTTTTTCTCTGACTATTAATATCTTTTTTCTAATACCATGTTCTTGACTGTATTTATTTCCATTAATTATCTACATTCAGAAAAATTAATTTTAACTAAAGAAACATCCCATGAATACAACAGCAGTGGTAATGGGGATTAATAATAGGTTCTCTTAAGTGGGACCACGTGGGAAACATGTCCACTGGGTCAAAAAGTAGGGAAAGAGATATTGCTAGAATATAATTATCAAGTCTGAGTGGGCAGAAAATATCCTAAGAAAATTAATGCAGCAAGTAAAATTGTAAAATAGCAATTTATTTCACCAACACCAAAGGAATATTGTCAATTTGTTTATTTAACTTACCAATTTGTATTGGTAAGTTAAAATCTCTCTGAAACTGATACTTCTCCTCTCTGTGTGGAGCCACATTTAACATAAAATAAAACTACCTCTCCAATTGTACCCTCCCTCCTCCATAAAGTAACCTTGATCACTATCCATTTGTTTTTCTACCTTGAGTTGAATTAGCTGTATGCATCATCTTCTTACCTTCTTAAATTTCTGTTCCTCAAATAATCAAGAAACATTGTAAAATCTTCATATTACTTTGTGGACAGATGCTTTAATCCTTATGCTAGTAATGCATGTGCCTAGAGGAAACAGGAAAATACTTAAAATGGTTCCATCTAATTTCAGTGCATGGAATAAGCTGCTGCCTCAAGCAGAATGTTGGAGAAGACTGCTTATGTTATCACAAGCAGCTGTTCTCCCGTAAAAGGAAGAACATAGATTTGCGATGGGGAATAGAAGTGGAAAGATTAAGTACACAATTTTGGTTTAAAATTTTTCTTCTGCAACTTTCCCACATATTTCTCTATAAACATTTTTGCCTCAAATATGAGTCACTCTGGTTAAGTAAGGAAATATAAGCATACAGACACGCACACACACACACCAAAAACTATGTGTTTTTACCTCATTAACAATTCTTCTTAGGATCTTGGACAGAATCCTCATTTGCATGCACTAGAGTTTACTCATTTGAAAAAAATTCAAAACATTTTGGACCATTTTTAAAAATTTCTCCACAAAAGAGAAAATACTACTTCCATTAACTTGGTCAAAGTATATTGTGTAAACTTATGAAGAATATTATAATTTTATCTTTAAACATGTATGGATTGTCAATTAAAAGTAGCAACTGACACATGAAAGATTAGAAATAATATAACTTTGAGTGTATAGAAATTAAGATGTTAAATCTTCACATGGAAGATATTCACACAAAATGTGTGGCTAAGGACTTCTGCAATAAATGATGGATATCTTTATTATTTTATTATTAAGTTTATTGGTGTATTTTCAATACACATATTGATCATATTCATCATAGGGAATTTGTACCTGTATTTGATACATTTTTATTCCTCTTTCTCCCCAACTCCATCTGCTCCCTTCAACTAATTTTATCCTCCTCATTTATAAAATTTTGTTTCCATTTTATCCTTCATTTTCTTTGTCCCTTCCGTCCATCCCTCTTCTCTTTCCCTAGTTCCTCTTTCTTTTTGAACATTTTTTATCCTTTCACAATATCTCTTTCATATGATGGTCCTACTCCTTCATTTTCTCATATCAAGCAGATTATGCAATACTTACACACATGAGTCTGATTTATTTCATTTAAGAATATGGCCTCAAGTTACACATATTTACCTAGAAAGGTATAAAGTATATTCTTTTATGGCTGAATAGTACTCCATTGTTTTGACACATCTTTTTTATCCATTCCTTAGCTGATGGTCATTTAGGTTGTTTCTACGTTTTACCTACTACAAACTGTGCTGCTATAAACATGGATTCACATATATCACTGTGGTACGATATTTTTAATTCTTGTGGAAAGATACCCAGAAGGGGTATAATTGGAACCTCTAATCCCAGTTTTTTGAGGAATCTCCACACTGATTACCACAGTGATTACACCAGTCTACATTTCCGTCAGTGGTGGTGAAGGGTTCATTTTACACACAAATAAGTTGTTTTCTTTTAGGGTTTAAAATATATTACTACAAGCTCTCCTTGAGTTGAGAATTTTTTTTGAGAGGTGTGATTTGATTCTGACGGGCTTTTCTTTGTAGGTGATTTGTTTCTTTTCTCTAACTGTTTTAATATTTTGTTCTTGTGTTGAAATTCTGGAATCCTGACTGTTACATGCCTTGGTGTAGATGTATTTTGGTCAAGATTATTTGGAGTTCTATATCCTGCACTTTTTTGTCTGTCAAATCCTTCATCATTGTTTCAGAAGTTTTCTGCTATTACTTCTGTGAAGATGTTTTTATGACATTTGTACTTTCTCTATCTTTCTCATTGACTCCAATAAATCTTATGTTCTTCTTCTTTGCTTCATCTTGCTGATGTCAGATTGATTTTTGATGGTCTCTTGCTATTTTTAAAATATTCTTTTTGTGGTCACTAACCAGAATTCTGTCCTCAATATCTGATATTCTATCCTTGCCTTCATTCAGTCTGTTGTGTATGCTTTCAATGGAGTTTTTATTCTCCTGCATTTCTATTTGGATGTGTTTCGTGGATTCCATTTCTTTCCCATGTTGGGCATCCATGATTTCCATCATTTTCCTAAGTTTCTCAATTTTTTAAAATCTGTGTTTGTTGTAATGTCTTTCATTTTGTGGTCATTTCTTTTTCACCTGAGTGATTATTTTTTCTACGGCCTCTTCCATTTGTCTGTTCACTTTTGGCGTTTTCATTGCATCAAGTGCCAGTGGGTGGCTTCCAAGTTCCTCTACTGCATTGTCTTCTGCACTTGTCTTGGGTGTGCTGGGGTTGCATTTTGCTTCTACATATTGTTATTTTCTATTTTATTTTATCTTCTTCATTGATGCTTGTAGTTTTTTTTACAGTAGATTGCTTTATCACTAATGTCAAGACTTCCACAGGAAATGTCTATTCTTCTGGGTTACCTTCATGATGTAGGTGGTTCTATGTCTTTCTGTCTATCTCAAGAATCTACCTTCCTAATTTATTTATTTTTGAGACAGGATTTCACTATGCAGTTCTGGCTGGCTTTGAATGAACGTTTTAGCCCAGGCTGGCCTCACATTCAGAGTAGTTCTCTGTCTCATCCTCCCAAGTGCTGGGATTACAGGCCTGTGCCACCATGCCTGGATGCTTCCCAGTTTATTAAGTAGGAGAACTTGCTATCTTTTGGCCCAGCACTCAGTCCTTTGGTACTATACTATGGCGATATTTATTAACACAGACAATCACAGTGTTATCATACAAGCGATAAAAACTTATTATAAATGCTATGACATCCTATGTAAAGTAATATGATTAGCAATAACTATAGCATCATGCACAGCCTAGCTACTGACAAACTTTGGTATTATCCTGATACCTTTAACCATATGAGCATATTTTACAGTTATATAACAAAATCCAACATATTCCAAGAACTGTTTGCAGTTATTTTCCACTGAACAGATGATTTTACTCTGTTTTTTTTGGTGACTTACGAGGGATAGGGTCAAGAGGGAGAGATGAATGAGATAAAATATAGTAGAATCAAATTTAGGGGATAAATGATGATTATCAAAGTATTGCCAAGCAGCAGAGCACAAGAGTTAAAGAATGAAACAAAATGCAAAGAAGTATTGACGTGAACTAGAAAGAGAAGAGACAATGTTCACCCACAAGAAATTATAAAATCAAGAGATATCTGAGAAAAGAAAGAAAGAAGACAAATGCAAGAAAACAAAAAAAGGCAAGAAATATACTTAGCGAAAAAAGAAAGAAAAAAGAGATGACCAGAATAAACAAAATCAATGATACCAGGAAAGAAAAAGAAAAGTAGTAAAATTCCTCTACTGCCCACATTCCTGTGGTAGTATTCAAGTCAGATCTCACAAATGTGTTGTTTACTCCAGCAAATTTTGCACTGAGATTTGTGCTACGTGTGGGGCTGATCTTGGCCTCTGGATGTGGGGACTGGGACTGTTCTTCTATAGGTGGAATTCTCCCCGTGCACTTTGATGCAGAACAGTGAACCTGTCCACCCACTTCTATTCTGTGTTTCTGTGTGCCAGAGCACAATAGTAGTTCACCTCACTTATGAACTGCTGGCTCATATTCTCACTACTACTTTTGAGTTTTCCATACCACTGACCCCACTGTTGGTGTGTGCTTATACAGGGCCAGCTATCCACTGGTCTCACCTGCTGGTGTGTGCCCACACTGGGCATGCTCTCTGCTGGTTCTATCTCCCTGTGTGCACCTGTGATGGATTTTAAAAACAAAATATTGGGAATTATTTTTAAAAATTAGGGTAGTATATTGGGTAACGTGTTGTATAACAAAGCATTCATAAGCAGGAAGGAAAGCCTCTCAGTCATAAAGAGAAGAGATTTCTTTTTTTTTTTTTTTTTTTTTTTTTTTTGGTTTTTCTCCGGTACCAGGGACCGAACTCACGACCTTGCGCTTGCCAGGCAGGCGCTTTTTGCCACTGAGCTAAATCCCCAGCCCCAAAGAGAAGAGATTTCTAATTTGATTATAACAGTTATAAATTTCTATGTGACTTAAAAATTGTTAGCAAAGGATCAGTGGTAAGATCAATAGTAAGTGGCATACTTCTACTACAAGGACATTTTATGTCTAGCATATATATTCATGTATGCATAAAGATATGTATATTGACATTTATTGCAGCATTTCTGTAGGACCAAATTGTTTGAAACACCATAAATTTACAGCAAAGAAACCAATTAAATAATTTGTAAATGTAAAATCAGGCCACTCTTAAAAGAATGATAAACACCATTGTCAAAAACTGTCAAGAATCTGAGATTTTTACCCGTCATGCAAGTTAATGTGTCATTCTGCCACTTTATCATGTGGGCTGGTAGGAGAATGAGACTTCTGCGTCAAAACCAAAAAATATTATTCATGGCACATCAAAAATCATGAACTTACTGATTCCTTTTGATTATGCAGGTAAACTAGAGATACACTTGGGTGCTGCATACATAGTAAACTTGAATTATTGCTGAGAAACCGGGAGTTTAGGGACACAGAATCTTTCATTACGCCTTTTAAACAAATCTGTTTGAATTTTGCTCACAATTCCAAATACATTCATTCCATCTGCACTAATTCCAAAATCTACCTTCTGCTGTCATTGCTCAAAAGTCCAAATCTAATGTGTCATCTGAGACTTAAGGCAAACTTTCTCAGATGTGAGCCCATGTAAAAAATAGATATCTATTTCTGAGGTATAATGCCAGGGCAGAAAAAAGACAAACACTGCTGTCTGAAAAAGGAGAAATAGTTAAATTTTAAGGGGTAATCTATGCAAAGCCAAGCACTACATCCATGTTTGGCTTATACTGTGTACTACCCACTACAGCTTTACTTGATTCAAGCCATGTGTTGCTATGTAGCTAGTGCCTGGCAAAGACTGGCATGGAATGGTATTAATACCTCTATCTTGTGGGGGACCTTCTACACAACTGTACTCTCATGGCTCCACTAAGCATTCTTACAAAGGAGAATCTCTGCAGAAACATCGAGTTTGTGTTGGGGCTGGGGATTTAGCTCAGCGGCAAAGCGCCTGCCTGGCAAGCGCAAGGTCGTGAGTTCGGTTCCCGGTACCGGAGAAAAACCAAAAAACCAAAACAAATAAATAAATAAATAAATAAATCTCCTGTGTTCCCTGACATTTGAAGAAGCTGCCTTGAAATTTCTCCACTAGATTAACTAGTCTATGATTTTTAAA
>NW_004955503.1:5038771-5082141 GCF_000276665.1 Chinchilla lanigera
AAAAAAAAAAAAAAAGAAACATCGAGTTTGTGAATAATTTATGCTTGGCATGTAGATTCTTCTTCGAAATCTCAGCGAATCTCCTTTGAACCCATTAACTCTTGCGTGCTATACACTTGCAAAATCAGCACTATGTGGCTGTCAAAGGCTGAAGCTAGTAGTAAAAGCTACATGTGAGCCTTCTGATAACTCAAGCTTCACCTGAGCCTGCTTGCACCATAACTGCAGCAGCTGCAGAGCACTGCTCTGGAGTGCAAGTATCTTGAGATGGCTCTGGTCTTTGAGCCTCTAAAGGGTTCCCTGGACCTGGTCAATGAAACAATTCTGTCCTCAAAATGTTCTATGTATATGAAGGAAAAGCCAGGATCCACTGTTTCTAGTATAACCTTGAAGAATGTATACAATTATCTGGATGATTAGAATAAGTGCCAATCTCCTTAGCAAGTGATTACTGGGGTATACACCTCTGTCACTGGTTGGTACACTTCTGTAACCCAATCACAGTTTTTACCACTGTGCAAAATGTACAAGTACTTTTGTCCTCTTTTTTTCCCTTTGCTTCATAATAGCACTGTAATCTTGGGTAAAAGCAGTTGACATGACTAATTTGTTGTCTATAAAAGTATTCCTTCAAATAAACTCATCATTCTTAAATCTAGACTTCTGTAAAAATGTAGGACATGGGCAGAGTTCAGGAAAGTTCTTTATATAAATGTAATGGGATGATTTTTATTAAAATTTTCAGTATTATCTTTATTTCCACCTAGATTTGTTCTCTAGTCTTGATGCTTTCTAAGTCCTCACCAGAGTCACCAGTAAGGATCTGTTTACAATATTATGGACTTTTTCTACCTTGCACTTTCAAAATCTTCCAACTCTCCTACTGAATTTTAATGCTGCTTTCACATTTCCAGATGTATTTATACTAATGACCCTATGCCTTTCTATGAATTTTCTGTATTAGTCTGTTCTGTTACTATAATGAAATTATTGAGGCTAGACAACTTGTATAGTAAATATGTTTATGTAGTTCAAACTTCAAGAGGCTCAAAGTCCAAACTGCATAGTACTGGCTCACCCAAGTGTATGATATACTTCATCACACCATGGCAGAAGGCAGGTGAAAGTTTATATGGAGATATAGGAAGCTAGAAAAACTAGAACATGGAGAGATGCCATATATAATCAAGTTTCTCAGAAGACCAGTCATTCATTACGTGGACCTTTGGGAGGCAAACCACATTCAAACCATAAGAGTATATGACATGAAATAGTTAAGTGTAGTTAATTTACATATCCTATTACCTCACAACATTATCATTTTTGTGCTGAGAACATTTAAACTCACTATCTTAGCATTTCTCTATCATAGTGATTATACTAGCTTACATCACCACCAGTAATATAGAAATGTTTCTTTTTTCTATGCAGGCTCACTAACATATACTATTTGTCATATTTATGATAGCCTTTCTTGGAGTCAGATGAAATTTCAGAGTTCTTTCAGTGTTTATTTGTAAAATACGTAGAGATGCTGTACTTTTTTTTTACTTATCGGCCACTTGCATTTCTTCTTTTGAGAAGTGTCTTTTCACTACAGTGGCCCGTTTTTTTTGAATGGATCATTGGAGTGTAACTTTTTGCATTCTTCATATATTCCTTATATTATTCTTATTTGCAAAGAATAGCCTGCAATATATTTCTTCATTTTGTAGTTTGTGTCTCAGTGATACTTGTTATTTACTTTGCTGTGCGGAAGGTTTTATTTTGATATAATCTCCTTTACTGATATTTTATTTTATTTTTGTGGAATAGGGGTTCATTTGAGAATGTCCTTGCCTATGCCTATGTCTTCATGAGAGTTACCTATGTTTATCTTCCAGCAGATTATATTTGTCTTTTCAAGGAGAGTCTTTAATCTATTTTGATTTTATTTTAGTACATAGTGAGAGATATGGGTCTAGATTCAATTTTCAGCATGTGTATAATCACTTTTCCCAGCACTGTTTTTTAAGAAGTTATTTTTATTCCATCATACCTTTTGACCCCTTTGTCAAAGTTCAGATAATTGAATGTCCCTGGGATTGTTTAACTTTTATGCTCTATTTCATCACTGTACCTGCTTTTGTGCCAGTATCATGCTTTTTTTTTTTTTTTTTTTTTACTACAGCTTTGTAATATATCTTGAAATTTGGGATTGTTATGCCTCCTGCTTTGTTTTTATTGTGATTGCTTATACAATATTTGGCTCTCCTGTTGTTCCATATAAATTTCACGATTGTGTTTTCTAGGTCTTTGAGGAATGCTGTTGGTATTTTGATAGTGATTGCATTAAATCTACATATCAGTTTTGGTACTAAGGCCATTTTGATAACATTCATTCTTTCAGTCTTGGAACAATACATGTCTTTACATCTTCTGATGCTCTCTTCAGTTACCTTCCTCAGATCACTATAGTATAGTATTCATCATATAGAACTTTTATACTTTTGATTTCAGTTCATTTCTATATAAAATTTTTATTGAAGCTATTGAGAATAGTACTGTTTTCCTAATTTCATTCTCAGCGAGTTAATTATTAGTGTACACTAATACTATTTGGTTTTCTGTGTGTTGATTTTGTAACATGCTATAAGGCTAAAGTTGTTTTTTTGTGTGTGTGTTGTGCAATTTTCTGAGTCATCCATCTAAAGGATCATGTCATGAGCAAAAATGACAATATGGATTCTTCCATTTCTACACATATCTCTGTTATTTCTTTCTCTTGTTTGATTATTTTGACTAACCTTTTGAGTACTGCACTGCGCTAGAGTAGTTTTAGTGTTTCTGGCTTGGGAGCCAAAGCTTTCATGATTTCACCATTTAATATGATGCTGGGAATAGGTTTGTCATACATCACTTTTGTCAGATTGAAATCAGATTGTTATACTTTTTTCACTTAAAAAAATTAGAAGTTTTATCAGGAATGAATGCTGAAATTCATCAAAGGATTTTTGGCATCTATTATGATGGTCACATGATATTTTCTGCTTCTGTCTGTGTAATGTATTGCATTTATTGATTTGTGACTGTTAAGCAATTTTTGCATATCTAGTGCAAAACATCGTCACTGTGATGTATCTTTTCAATGATTTATTTCATTCTCTTTGTTGGTCCTTCAAAGAATAAATGATGTAGAGAAACCACTAGCCAAACTTACAAAAATGAAATAAAGAATAGATCCATGTCAATGCCAAAAGAAATGAAAAATGTGAAATTATATTTGACACTGCTATAACCTTTAAGACTACTACTTCTTCAAAAATCTCTACTACAATAAATCTTAGAATCTAGAGGAAATAGTTTCCTAGACACATGAGTTACCATAATTTAAGCAAGAAGATAAAAAAAGGAACAGTCAAATAACAGACAATGAAACTGAGCTAGAAATAAATACCTTACCAACAAAGAAAAATACAGTATGCAATAGCTTTATAGATGAGATTTACAAGATCTTTAACTAATGTCTAATGCCAATATTCCTTAAACTCTTCAATGATGTTGAAAAGGAATGAATGCTCCTAAAATAATTTCTGGAAGCCAACATTGCCTTGATTCAAAGGACTCAAGTAGAAAAAGAAAACTACAGGCCAAACTCTTTAATAAATATAGATGCAAAAGTCTTCAACAAGATGCTTGATTAATCTACTGTTGTTTACAGCTGAAAGTGTTATTACATTGAGCAAAGGTGGATGAAGCCTGTCATAAGTTTTGTGCCCTTTAAGAACATATTTTCCTTTGGAACTCTTCCCCTGAGTTCTCTTTATCATGTTGATCTTTTTTTTTTTTGCCTGCTGTGCAGAACATTTTTTATTTGATATAATAGCATTTCTTCATGTTGGCTATTAATTCTTGTGTTACTGGAGTCTTAGTTAGGAAGTGTCTGTGTGTAGGGCTTCAAGTTTTTCCACTATGCTTTCATCAGGAAGTTTCAATGGTTTTTGTTTTATAATTAGGTTTTTGCTTTATTTTGAATTAACTTAATACAAGCTGTGAAATGCATGTTCATCCATAGTCTTCTTCAGGTGAATATCCATTTTTTCCCGGTGTCATTTGATGAAGAGGCTGTGTTTTGTTCAGTGCATATTTTTGTCTCCTTTGTCTAAAATCAGATGGCTTTGGATCAATGGCTTTTTTGTTTTGGTTTTTCTCATGGTTTTGTGTGCATATCAAATTTTTCCTTGTAATAAATGGCCTTATTTTCAGACCTTTGTAGTGAAACTTGAAATTCAGTTTTCTGGTTTCTCCAGCTTTTCTTTTTAGAATTTCTTTGAAATTTCTGTGTATTTTTTTGTCCTTTTTTGAGACAGGATCTTGCTTTGTAGCCCAGGCTGGCCTCAAACTCAGAATGATCCTTCTGCCTCAGCCTTCTGAGTACTTGTATTACAGGTGTGCACCACCACACCCAGCCATTTTCTATGTATTTTTGTGCTTCCATAAAAATTTTAGGATTGCTTGTTCTAGTTGTGAAGAGAATGATTTTGGTATTGTAATACAAACTGCATTGAATTTCCAGATTGCTTTTGGTAATATGATTTGTTTTAAAGAGAGTAGTAAAAAAAAATAATAGCAGAATACCAACATCACAGACATAAACAAAACAAAGGAAAAACATTAAAAGTGATACACGGTGTCAAAACAAAATGATGGCAATTAATATTGGTTGTTATATTACATACTGCTATCTTCAAATACATGATGATATTATTCTTTTAGCAATATTGCTTTTGCTAATCTATGACTTAGAAGGCACTTTCTTTTCCAAAAGTCTTCTATCTTTTCTTCAGTGTTCTCTAATTTTCACTGTAGACATCTTAGACTTGATGGTCAGGTTTACTCCTAGTATTTTGTGTTTTGAAGTTTTTTAAGTACAAATGTGTTACTGATTTTTTTCAACATGTTCATTTTTGATGTATATCAAAGTTTTGTATGTTTTGCATGTGTTGCAGTTTTGTATGTGTTGATTATATATACTATTATTTTGCTGAATTTAATTATCAAATATCAGTTTTGTCTAATGTGATTTTTGGATGTTCTGTGTAAAGGGCCACATAATAATGAAATACAAATAATTTTTTTTCAATTTGTAATATTTTTTACTTTCATTTGTCTAATTGCTGTATAAAGTTTCAAATATATATATTAATATTTACATTATATATATATATATATATATATATACATACACACACACATATATATGTTAAAAGAAACTTTTGGGCAGGACAAACAGCCAGAAGAAAGTATGAAAGAGGTAAAGAAAGAGGACAAAGTAAAGGAATATAAATAAGAAGTGATGGAAAAGATAGAAATTCGTTCCATTTATGATGCCACCTGTAAAAAAAAATTGGACTATCTTATAAAGCAAACATTGATATGAGAAAATAGGATAAAGCAACATACAATACTATATAAGCAAAACCATATACTAACAGATACATTTATATACACATTCAAAACACAATTAAAGGAAAAATAAATTGCAAAACAAGAAAACTTAGCAAATATTAATGAAAAGATTTAGGAACTTGTAGATGTATATATAATGGCCATACCTACTGAAAGGTGTCTTATATATGGAGGGTTGTGGAAAGTGGTTTTTAGCCTAGAGTTCTCAGGCTTTGTCCTATTGAAGGGCTTAATCCACACCCATTGTGTCAGGTCTTTGTTTTATTGTTTTTGTTTTGTTTTGTTTTGGCTTGTTTTATTTTATTCCCAGAATGATGGCATAGGTAGAGTTGGAGTTATCTGCCAAGCTCCTCACTCAGTCTTCCTATGGATTGTCTACATTAAGGAATTCCAGCCCCAAGGCCACAGACAGGTACTTCACAGCAGAAGGTGAACAGTGGGTAAGCAAGTAAACTTTTACCTGTATTAACACCTAATCTGCATCACTTTTATTACTGTCTGAGCCTTAACTCCTGTCAGATAAATGAAGCATCAGATTCTTATAGAAACATGGACCCTAGTCTAAAATAGGGCATGTGAAGTATTTAGGTTTCAACACACCCTTATGAAAATCTAAAGCCTGATTGCTGTGGTGAAGTTGAGGCAGTCATGCTAGGGCTGGGAAATGGCTGCACAGACAGATTAACATTAACACAGAGATTTAACTGCACAGAGATAATGATAAGTCAATTTCTTGTAGGCTTATGTCAAAACTCTATCAGGGTGGGGCTGGAGATATAGCTCAGTGGCACAAGTGCCTGCCTGGCATGCACAAGGTCCTGAGTTCGATTCCCAGTACCTAAAAAAAAAAAAAAAAAAAAAAAAAAAAAAAAAAAAACCTCTACTAGGGAATGGCAACTGATATGTTCCTTCTGGTAGCAGGATTCAAGTCAGAATCCAAAATTTGTTTTAATCAATATATCGCCCACCCATTGTATTATTTATCAGTGGCATCCTTGCCATTTTCCTACACTGAAAATTGTCTTCATCAAAGATTTGTAAAACCATAACATTGCCATAGCCAAAATGTCAAAAAAAATGTTTGCTGGACAGCTTAATTATGAAGGAGGAAAGATGAAATGATGAGACTGCAGAAGACTACAAGATTGCCAACAAAAATTTGCATTTCAAGAAAATAGAGTCCTAATTAAATTCTACACTCATTACAGCAGGTGACTTACATTCTTCAAGCTCACTTCTTATAATATGTGGTAACCAGCTCACCAACAAACCTGTGCAAATTTCAAAACTACTTTGCTAAAATGAGACCAAGAAAAGTGCATTAAAAGATAAATCTTTGGAATTTTACAAAAGAATAAAATATAAACATGAAAAATAGAACTACTTAGGCCTCCACTTCATCAAATATGTCTACTTTGAGAGTATTAATCTTAGTGCCTAACTGCAGTGCTAAAACTAAAAGGCCCTTTACTGTTGGTGAAAAGCTAGTCCTGATTGCTGCTAAAGGTGTTTGTCATTAACATTTAAGAAAGGCAGTAGTTCAAAACGTGGTGCACCATAACTAGATATATTTAAGATATAACCAAGTATATTGAAGCAACAAGATCATAGAGAATTAATGAATCACCACGTTACAGAATCTACATTGACCCATATATGGATATATGGATGTTGACAAGGCAACTATGCTCAGTTGTTCAATATATTTTGTAGATGAATATTTATGAGGATATGTTGTGTGAACTTTTTTCCCAACCAACACCACAGAAACAGAACTATTGAAGTTTTTGTATAATTACATATCAGGAAACCTGAATTAGTCGTATTGTGTTTGTATAAGCATGTGCAGAGCAACTGCCATGTCTACAAATCTATCTGGTTGTACTATTTAGGTCAATTTTGAATGTGAGTCTACCCAATATTTCATTCACACAGAAATGATGCCTAACTAAAAAATGACACAGAAATATAACGATAATGGTCAGGGTGTGACCAAAATTATCAACCACTTTAAACTGCATGCCCTTAACTCATGTCTCCTCATATAGCTCTCTAAGGACATGCCACAGAGCACATATGTGCTTTCATGCACGTAGATAAGATGATTTTTATAGGTAGAGTTTTTTCAGCAGAAGTTTTTGAGTAATGAGACCTGCTCCAGGCACACATAATCTATAAAAACACTCCCCACTAGCAGCATACTTCATTAACAAAGAATGGTTTGCAAAACTTGATTAGTCATGTGACATATTCACCATGTTTAACAAACTCCGTATGGTACTTCAGAGAAAAGGACAACTATGCTCAAGTTAGTAGATAAAATGGCTGCATTGCAAGCCAAAGTGCATTCATGAGGTAATGAGTGAAATTCAATATGGTTTGCAAAAGTCTGTGCTACAGCATATATTCTGAATGCCCTTGAAAAAATAGAGAGAGTTGCAGTCACTGGATATACATAGTTGGTAGTGACGTATACTCCAGAGTGGTTTGTCAGTGATGTTGCATCTAGTCCAGCATGATTGAGAGCTCCTAATTTCCTCAGGACAATGATATGGTACTTATGTTACTCCCTCAATAAGCCTAAGATTTAAGCTCTTGTTCTGTGCTCCCAGCATATCCTTCACACTTCCAGCTCCTGGACAAAATACAGGCTGCTTAATCTCTGTGGCTTAGGAATCAAAGGGCAACTAGGATCTATGAGGAGAAAGCTCATCCCTGGACAAAGCATAGTAGTTCAAGGGCACAGAACCTCAGAATCAAGGCAATATGGCCACTCTATTGCTGTGAGTGGCAGTAGCTAGGCTGAGTGCTGAGAGTATGTTCTTCTTATGGCTTCTGCTCAAGGAGGGTTTAAAAAGTATCTAAAAAGAGTGCATGCACCACACTCATGCAATGAGAATCACTGAGGTTGAGTAGCATCTTAACTTGCTATTTTAAATACCAATATTTCTGGACTTTAATTAGTTGCTGACTTATACCAGCTTCATTTCAGTGATTAGTCATACTCACTTTGCTCAACTATGCACATGTTGACTTGATTAAATACCCCAGAGTAGCTAGTGAGTGAAGTTTGTATTTAGTCCAGCATGAGGGATTGTGAACACATTAAAGTCTTTTTGCTTTTAATATGAAATTAAGGATTTTTAAAATTTCTATAAGAATGTCATCAGGCTTTTAATGGAAATTTCCCTGAATCTCTAAGTCACATGGTTTAGTTCTAGAATGTTCCTCAAAAGGCTTATGTGTTCAAAGGTAGGACTTTGAGGAGTTGAATGGACAATAGACACACCACTTATCAGTGGAATCATATATTAATGAAATCAGTAGCTGAGTGTGCTGATAGGAAGTTGGGCCTGGTTAGAGAAGGCTCATCATAAGAGTGAACTGGAAAGGTATTTCATCCTCTTCAGCTCTTTCATTTTCTTTCTGTGTCCTGGCTGCCATGGGATGAAAAGTTATCTTTGTCTGGTCCTTTCACCACGCTATTTCTGTTTTGGAGCCAGCTGACTATTTACTAAAAATGAGAGCCAAAAAAACCCTCTCTCCTTTAAGTTGTAAATATTGAGAATTTTCTCTAAGCAGCAAGAAAGTGACTATAACACATAGTAAAATATTTAAATTAAATTGGTATTTAGAAAGTATAAACCTTAAATACTTTTCTACATTTATATATCTTTTCAATTTTTAAGCATCTTTTATTTCAATATTCATTGTACAAGTTTTTCAGTTGCTTGACTAAATTTATTCCTAAGCATTTTATATTTTTGTAGTTCTCATGTGATTGATCCTATTTTTTCATTCTAAGCAGCATCATTATTGTTTCAAAAGTACTATTTATTTTTCTATGATTATTAATATTGTTCATGGCATTCCATACCTTTGGAAGGACTCTAGCCTTCTATATATAGAAAGAACAATATCATCTGTAAGCACATAAAATTCAACTTATCTTCGTATTTCTTTCTTTATTTTGTGTAATCATTCTGGAAAAATTTCCAGAACTGTATGGAATATGAGACATCAAAGTAGTTGTTATTGTTTTGATCCAGAGCACAAAGGGCACACTTCTCTTTTCCCAGCTCAGTATGATGTTGGTTGTATGTTTGTCATAGTTAGCCTTTATCATTCTTAAATATAATCCTTGAGTACCAAATATTGATCAGAGTTTTCATTTTTATTTATTTATTTATTTATTTATTCATTTTGGTTTTTTTTCTGGTACCAGGAATCAAACTCACAACCTCGAGCTTGCCAGGCAGGCGCTGTGCCCCTGAGCTATATCCCCAGCCCCCGATCAGAGTTTTTATAATGAGGGAATTTTAATTTTTGTCAAAAATTTTTTTTCAGTTTCTCCTGAGAAAATCATTTTTATTTTTCATTCTGTTGATCATTATGTATTATCCTTATTGATTTTTGTATGCATACCCATCCTTGCATCCTTGGGGTAAACTCAACTTGATCATTTTTGTGTAACATTTACAGTATGCTGTTGGATTCAATTTGTGGGTTTTTTGTTGAATTACTTTGCATTTATATTCATCAGGAATTTGGCCTAGGTATCCTTTTTTCTGATTTTTTTACAACTATCAGGCAAAGTTTCTTTAAGTAAGATTTGCATTATTTGTTTTCATCGCCCTCTGAGAAAACAATTTGGTTGGTACATTTGCTTTTTTGATGCTTAATAAATTTCATAAGCTTCTTCATTGGTTTTCATTCTTTTTTGACTTATTTCCTCCAGATTGTATATATTTGAATTATCTCATTGAGTACAGATTTCTACTTCAGTTTGGTAAATTCCATTACTCACATTTTCATTTCATTCATTGCCTTTTTAAATTTCTAGGACATCTGAATTACATTATTTCAATTTAAACTTCTATGTTAAATTTCTGAATTGTCTCTATATCTTCATGATGTTCATTGACTTTTCTTAAAATGATTATTTTGAATACTTTGTCAGAAAGGTCATAGATCTTCATTTGATTGTGGTCAGTCATCGGCAATGTCAGGTTTTGCTGATTATTGATTTTCTTTTAAATCATCCATTGGTTTCTGCCCATTTATTTGTTTTAAACTTTGCAGTTTGTCTTTAACTGAGCATGTTCTTTAACCATAAGCCTATCCAGACATATTAACCATGTCTTCTAATTTAGTTCTTAAGTCATTGCTTATCGTTGTGCCTATTACATTGCTAGGAGATATCTAAGTACAGGACCACCAGAAGTAGATGATTTCCTAGCAAAGGGTCTTCAACCTTACAGGTTGGTTATATGATGAGTTGAAAAATAAGTGCTGAGTACTGAGGTCTAACTATATTTATGGGTAATTAAAAATTCAAAGCTTCTGTAGGTTAGCAGTGAAGTGATTGAGAACTCAACCTTAATCTCACTGTGGCTGTGGAGTCCTTTCTTGTATATAGTCAAGTATAAAGATTCATTCTATGCATAGTGGTCTCTAGTCATTGCCATGAGGGTGTCTCTGGTGGTAGGATTAGTAGTATGTGCAAAAGTAATACAATTTTGTGCTCAATTCATTCTATTTCAACCAGGCTAATGGTTATCTCCACATTTTGTTGCGTGAGGTAGAGAGAGAGTTGCTGATAATTTAAAAAAGCATCTTTGCCTTCCCCAAATTTAATGTATCTTTTCTTTTTTTTTCTTTTTTGGTTTTTCTCCGGTACCAGGAACCGAACTCACGACCTTGCGCTTGCCAGGCAGTCGCTTTTACCGTTGAGCTAAATCCCCAGCCCTAATGTATCTTTTCTTAATAGTCTATAATCAGGTACTGTGATCTTTCACTTGATTTTCTTTGCTGAAGGAAAAAGTAATTATCAAAAATGTATAATTATTTAAATTGATATTTGTGAGGGAGGACAATTGTTAAAGTATGCTATTCTACCACCTGGTAATCAAACTGTCAGTAGGACTACTTTGATCTCCTGTTAAAGGCCTGCTTCTACAGAGAAAAAATCTGTGGTATGCTTTTTCAATTAAATGTTATATTTGTGAGTCTCATTTATATTGATTCATCGTCTCACTAATTGACTTCAGCACTGTATAAATTTTAGTGCAAAGGTGATTGAATTTCTATGAATATAACTTAGGGATAATAGAAAAATTGATTGTTTTATTTACATCTTCCTCAGGGATATATAGAGAAGATTTTTAGGTGTTTCTCAGTGGGTCAATACGGTGTGGCCACTGGGTCTACTTCCAGTCCCTCACCGATCAACTCAGGTAGCCACTGTTCTATTTCTGGGGTGCCATGAGTTAAGCAGCTTTCTTCTACCACAACCTCCCTTCATGAATTTTCTGCTTGGAACAAGCTGACAATGAATGACATCCCCTTAATATATAACCAAATTAAATATCTCTTCCTATAAATTGTGAATATTTTGTATTATGTGACAATGGAAAAGTTGACTAGTAAAGAAAATTGGTACCAGAGAATTGAAGTTGTGGTTGTGACCATACTTTACCATATGGTTCAAAAGCTTTTGGAACTGATTTTTAGAAACAGTATATAAAGGATCGGAAATGAAAAGCCATGTGATATGTAAACATGTATTTGTGTTTGTGTGTGCATGTGTGATTTATTTCAATTAAAAATGTGGTTTCAAGGTACAGCCATTTACCTAAAAAGGAAACAAATCAGCTTTATATATATTACAGTAGAGTAGTACTCCCCTGTATATAAATCCAATCCTAGAACAATCCTAGAATATTGTAAACAAGTAGATTGGTAATGTTTATCATATCTGAGAAAACCACAATGCTAAAGGAAATATTGACAGTAACGTGTAGGCTCAGAAGGTTTAATTTGGAAACAAGGACTCAACTGGTAGCTAGAATGGAGGCCATATGTGTCACATTTAGACAAAAAATGTCTATATTTTACCTATTCCCTGAGAATTTGCAGGAGATTGAGATGAAGGATAGTAGACTAATTAATCTAGCAGAGAAAATTTTGATATTGCTCAAAAATAAGACTGTGCTTTGGGTACTACTGAATATTTTAGCCAGGTTTATACTATAAATAAGGGAAAAGGCAGAGCAGAAGTGTTCAAAATATTTATATTTTTTACCCAAAACAAAATATGTGTAAATTTGGTGCCAAAGGAGCTTTTGTTGTGTCATTAAAAAGATGCCTTGAGTACATCTCAGGAATCAGCAAGACTGTTCTTATTGCAAAATAAAGATAAAAGTCTCCCATTTTTCATTGAGAAAAGTGTATTGGGAATCTTCCTGAAGGGCTTCCTTGAAAAGGTTACACAGGATTCATTTGACGGCACTCAGTTATACAAGGACTCAGATGTCAAATCACAAATTAATCTTGGTTCAAGGGAGATTGGTTTCTGTTCTATTTGGCAGTAGATAGTGGAATCATTTAAATGATGTTTTTTTTTTTTTTTTCTGACATGAAACAATGAATGAGTTGTGGTGTTACAGAGCTTTTGACACAGAATTCATGAAAGAATTTAGAGGCCAGGTAAGAATTCCATGAGAAAGCAATGTTTGAGTCTGTAGTAATAAAGAAAAATTTCAGGGGAGACCCAAGGAATTCAGAGATGCCAGAAATATACACTGTCTATTGAGGAAAGCCAAAGGCAGTATGCAGAGCCAGCCCAAGTTTAAGGTCATGTAGACTGAAGACATCAAATAAGGATTGGTCTTTCCAAGCGTTTTAGAACTCACATTTTACTATCACGTGTCCTGGAAAACAGCTAATGAACTACAGGACTTCATATTTTCCCTACTATGTTTAGATCTTGCTTTGTTTCCAATCATTTCTTTCTCCTTATCTGTCTTCATTGGTGTAGGAAAGTTTACCCCGTGGCATTATAACTTGAGATTATGCAACTTTTCAAAAATTTTACAGAGACATAGCTAAGAGGTTTCCTTCATTCTCAGAAGACACTTGGGCTTTTGAAAAATTCTTGAACTGTTGAGAATTTGGGAAAGAAATGATTAGGTTTTCAGATTAATGCTAAATAGTCATATCATGTGAGATGCAGCTGAGAGGCTGTGTTCATTTTATGACTAGATATGGTTTAAAGAGATGTGCTTGGCCAGAAGAGACCCAGAATAGCAAAACCAATCCTGGGCAACAAGGACAAGTCAGGTGGAACTACAATGCCTGACCTGAAATTATACTACAAAGCCACTGTAATAAAATCAACCTGGTACTAGCTAAAAAGCAGACCAGAGGATCAATGGAACAGACTGGAGGCCACAGACACAACCACAAACACACTCAGCCACCTAATCTTTGATAAAGGGGCCAATCAAACTCACTGGAAGAACGATAGCCTCTTTAATAAATGATGCTGGAAAAATTGGCTTGCCAAAAACTGAAAATAGACCCAAGTCTATCACCATGAACCAAACGCAAGTCAAAATGGATCACAGATCTCAGTATTAAAATAGAAACACTAAATCTACCAGAAGAGAAAGTAGGTCAAAACCTTGAAGACATAGGGGTAGCTAGAGAGTTCAATAACATAACCCAAACGGCCTGTGAAATACTTCGAAGAATCAACAACTGGGATATCATCCTACTGAAAAGTTTCTGCACATCCAAAGAAATCATCAGCAGAGTAAAAAAAAAAAAAAACCCACAAATTGGGAAAAAATTTTACCTGACTGTCTCTCAGACAAAGGTCCTTTATCTAGAACATGTAAAGAATTAAAAAACATCAGCCCCCGCCCGTCAAATTCAAAGACCCAATCCAAAAATGGGCAGCCGAGATGAAAACACACTACTCAGATAAAGAAATACAAATGGCAAATAAATACATGAGAAAATGGTCAACATTATTAGTCATTCGAGAAATGCAAATTAAAACAACATCGAGATTTCATCTCACCCCAAGAAGAATGGCTAGCAATAGGAAATCAACCAATAACAAATACTGGCGAGGCTGTGCAGAAATAGGAACTCTTCTCCACTGCTGGTGGGAATGCAGACTGTAGAAACCACTGTGGAAATCAGTTTGGAGTTTCCTCAGCAAACTACGTCTAGAGGTCCCATTCAACCCAGCTGTTCCCCTCTGGGTATTTTCCCAGAAGATCTGAAAACATCATATCACAGCGATATCTGTGCACCCATGTTCTTAGCAGCACAATTTATAATTGCTAAATTGTGGAAGCAATCCAAATGTCCATCCATGACGACTGGATAAAAACATTGTGGTACTTTTATATAATGGAATATTACTCAGCTATAAAGAAAGATAAACTCGGGGTTTTTATAGGTAAATGGTCATAACTAGAGACCATATTCATAAGTGAAATAAATCAGACCTATATGTTTAAGCATCATATTGTCTCACCAGTGTAAGACCTGGAAGAGTGAATAAAAACTAGGAGGTATGATAAACATTGTGAAATGAAAGGAAAATGCTCAAAAGTAAAGGGTGACTGGGATGTGGGAAAAAAGAAGGGAAAGAAGGGGAAATTTTGTAAGCATGTATATACAGGATAGCTAACATAGTTGTACTGCTGTCTTCAATTGCTCTACAGAAAGAAACAGTTAATGATTACCTGTTGGATCAATCTTGTATATCTCTATTTCTTTTCCTGAGAAACCGCTTTGAAGATATCAATAAGTAATACTACAACCATGGTAAATTTCCTACAACTTTGTCTGCAACTGTTTTGTTTGTGTTTTTCTTATGATATTTTGTAAACGGATGTCTGTCTGTTAATATGTTTTCCTTCTTTTACTTTTTAAAATAAAACATATAAGGACTTCAAAAAAACAAAAAAGAAAAGAAAAGACATGTGTTTGGGTAGCTAGTTGAGAACAGATGCTATCTGGCAATTGTTTTAAACTGTCAACTTCATATACTTTGTGTTCTACCCCAAGTGTGCATAGAGCACACTTATGAAAGTGTCTGAGTGGATCATGAAGTCATAATCTGCCAGTATTGAAAGAGTATAGACATACGTCATGATTTTTCAATTTTTGCTTATATATGATATGACTTTGTTAAGCTCATATTTTACAATTATTATATTCATAATAAATGCAAGTAAACTGTCATGGAGATTCAAATTACACAGAAATGGTAGACAACAACTACTTTCTTGTGTAATCAAAATTTTAAAAGTTTACAAAAATTGAATCATACACAAATAAATGGGAAAATCTCGCAAAATACATATCTGTGTAATATTATTAAAATGTAATGAATTTATTTAAAAATTCAAAATTCCAATGAAGAACTTCACAGAAATAGGATACAAACTCATAAATTTGTCTGAAACTATGAAAGAATACAAATAATCAAAGTAATCTTGAACATAAATAACAGAGGTATTGTACTATCTGATTTCAAAATCTACGATGGAACTAGTAATTAAAACAGCATGCAATGGCAGAAAAACCAATAAACAAACCAATAGGAAAGAATAGACAGCCTAGAAGTTAATTTATGCAATTATGGTAAATTTATTTTCAACAAAAATGATAAGAACACTCAACTGTGAAAGGATAGCCTTGTCAGTAAATATTATTTAGAAACATATATATCCTAACATAGAATAATTAAATTAGAAGCTTATATCAAGTTAAAAAAAAACCTAACTCTAGGCTGAAAGCTAAAATCTATGACAGTAAAGTATAAAACTACTAGAAGAAAGGACAGATGAAATGTTCCATGACATTGGGCTTTAAAATGATACTATGCACATGACACCTAAAAGAAAAATAGATACTTTGCATTTCAAAATAAAATGCTTTTACATAGTAAAAGAAATATTCAACAAAGTGAAGACAAACTGCACAGATTTGAAAGTCCTATATTTGATATATGGTTTATATCCAAATTACATGAGGCATACATGCAATTGATTAGTTTAAAAACAAATATCCTAGGTGGAAGAAAGGGGTAAAGGACCTAAGTACATGAAAAAATGTGCAGTGTCATTAATCACTAGAGAAATATGAAGTTAGAACTGAAATGGGATGCTCTAAGAATAGATGTTATTAAAAATCAACAGACAAGTTCTGGAAAGTATTTGGGAAAAAAAGAGCCCTTAAGAAATGTTGTTTGCAATATACATTAATACATCCATAATAGAAAAAAGTACGAAGGATATGCAATAAATTAAAACTAAAATGAACTATGACTCAGCATTCCTAATATAGGAGGTAGGGCATGGGAAAGCAAGCTGGGGAAGTAAGATCTCACAACAATGTAAAATAATCCCCAGGCCCTTGTAAGTGGAATTTCATGTGACTTCTATGAGATGTGGACAGCATTAAGGAGACAAGATGCTGTGAGGGACCTATTACCATGACTCCTCATAGCCCAGTCTATGTTTTCTGGATGCAGAGTGCACTTTCTTTTTCTTTTTTCTTTTTTTTTATCCTTGCTTTTCTTCAGTCTATTTGCTCTTCAGACTTAGTTCTTTCATTATCCCTTCAGCCCACAATTTTCAAGTGAACTTTTGGCACAGTTTTTGGCTTGTCTCACCCAATACTTTGAGGCAAGAAGGAACTGGAATACTTTGAATTGGCAAGCCATTTCTAAAGGAACTACCCAACATCACTTTGGTGAAGTCAGCTAGGAGATAACATTTTCGGTGTGGCCAACCAATAAGAAAAGTAACCATTTTGGCATGCCTGGTCCCAAGAATAAAGCTCTCCTACCGGAGACGTAGGGAAGGCCCATGTTGGGTACAATGTTTGTTTCTCTCTGTGAGACTTTTTTCTTCTCTCCTTTTCCTTACTGTATCCCCTAGTGCATAAATTCAGGGGACTATTCTCAAGACATGCAGAGAGCTGTTTTCCATTGTTCTAGTTATGCCTAGGGGGGGAAAATACAAGCTTACTTTTTTTATTCTGCCTGCTTGCTCACTCAGTGCATATGCCTTGTAATCCATGCTTTTGTTTGTTGTGTACTTTGCTAAATTAGCCTGGCCTCCATTTACTCTAGTTTGCAAGTAGCTTTTCCTCAGTTTGTATTTTGGAAGTGACACCACACTACTTTGCCACATGACCAACTTCCATCTTTGCTTGTTCTATGATTATGTGTAACCTCTATATGGACATAGACCACTAGTTGCTGCCATCTCCTTTTCTCTATTCCCTTTTTCTTTTCTTTTTTATACTGGCCTCATGAGCTAACCCTCTGATTTTAAATAGTGTATGATCTTGTGAACACTTGAGAAAGGAACATTTTACTTTCTTTATACACAAAAAGAAAAATAGTGCACTACCCCTTTAAGAACTCATGCAGCCTTAACAGGTGAAAAACTTTTGGGTGGTGAAGCTACCACTGGAGAACCCCATTCTGAGGCCCTGAGCAAATGCAGGTGCATATGGGAGGTGGATGCATGCCTGAGGGTGACACCAAAGGCCTACTTTCATCCCCAGAGAATTGTGACCCTCTTACTTTAGTTCTGAAGGAGAAATGTAAGAGAAAAAGCTTGTCCCTTTTAAATATCTAAGGCTTTTAACAGAAACCAAGTGCCTTAGCCACTCTAAGAATCTGCCTGAGGTCATCACAATCTGGCTTATGAGCTTCTGTGTTTAAATGCAGACAAGTTAAAGACCAAAACCTGATGCTTGAACAGAGCAATATTCATTTAAAACCTAATTGAAGTAACTGTGAGTATATGAAAAGTGCAACCCCAGGTCTTTTTACTTTGCATCAGAATAAATGCAAGAGAATTTTGCCCACACAATTTCAATCTGGTTACTTAGAGTCATCAACGGACTTGAAATACCAGCTAAGCCATCAAAAGCCTTAGGATAAATACAAGTTAAGTCAACAAGAGGTCAAACTTAATGGTTAAAAGAACTTTCCTTAGGAACATTCTACAATTACTTCAAGGGAGTTTGGAATATGCAGGTCAACAGATAGCCCAACCTCCCTGTCCCCAAGGAATTCATGGGTTCCAGTATGAAGACAAAGATTTTCTTCTGTGGGAAACGATGTTAGCATCAATTTAAATCTCAGATAGAGATGTCTAGCCTGGTTTGGTAAAGTCTCACACAGGGAACCTTGTGGATTTTGTGTCTCCTACTTATGCAATGGACACAACCCTATGGAGCACAGGTTTACCTGTCTCCTTCTCTCAGTGTATCCCAAGACAAGCAGAGAGGAAATCAATTGGATCTTGTCACTACACAGATCCCACTGACATTGTCATCAGGTGGAAACCTTGAGGATGGGACAGATTTGATCCTGACAATTTAAACAAGAACAGTTTATGTACTATTGTAATAGTCTGGGTAGATATGAAGTGAAAGGTGATAAAACATGAGCATGTGATGGTACTTTACATTATGAGACTATTTTCCAGTTATAGAGTTTTTGGTTGGAACACAAAAGATGGAGTGAAATGCATTATGTTCAGGCCTTTGTAACTCCTCATTAAAGGAAATACTCAAGAATTATGGTACTAGATCCTGTTCCTGTTCCATGTAGCTCTAGGTGGTTAACTCAGCGTCTCCCTTATAAGGCTCAGGCCAATAAATCAGGTTCATATCTTCCAAGTAACCAAGGGACTCCATTAGAGACTAGTGCCCCAGAGGAATCTAACATTCTTCAGCTCTCTCACTAGCCTCCTCAGGCAGCCCTAAGTCCAAATGGGTATACACAGGAGCTTTAAGTCCCACATGTCCAACCTGAATTGATAGTTCTTACTTCTCCAGTTCACAACGTGTCCTGCCCCTAAGGAATAAAGTACTACATTCATTTTTCTTCACGCCCTCTACCTTCTGGAAAAGTAGAGAGAGCCAACCAGACCCTAAAGCAAGCTCTGGCAAAAATTTGTGAAGAGACACCTGAGTCCTGGCACTGATTGCTACCAACAACCCTCATGAGGGTTCACAACATGCCCAAAACATGCCCAGCCATGAACCACAAGACCCAAAGATAGTTCAAAAGTACAAAATCCCTAGTAGAGAAGGTCTACAGTCTGTTGCAGTTTAAAGATGCTATAGAGGACAGAGACCACCACTGCTTCAACACCCCATAAAGATTTATGGGATTTATGTCTCCAAAGCGGAAATGATATAGAAGTTATGGCACGGCAAAACTGGCTGGGGAAATAAGTGGAATTTCTCAATTACAAGATCCCAGAACAGTGTCAAATAATTTCCAGCCTGAACTACGTAGTGAAACCTTTCTCACTCCTGCTACCAAAACAAAGCTATCTGCAATCATACGTTTATTGCAATTTGTTCATAGTAGCTGTATTATTCAGCTTTCCCATTGTTGGGATGTAACAGTTGACAGCCACAATTTAAAGGAAGAAAAATTGAATTTTATTCATAGTTTCTGGGGAGATAGCCTTCAATTGACAGGAACCAAGGCAGAAAAATGGTAGAAGGGTATCAGAGGAAAGGTGTTGAGTTCTTGAGAGTGAAAAGTACAGAGGGGGAACAATTCCAAAAAGGAAGAGTTGAGGGACTTTATATAAATCAGACGGCTATGCTTTCATTACCCACCAAGACATATATATTCACCTTTAAAATCAAGAAAGTTTATTGCTCAAAAGAAGGAACAACTGGGATGAGGGAAAGAAGAAAAAGAAAGTACCAAGCACTATAGATATAGATATACATATACATATACATATACATATACATATACATATACACACACACACACACACATCTGGCATAACTGTACTACTGATGTCTGGTGGTTTATTGAGAGGAACAATTAGTGGGTTTCTACATAGACTCTTTAGTTGTTTAGCACAGACCATTCATACTTCCATCTCAGACCATTCAGCCTCATGATACAGACTTCCACTGTATGGTACAGTGAGCTCCAGGCCTTTGATTGGATCCTTTGGTTCTCCAACACACAGGCTGCCCTTTTGTATTCTTCCACACCTGACTGTGTAGGTCACCAATGAAAGCTTGTCTTTTAGATCTTTATATCTTTGTATATCTTGCATTAAATCTGCTTCTCTAGTAAGCATTGTCTGACACAGATTTTGGTATTGGGAGTGGCTCTACAAAAACAGAAGTTTAAATATGAAATTCATTCATGGCTTTAGTGGTTCATGGAGTTGGTTGTCTAGTTTGATGAGACTAATGATATCATGGTCTCTCCTGATAATGTAGTAGTGATAATCCTTCCAGTGAAATTTTAATTTAACACACAATATAGATCCATTTGATTATTTTAGCTCACTACTTGTGAGATGTAGTAATTTATCATCTCCATGTGTGATAATTTTGAACAATTTTGGCAGAGTGGGAAATATAATGATTCTGGTTGGTTGCTCTTATCATCTCTGGACAAATTAATAAACAAAAATAAGGATCTCAAGGATTCAAATTCTCAGCTCTACACACTTATATAAAATTTTTTAAGTGTGTCCTGCAAGAGAATCTCTCCTTTAGCCACAGAGACTGTAGAAACGCAAACACAAGGACTCATAACATGATTCACTGAAACTCAGCATAAATATAATGCTCAGTCTCATAAGGTATCTGAAATAAAAGTGAGGGCACTGAAAGGCAAAAGAATAGGATTACTCAAATTAGGATGGAGATGTTTGAGAGGATGCTGACAAGGCTAAGGATGTTTAGTTCCTAGACTGTAATCACATTATTCTCCTAAAAGAAGAGACTTCCCTTCACACTGGTGAAGACATCTCCACCCTATCCCTGATATTATGTTGTTTGGACCAAGTGAGAAGTAGATAGCAAGTTTCCAGGTGACCTGATTTACCCATTATTAGCTGGGTATTATCTAATACACTGAGTCATAAAGTTGGACACACACAGCAGCAATCCATTATTAAATAGAAATCGTACATACATGACCTACACAGATCAGGTCCAGAGAACACAAGTAGATTTCATTAAAACTTGTCCAAATGCCCATATCTTCTACTATTGCTATTTTGTATTCTGTTTTCCAGAATGAAACTACGGCCTCATGGCATGTACCATATTATCACTGTCAGAGGAATAGAAGGGTAGAGCCTGGTTTTGGAATGTCTCTGCATGTTATGCAGTCACTACTCATAAATGGACAGTAGCAAGATTACAATCATTTTCCATTACATCAATAAAATACAGTGTTGATGGGAAGTCTTCACAGTGGCCAGAATATCTGACAGTGCACATAGTAGTACATTTTGTCTGGAAGAAAAAAATGGAAAGATGTGTGACTATATACTAATCCACAAGTACAGCCTATTGTTTAGCCTGATGATCAGAGACTTGAAAAGAACATGACTGGAAAATTGGTGACAAAAATATTCCAGGAAAATGTATATGAGTAAACCTCCCCCTTTGGTAAAAGAATGTAAAAATATTTGTATCCCATGTAAACGCTCACCAAAAAATGACCTCAGCAGAGAAGCACGTTAACAATCAAGTGGATAGGATAACCAGTCTTGTACATAGAAGTCAACCTCTTTCTTCCGTCACTGCTGTTATTTTCCAATGTATTCCTAAACAGTGGTCATGGTGGAAGGAATACAGGTTACACATCAACTCGGAAACGTGGATTCCCACTCACCTGGGCTGATTTGGCTACAGTCACCACCAAATGTCCCATAATCCAGCAGCAAGGACTGATGCTGAGTCCCAGACATGGAAATATTCCTTGGGCTGATCAATTTATGACCTAGTGGCAGGTGGATTACATTGGATTATGTCCATTATGGAAAGGACAGCATTTCATCCACTTTGGCAAGACACGTATTCAAGGCATGGATTTTCCTTCCCTGCAGGTAATATTTCTGCCAAAACTAACATCTGTAGACTTAGAGGATACTTTGTCCACCATCATGGAATTCCAAACATCATTTGCTCTGACCAAAAAACACATTTTAGAGCCAAAGAAGTGGACCAATGGGTTCATGCCCATAGAATTTACTAGTCTTACCATGTTCTTCATTATCCAGGAGGAGCTGCATTGATGGAAAAGTGGAGTGGTCTATTGAAGATCTAGTTACAGTAACAGCTAGGTGACAATAGTTTGCAGGGCTGGTGCAAGGTTATTTAGAAAGCTGTATAAGCTTTGAACTAGTATTCACTTTCTGGTGTTGGGTCTTCTATAACCAGGATCCATAGATAAATGAATTAAGGGGTAGAAGTGGAAATGGTACCATAGACAATTATCCTACTGACCCAGTAACAAAATGTTTGCTTCCTGCTCCCACATTCATAGGCTCTGCTTCCTAGAAGTCTTAGTTCTATATGGGGAAGTTTGTACCAGGAAGCACAGAAATTATGTCATTGAAAAGGAATTGAGGATTTCACGCTGTTTAGTTTGGTACCCTCATCCCACTGGATAAACCAGCTGGAAAGGAAGTTACGGTGTTGGCAGAGGTGATTGACCCACACTATCAAGGGGAAATTTAATGACTATTCCACAGTGGAAGACAAGAATAATATATTTGGACTGTAGGAGATCCCTTAGAGTGCCTCCTTTTATTACCATGTCCTGCGATTAAGGTCAGTGGGAAACTTCAACAACCAAATCCAGGCAAGGTGACAAGTGGCCCAGTATATTCAGGAATGAAGGAATAGGTCATATCACCAACTATAAAACTAGAAACTAGCGAGGTGCTTGTTGAAGGCCAAGGGACCACAGAATGGGTAGTAGAAGTAGGTAGTTCTAAAGAACAACAACACCATGATAGATTACAGAAATAAGGGTAGTAATTGTAATAGTAATAGCTCTCTCCTAATATGACTCCTTTGTAATATAATATTGACTGACTTAATATTGGTTCCTAAGTATTGTTACACTTATGTCATAATATTCAAATTATGAAATGATAGGAGTGAGCACCACCCAAAGAATGTTTGACTTGTATTCTGGGGAGAGAATTAATGCAATTTAGTTTGTATACAGGCTAGTTCTAACATGTCAGACATAATTGCGAACTTGTCTTTGTATGTGGAGACTAAGTATAGTTTCAGAAAATATATTTAGTTGTCCAGCTGACAAGTGGTGAGAGTTAATTAATATTGTATTAATTTGAATAAGAAACTCCCAACTAAATTAGGTCAGCATAGTTCTGCATGAGACCGAAGGGATTTACTGAAGATAGAAGACTTGCCTTTCATGTGAGTGGCACCAACAGGTAGGTTTTTTTACCTAAATAGAATAAAATGGCAAAAAAAGAAAAAAAGATTTGTTTCTATTTCTTCAGAAGACCTCTAGTCTTCACTTTCACCTTTGAAGTTTTCTCCTGGCTTCCAGCATAGTCTCTTCAGCCTTCCAACACAGAATCTTCAGCCTCCGGATGCCGACTCTCACATTACTGTACAGTGAACTCCAGGCACTTCACTGAATTTTGGGGATCTGCAGTGCACAGACAGCCTTTTTGTACTCTTTCACACATGATGTTTTGGGTGGCACTAAAAACCTATCATGTACATCCTTACATAATTTTATAACTTATATTAAATATGCCTCCCTAGTAAGCACTGACTGATAAACTAAGAAAGTCAGAATAATTTTAAGTGATCAATTATAAATCAGTGACTACAATTAATCACAATGTTTTGTTTGCTTGAAAATGTGTAACATACTGCAAATATTCTCACCATAAAAAAACAAGTAAGTGGATAATTTGTGAGTTCAGTATATTTACTTAGCCATTTCACAAAGTATTCATTCATAAAAATACTATGTCCTGTGTCAAAATATGTACAAAATTTACTGTCAGTAAAAAGCACTTTAGAAGTTTATAATTGTCATTATTTATGCATTTTAATTTAGTCAGTAGTACAGACATATACTACCTAGTTTTTAGCATTGGGTCACACTTTCACAGTTGTTCCTTGTAGAATATCTAGGTTCAATGAAACTTTCAATATTTAAAAGTGTCAGAAAACACCTGTATTAGCTACATATTGAAGCATAACTATTTACCTCTAAATTTAACAGCTTGACCAAACAAATATTTGTTTTTCAGAACGGAATTGTATGTGAATATTTCAAGGTCATCATTATAGTATTTTATAAAAGTGCAATAAACATGTCTGTAGGAGCTGGTGTCTAACCTGAAACCTTGATTGGGTGAGGATTTGCTTTGAATCACAGTTATTTAGTTGCTGTCAAGGTTCAATTTCTTGCACCATTTTCCACTCATGGATTTTTTTACTCACTGGCTATATGTGGGAGGCTACAGTGAGTTCTTTGGCTTGTAGAACTGTTTATAAAGTAACTCACAATAGTGAAAGAAGTTTCATGAGACTAAACAATGAAAAGTAAACCTGAGAAAGCATAGCATAACTAAAGCCCTAGTTCTTGTAACCTAATTTTGAAAATGACATTCTATTAGTCTTTCTGTACTTTCTTTATTACACTTGGCCTAGCACACACTCAAAGGAAAGGGGATATGCAAGGACATAGACATCAAAAGTCTGGAATCATTGAAGAATTGCTAAGGAGCTATCTTTCACCATGTTCACTGCTAAACAGAGAAATTTGTTCTTAAAAATTCTGTATTTCTAAACCTTTGATCAATAAAGGTTGTATTTAAAATATACCTTGACATTTCATATATTTAGGTAATAAAGCCAAGTAAAAGGTAAAAAATAAAAATATATGGTGATTTGTATGTATACATATATATTATATATACTCTTTATATATATTACATGTATATGTGCAAATTCACATAAAGTAGAAAAGAAAGTTAACAAAAGTATAAGAAAGATCTAAATGATGTACAAGGAGAGACACATTACAAGTGGAACATAACCAAGAGTATTTAATGCATAGTGAATAAAGAAAACAATAAAACTAAGATTACAGTACTTAAAAGAACTAGTAGGAAAGTGAATGATAGAATGGTAAGTATGAATAGCTATATCTTCCTGAGAATATCACTCAATCTAGATGAATTTTAAGATACAGGTTATCATTGATTTTATATTCAGCTGTTTAGATACAGTTGTAGGGGGCAATGAATCTTAGCATATTATTTTGGATAAAATAGTTTTGGTAAAAGCCTACATGGTGCCTTGGGAAGCCTCCTGGGACAGTGTAAGAGCTAGTTCCCCAGATCAACACTGCCCAGAAATGTCTCCCAAAGATAAGGGGGTGCCTAGGCCTAGTTAACCCTCCATGACCCTGCCTGGGCAGTTCCATCTCCTGGCCCTAGGTAAACATTGTAACCATAAAGTAAATGTATGGTTATCTAAAGGGGGACATATAGAAAAGAGTACAGAAAGTATATATCATTGTGGTTGGGCTCATGACCAGAGCCTGACCTAGTTATATGGCACAAGGAAAACAACATGTGGCCAGGGCTACAACATTCCTTTCTGTTACCATGGAAACCAAAAATGTATATAACCTGGGAATAGAGACAGGTCCACGCCCACTTCCCGGACTTGCAAGTCAGGATGAGAGGTGACCAGTCTAAATTAAAAACTTTGTCTGTTCTCTTTGGTCTCTTGCGGAATACAGCCAGAATTTTTGCCGTAACACAGTGAGTCTTATTCTCAATCTTCTCTTAAAATGTCCATCTTCAAGAGTTTAAAGAGTATAAAAGGATTATCATTTACAAAAAATTAAAGATTATTTTGAGTGATATTTATACTTGCACATAGAAAGGTTTTACAAAATTACTAACAAAACAAAATGAAGCTAAAAGCAAAACAGAATATTATATCTTAACTAAAATAATATAACTCAAATTATTTACATACCTACATTGAAGGAAGGAAAAATATCTTTAGACTCAAAATATAAAATATTTAGGGGCTGGGGATTTAGCTCAGCAGCAAAAGCGCCTGCCTGGGAAGTGCAAGGTCGTGAGTTCGGTTCCTGGTACCAGAGGGGGGAAAAAAAAAATTAAATGTATACTGAAAATAGGATTTATGCCTGTATTAATAAAATAAGTTACCTAAATGAGTTAAAATATATTTTATCAATTTAGTTATTTGTTTATATCCACTTCTATGAACCAATTATATCAAGATGATGTAGTAGGGCTAGTGTATGGAGAAAAAATAACTCGATCTATTGAATTTAGTAAGTTTGCATCTTAGTAAGACAGGAGAAAAGAGAGGCACAGGTCTGGCAGAGAGGAAAGAAAATTTAGGCATGGAGGTGTATCATCTTTTGATTGGAGGAATAAGTGGACTACTTCATTTATCTTTCTCGAAAGTAGTGTAGTCTTGGTGAGATGTATACATTTTCTATCAAGACTAATCTTATTAAATGGAATCCTTGACTTTCTAGATTTTGGGAAATAACTGTGGCAAACTGATATTACTGAAGTCAGTTTAGATCTGGCTTTGTTTCTAGAGGAGGCATCAGGTTAGGAAAAGATAGCCATTAATGTTCTTTCCTGGCTCATCTCAATTTTTAATAGTAAGAAGTAAGTCTGGGATCTCATCTTAAAAGCAGCATAGCAAAAGAAGTCATCAACAAAGTGCAAAACAACCCACAGAGTGGGAATTTTTTTACAAGCTATTCTTCAGACAAATGACTAATATCTACATTTAAAGAACTGAAAAAAATCGGACCTTCCAAATGCAAAGATCCAATCCAAAAATGGGCATCTGAGCGGAATAGACACTTCTCAGAAGTACAAATGCCAAATAAATACATGAAAAATGATCCACACCACTGGCCATTTGAGAAATACAAATTAAAACAATGCTGAGATTTCATGTCACCCAAGAAAGAGTTACTTTTATAAAGAAAACAATTAATAGCCAATGCCGCCGGGCTGTAGGGAAAAAGGAACATGTGATGGTTGATACATTGTGTCGACCTGAGGAGTCTAGAGGCTCTGCTAAATGACTCAGCAGTTTTACATCCTGGGACAAAAAGTACACACCTTTGCTGCTCTAGGATGCTGTTCATTGTGTCAACTTGGGAAGTTTAAAAGTTCAATTTTATACTTGAAAGTGATTCAGCAGGGGACAAGGATCCTTATTTTGTAAACAACCTCAGCTTGTGGAAGAGGAGGGCACGGAGATGGTGTAGACTTGGGCATATAGCCAATACACAATATAAGGAGGAAAAAGACTCTTGCTTCTCCCCTTTTTGCTCTTGCAGCTTTTGCTGTCTTGCACTACTTTGAAGTGTTGTCCCTGTGCCATGCCACCTTACTTTGGAGCCAGCTGCTTATAGATTAAATATCCACAAACTGTATGTTAAATAAACCTTTTTGTCCTTAATTTTGGGTGGCAGATATGTTATCTGAGCAACAACAGTAACAAAAAAATAACCAAGACAAAGTTTGGTACCAAAAAAGTGCTGAGACAAAATACCTGACACCCAAAATTAAGGAAGGAAATGTTTATTTAGCTTACAGTTTGTGGAGGTTTCAGTCTATAATCAGTTGGCTCCAAGGTAGGGTGACGTAGCACAGGGGCAATACGTCAAGGCAGCACAAGACAGCAAAATCAGCAAGAGTGAAAAGGAGAGAAGCTAGTCTCTTTTTCCTCCTCATATTGTGTATTGGCTACCTGCCCAAGCCCACACCATCTCTGTGCCCTCCTCTTCCACAAGCTGAGGTTATTTACAAAGTAAGGACCCTGGCCCCCTGCTGAATCACTTTAAAGTTTAAAGCTGATCTTTTAAACTTCTCAAGTTGACACAATGAACAGAATCCTAGAGCTGCAAGGGCATGTCATTTTCACAGCAGGATGTGGAACTGCTGCACTTAGCCAAGCCTCTAGACTCCTCAAGTTGACACAATGTATCAACCATAACAGCATACTTCTCCACTCTTGGTGAGAGTGTAGGTTGGTGCAAACACTGTGGAAATCAATGTGGAGATTCCTAAAAAAAACTAGGAACTAGGATTAGATGTCCTATTTGACCCAACTATTCCTCTTCTTGGTATCTTCCCAGAAGAATTAAAAGCATCACACCACAGCCATATGCATGCACCAATGTTTAGAGCAGCACAGTTTGTCATAGCTAAATCTTGGAAACAACCTAAATGCCCACCAACTGAAGAATGGATAAAAAAGATGTAGGTTTTTATATAATGGCTTATTACTCAGCCATAAAGAAAGATAAAATTGTGACATTTATAGATAAATTGATGGATCTTGAGAGTATAAGTGAAATAAATGTGACACATTTGTAAATATTGCATTATCACCCTGTTGTGAGAAACTGAAAATGTGAATAAGAACAAAAATATAAAACAAATATGTAAAATAGGGAAAAATATTCCAAAGGTAAAGGGAAATAGGGAAGGATGAGGGGGGAAAATAAGGAAGGGAAAGAAAAAGTGAGAAAAGGAGGATAAAATGAAAACCATTGTGCGGTTTGTGAAGTGGGTTTGAAAGGATGGGAAAGGAATGAGAGGAGAGGAATCACGTACAGGCACAAATTCCCTGTAATGAATGTGATCATTATGTCTTTGTGGCTGTCAAGAAAGCCATAAGTACAAATAAATATATGAAAAAATGTTCAACATCACTGGTCATTTGGGAGATGCAAATTAAAACAACACTGAGATTCCATCTCACTCCAGAAAAAAAAGATGGCTTTCATCAAGTAATCAACCAATAACAAATACTGGAGGGGCTGTATGGAAAAATGAATACTTCTCTGGTGTTGGTGGGAGTGTAGACTAGTAAAACCACTGTGGAATCAGTCTGAAGATTCCTCAAAAATCGAGGATTAGAGGTTCATTTCAACCCAGCTATTCCTCTTCTGAGTATCTTCCCCATAAAATTAAAAACATCAAACCACAGAGATATATGTGCCCCATGTTGATAGAAGCACAATTTATACTATCTAAATCTTGGAAACAACACAAACGCCCATCAACTGAGGAACTGATAAAGAGATATGGTCTTTGTATAAATGGAGTACTACTCAGCCATAAAGAAGGATCAATTTGAGACTTTTATAAGTAAATGGATGCAACTTGAGACCATACTCATAAGTGAAATAAATCACATTCACATGTCTAACCATCATATTGTCTCCCTGCTGTGAGAAACTGAAAGCACAAATAAGGTTTAAAAATGTACAAGAGATATTGTGAAATGGAGAGAAATTCCTTAAAAGGAAAAAGGAACTAGGATGAGTGAAAGGGGAAAGGACAGTAGGGAAAATGGAAAAAAGTGCAAAAGTCAGTTATACTATTACAGTCTCTCAGTTTACTAAAAAGGAAAATTTGTGCTAGTATCAATTGGAGAAAATATTATGCCCATATCTTTTACTCTGAGCCACTACTTTCAAGATAACAACATGTAACTCATTAACTATTATTCTATTATTTTCTTATGAAATTTTGTTTTACCTCTTTTCATAAAATAAAATAAAAGCCCTAGATAAATTACTCTGCCATTTTACTTGCTCCCCAGAACTTATGGCGATCACATTTTCCAACCTAAAACTTGAGATCAAGTAAAAGATATTTGGGTGAATTTTAAAGAAATAGAGTTAATATCTAATTATTTTCTAACATATGTGTTTTTAATATTATTTTTGACAATCTGAAATATTGTATCTTGAAACATCTACAATAAATGACAATATTACTAGTTACATTTTCCTGTTGATTGGCATTAATTGTATCCAGTAAAGCCATAATGAATGTCACATGTGACGCTTTGTATGTGTTTTTGTGTTCAATCATTATCAATTACAGAAGACAGTTTAGAGCTTCCATTCTCCTGGTTTTATGAAGTACATTGTCATACAATAATTTGTTCAATAATTAATATTTATTGTTAGCAGATTTCACTGAGTGCTTGCAATATCGGTGGCACCTTTTAATATGTGTTACTCTACAGGAACCATGAGTCATATTTTCCACATAAAATGAGGCTTAGGTAGGTTGAAATCCATATTTAAGTTTTAATCCATGTTGCTACTTGTGTTATTAAAATTTGAAATTAGCTGCATTTGTTGTAATAGTAGGAGTAGTTCTTACTGTAACTGATTTTAATAAAGGGCTTGATGTAGCTCTAGAAATAGAGACATGAACTATCTTAGGTTATACGTAATGCTATCAGAATATTTAAGCCATCAGGGATACTCAAGAAAGATACAAAGAAAAACAATGGGCTGAAGATAAAATGAGATTGAGAAGCAGGAAGAGTGTAGATGAGAAGAAAAGAGTGTGAAAAATTATCAATAAAATTTGTTTCAAAGGCACCTAAGGTAGCTAGTAAATTAATTTCCCAATATACCTTTAAGTGTTAGGATTCTGTGATATAATTGTTTTTCACTGAATCTTAGCATAACAGATAGATGAAATTTCTAAAACAGAACCTGCCTCATCGCCTATTCTATCATATATAACCAATTTGAATTACAAAGAGACATTTGGTAGTTGAACAGCAGTGAACCGAATTGGGGAAACTTTCTTAATATCTATAAACACGTCTCAACTAAGACACTGTTGACCCATCATTAATCCTCTAATAAAGAAGCAACATTTTACACCTGGAACAATCTCTAGTGGAATAAACATTTATCCACAATAGTGATAGTGTTGCAATGATTATCTGTTTTACTGATTGAAATAAATGAGTTATCAGTAAGAAAAACTTTCAAAATTATTTTTGTAGCTCTTCATGTAAAATAAGGTGATTCACAAACTCTGGAAGCCAATCTCTTTTGGAAAGCAAACCATACAGTTCTGAATCAATGAAGTAACCCTGCACCTTGCATACTAACCTTTCCAGAAACAAGTTCAGGTGGAACTATTATTAAACCACAACCAGGAGAGCGATGTCAGGTTTCTAATGCAAAGGCAGAAAACTTCAAACTGAATGGTTTCTGTAGTCCTCACCACAGGGCAATGGAGTGGTAAAGTTGTGTCACTAATGAAGAAACTAACTCTCTTGCAAACTTGAAATGATGAAGATATGAACATTTTTTGAGAAAAAATAAAACTCCATTGTCAATACATTACAGCATAGCAAGATAAAAACAGAAAAGGTCTTTCACTGTTTTATGCAGCAAATCAACTTTGCTATCTAAAATGCCATAATGCCCATATTGGTGTTTCCCAAAATAACCTTTACATTGAAATTCTCCAAAGACATCTCTTCACGTCTTAAAACATGCTACAATAATCTGAAATTCCTCAGAAGCTAGTGGAGGAATGATGAGGCTAGTGCAGCTCCATTTAGTAAGTTCACTTGGCAATTCTTAGGTAGGTGTTCTGAATATGACACCCTGGAAACACTGACTTATAGGGAATTTTAAATCAATAACTTTGACCTTGCCTGTTTTGCTTTGAAGAATCCAAACCCTCTCAACTCCTCTAAACAAATAAATCAGAAATAGGAAAGAGAATTTTTTCGCTCAACGAATTTATTTCATTTCCATAAATAATTTTTCTGGCAATGCAGCTCTTGGTAGTTTAACCTTTAGAAAGCAAAAACTGCTTAATTAAACTTTATATCCAAGAATTAGAGAGCCACATTAGACATAATGATCACCAATGAACTCCTACATTTGAGATTATTGCACAAATTTGACTCTACCTCTGAGTTCAAGTAATGTTACATTATGGGAAGAAAAGATTTTTATGCAACTTCTGCTTACTTTATAATCAAGTTTTAGGAATTTCTCTATGAATAATTTGCACCCTAATAGAATAGTGGGAGCCGTTGCATATGTGTAGAAAATAAAACTCTAAAAAAATACTTCATACATTTTCAGGCAGGAGCCTGTGTTGATAAAGAAATATAACTTAAATTTCCACAGCATAGAATTTCTGCTAAGTCTCTCTCAAGTGGTTTATATTGTCTTACCTACATTAAGGAATAAGCTATTAAATAAAGTAAAAAAATTAATTCTACGCCCACCGTTCAGTGAATTATTTTCCTGGAATAATCCATTTTTGTTATAAGACATAGATTTACATGAGGAAAAAATGTGAGATGCATTATGAGGTAGATTTATAAAGCATAACGATAGCATAATTATAATTATTCTAGAAGACTGTGATGTTTAGCAGCTACATACTCTCTCTCAATAAATCCATCGCAGCAAATTTTGCTCTCAAATTGAAACAAATTCCTGAGTCTTCCACCTTCCACTGATCATCAGGTGAAATAGTTGGAATCTCTTTAAGGGTTATGCTGCACAAAAGTTCATATTGTGAAAAAAGTAAGAAACGTATTTCACATGGTACGATGTTTGCATTATAAGAGCTATGGTGAAACTTAGACTGACGATAGTCAGAAACATATATGCCATCTCAGAAGCAAGCCAAGGCATTCTTTCATTGAGCAGAATGGCAAGAAGAACTAATTGTTCATTCAGTTTAAAGTATCCAATCTTTCAGTCCAAAAGTTTAACAAGGAAAATATAATTACATTTGCACAAGGTAAGTGTACAAAAGTGCAACACCAACATAGCTTTGTGATTCTCAATTGAGGTGCTCCTGTATTAATATGCTATTTGAGGTTATACACCTCATACACTTAGATATCTATACTATTCCACTAATGGTTAATAAATTTTGATAAAGAGAAGATACAAATATAAATAGATAATTAAAATCTCTAAGTTCTTCACTAATAGTTCTGTAGTAGGATCATGCAGGACACTACCAATCTGCAAATTTTTTAAGTGAAATCAATTATTTCAAGGATTAGGAAAAGGACTTTCAGGTTATACTTGATGACAATATATGATAATCAATTTAAAATTTTTCAATAGGCTGGAATTCTGAAATGATTCCAGATAGATGGAACAAAAATGGTATAATATACTTTTTTTTTTTTTTTTTTTTTTTTTGGTTTTTCTCCGGTACCGGGAACCGAACTCACGACCTTGCACTTGCCAGGCAGGCGCTATGCCGCTGAGCTAAATCCCCAGCCCCAATATACTTTATTTTAAAAATCAACTTTCACAATGATAAAGTGAAACCTTCTGAAATTTATTGCTCCACAAAAGCTTTGTAGAACTTAGGAGCTTCATAAAACTCAACATTTTCTGAATGTGTGAAATTAATCAGTCTTATGATATCCTGAATACAATTCATACATGAAAAATTACTGAACCACAGTAAAAGGAGAAGAGGGTGTGAATTTTTTAAATTGGGCTACTCACATGTACCTCCATCTGGCTCCAAGTTAGATATCGAAAACAGCAGTCTATTAGCTCTGGATAGATGGAGTGAAGAGACTGAGCTCTCAGAAGTATGATCTCAAGAGCACTGCCACAATTTAACATGTCTGGAAGCCTCCTGTAAAAGCCCTTTTTACAGAGTATTCTTGTTATTTGATGTGGCTCACAGCTTGCTCTTTAGGAAAATCTTTACCCCAGACGTGTTATTTGAAAATAATCAGCTGCAAGATATAATGTTTCAGCTAATTGAATATGATAATATTAGTTAATACAAACATCTGCCTTACCAAATATTCTAAAATAAAATCTTATAAGAAAATATTAATGAGAGTTTTCAAAAACTCTATCATTTTCCTAGGGATCCAGAAGGCTAAGCAAATGAACAGAGCAGTGAATCCATCCAGAAGACCTAAGAAGACCCTAGAATTTCACACCTTACTGATTTCGAAGGCCCCTCCATAAACAGGAATTGAAAACTAAGCAATTTTGCAAATTAATTTGTAAAATTTTGATGACAGACTGCAACAACAAACTGAGATGCTCAAGAAAGTGTAATTGATTCAAGAAGTTTGGAGAAATTCTTCACCAATTATATAGCTGATGAGGGTGAGGGGCATTATAATGTATGAAGCAAAGACTTCAGGCAATTAGTAGAAACAATAAATAAATAAATACTGTTAAATATAAAATAAAACAAAAAGAAACAAAAATATGTAGGAAGAGGGCAATTTTGTAGTAGGTTGCTACATCATATTATAAAATGCCCACTCTTTAGCAAAGCAGTTATGAAACACACAAAGGAGCAGGAATACTGGCCTATACACAGGTTAAATAGAGAGTTGATAGAAAGTATCATCAAGGGCACCCAGATGATGCATTGCCACATAGCTCCTATGAGTTACATGCAATAGTATGTTCAAAAACTGAATAAAATCATGTATAAAAAATGAAAGTAAAAATAGTTACTTAACAAATACATCAATGCAGACATAAAAATTATGAAAATGAATAAAAGAAAATATTCCAGGCATGAAGGGAGGTATATATGAAAGATGACAAAAGAGGAATTCTCAGTTTGTTCACCCCAATAGAAATATTATTATTATACCATAGAAATAAAAATGACTTTATGATAAATTTCGATATTCCAGACAAGATAAAAGCAAGTCTGCATTATCTAAATAAGCTCTAAGCTTATATTACGGCATCATGAGATATTCTCACAGCCTATAATTTCTACCTCAGTAATAAAGAGAGATTGAAGTATATATTCATAATCTCTAGCTTAAAATTGGCACAGGTCTTTGAAAGTAGAAAAACGCAATTTGGGTCTTTCACCAGGGAGATAAGGAGAGGAATAAGCATATCTACAAAAGTCTGCAGTACAATAATCAGACAACAGTGTGATACCAGTGATATTTAACTGAAATTAAATATTCAATATAGGATAAAAAACAAACTTCAACAAGAAGAATAAACAAACAGAGATATAAGATACGAGTTTCTAAACTAAGAAAAACGAGTAAACCCACATAATTAGAAATGTATGCACACAACTCCGGAAAAGACAAATTGGCAGACACAAAGAAATCCTAGCTGAGATGATCAGTGACTGTATTTCCTTGTAAGAGCCAGTCAATGAATAATGAGAGTAGTGCTTTTTTCTAAATGCTCAGGTAAAAACATAAACCTGCAGCAACATAAAGAAACAGAAAAATAACTCAATAAAAGGACAAAAATAAACCTATAGGAAAAGATTCTAAAGAAGCAGATCTATGAATTATCAAAAAATATTTAAAATAATAATCTTAAAGCAGCCCAGTGAATTAGAGCAAAATACAGATAGCACACTAAAATAATACATAAATGAAATAAGAATATCATCACTGAGAAAAAAATTATTCAAAAACACAAAAATTCTTCAGTTCAAGAATAGAAGAACTGAAATTAAGTATTCAATATAGGATAAAAAACAAACTTCAACAAGAAGAATAAACAAACAGAGAGCTTGACAATACTAAATGGAAGAGCAAAGGGTAAAAATAATTTAAAATAATGAAAAATTTTTAAAGTAATATGGAACATCATAAACTTAATTAATAAATATATTATGAAATTCTCAGTGGGGAAGAAAATGGTAGAAGACATATTGGAGGAAATGAGAGTTTAAGCCAAGGTGGGAAATTGATAGCAAGATACAAAAAATCAAAGATAAATGAATAACATGTATGAAGTGTACAATAAGACAATTTATAAACAAGTTATCACATATCAAAAAGCATAGTATATTGATAATAGCAGGATAAAATTATGCAGCTGACATTCCTAAATTGAATAATAGATTTCTCAACAATACTTTCAGAGCAGGAAGGAGTGTGATGATATATGAAAACAGGTGAAAGAATACAACTGCCAAATAAGAACAAAATATCTAGCAAAATTTTTGTTAAAAAAAATGAAATAAAACTTTTCAAAATGAACAAAGTACTGATAAAGTTGGTCAAAACAAGATTAAAAAAATCAAAAGAGAATTCTTCAAGTTGAAATATCAGGAATCTAAACAGAAGCATATATTACCTGAAAGTAGAGAAATGACTACTGAATTTTGGGAAAGTAGAAAAGATGAATGAACAAAGGCTGAATCTGATGATTGCTTACTTCTGGCATGTTTTGAAATATCCCATCAATCTCTATAAATGTGGATAAGTCATGCATGTCATTGAAATCTTTTAATTTAAATAATTAACACAACAGACTGCCAACATAGAAAGTGCACTGATAACAGTATTTGATATATATACATGATATATGATAAAAATATAATACTTTAACAATGTTGTTTCAATTATGTTTATTTTTGTATAAAAGACAAAATATTAAAAATAGTGCTATAATAATGTTATTGTATATGCAATATAAAATACTATAAATTTTTAAATTAATAGTATATAGTGTATATGTAGGACACATGAATGTGGACAATGTTTGTTTGTGACAAAAATTAATTTCTAAACCTAAAATAGATGGGTGTTTATTACAGACTTAGATATATGTTGTCACTTTATATTTTATCTATGCCTAATGCCAACCAAGAAGAAAATACAGAAAATCCATGTACAAAAATAAGCAAGCATCAAAGCACGTAACTCCAGAATAAAGGAAAGAAAAAGAGACAGAAAAAGAAAAAAAAATGCTTTAAGACAAAATCATGAACAAAATTGCGATAGTAAGTTCTTTCTCAGCAAAACTGCCTTCATATATGAATGAATTAAATTAAATAATTAAAACATACAGAATGACAATGAATACAGAGCAGGATTCCATTCTATGTTGTTTCTAACTGATTCACATTGGAATAAAATCACACTTAGGCTGAAATGAAAGGGACAGAAAGAAGATATTCCATGTACATAGTAACCAAAAAAGACAGCAGCTACAACTGTTTCAAATCAAATCTTAAGCTAAAAACTGTTACATAAGACAAAGGACAATGTATAAAACATGTTTGTTTCATGAGGATGTAACACTTCCATAAACACATGCCTCCAACATCATAACACATAATACAGTGTAACCTCAGTTATTGAACTCAATTCATTCCAAACTCATATTTGAACACAGAGAAGTTTGAAAACTGAACATATTTTCCCATAACAAATAATGGAAAACCAAATAAGTGGTTCTAAGGCCCCAAAATTACATTGATAAATTGATTTCTTACTTTAACTCTACAATAAAAAGATCTAAAACAAATACTCTAATTGCATTTCACAAGAAAACAAAATAGAAGAACAAGTTAATCTCAAATAACAGCAAGTATTTTAAGGCTCATTTCATGAGGAAGTGTTGCCCTAAAACCAATATTACACAAAGACATGACACTGACATGTCATTTTGAGTCTTGAACTGCCATTTTTTTTCTTTAAAGGGGTAGTACAGAATAGATATTTCCCATTGTGTAAACTGTCTCTTCTCTCTGTAGATTTATTTCTCTGTTCGTTATCATTTTTACTTTAAGAGAATCAATTTGTTAATTATTGCTGATGTTTCTTACGTAATTGAGGTTCTGTTCAGAAAGCCATTGCTTATGTGTGTCTAAAAAAGTTTACCTCTTTTTTCTTCCAGAAAATCATGTGTTTCTGTTTTATTTATTTGTTCTTTTTGAAACCAGGAATTGAACTCAGGACCTCTCACTTGCCAGGTACAGAGCATGCCTCTGACCTATACCCCTGTCCCCTTTTGTTTTTACCTTTTAATATTTAAACCTTTGGGGCTGGGAATTTAGCTCAGTGGCACAGCGCCTGCCTGGTAAGTGCAAGGTCGTGAGTTCTATTCCTGGTACCAGGAAAAAAATAAAAAATAAAAAAAAAATTAAACCTTTGATTCATTTAAAAGTTAGTTTACTACAAGGTGAGATATATGAGTTAATATTCTATCTTCTGTCAGGTTCCTTCGGTGTATGTTTCAAGTCAAGAAAAATGAGTGAATTTTTTTTGAAAATATAAAAATAATTGACAAACCATTAACTAGACAAAGGAAAGAAAAACAGTCAGACAGAAAGGAGTTGTGACAATTAATAGGTTACAAATAAAAAAGGCTTATTTTAAACTATTTGAGAGATACTATGCCACTGAATTAAATAAAGTAAAGTAAAAGGTGAAATTTTTAGGAATACACAGCCTATTAAAACTGAGTCATAAATAATGAGAAAATATGAAGAGAGGAATCAATGAATAAAGATACAACCAATAATCCAAAACCTTATAAAAATAACAACAAACAGTCACAGAGCCACATGCTCTCACTGAAAAATTTTACTACCCATTTAAAGAGGAACTTATAAAAATTCTTTACAAAGTATTATAAAATTTTGAAAAAAAATAGCAGTTCAGGGCTCATTTCATAAGGAAATGTTGCCCTAAAACCAATACTACAAAAAGACATTGCAATAAAACTTCAAATCAGAATCTCTAATGAATATAGATAAAAAGAAACTCCTCAGCAAAATACCAACATATCAAGTGCAAGAGGATATTATAAAGATCATACACAACGTCCAAATAAAAAATTTCCCCTGGGATATAGAAATGATTTATCATTATTTAAATGAATGTGATATACTACATCAGCAGAACCAAGGATAATTTACATTATATAAAACCACAACTGACAAAAGTCAGCATCCTTCAAAATGAAAATATAAAAAGAAAAGGTAATTAATTTGCCAAAAAAAGTAAAGACCAGTTATGAAAACTTCACAGGTGAAATTATACTTGAGGAAATTACAATGAGTTTCTTCAAACATCAGGAAGAAGGCACTGATACCTAGTTTCCTCAATTATATTCTGCATAGTACTGGATATACTAGGCAGAACAATTATATAAGATGAATAAATAAAAGAAATTCAAATTGGAAATGCAGAGGTAAAATTGATTTTATTTGTGTAACACACGTGCTATGCAGAAAACCCTAAGGATTAAATTTGAAAAGAATAAGTGGATTCAGCAAAGTTGCAGGTAAACAAATCAAGGAGCCAGGGATATAGCTCAGTGGCACTGCGCCTGTCTGGCAAGTGCAAGGTCCTGAGTCCAATTCCAAAAAAAAAAAACAAATAAAAATCAAAAAAATAGCAATTTTCCATACACCAATGCAAATATTCTGAAAGGGTAATTAAGAAAATAAGTTTATTTACAAAGTTAAGCACAAAAATGAATAAAATTCTTAGTAATAAACTTATCTAATGAAATTAAAAACTTTTATGCTGAAAAATTTTTAAGGGAAAGAATTTGCCGAAAGAATTTTATACTTTACTGAAAAAAATGTAAACAGATACAAATACATGAAAAACATTCTATGTTTCCTGATAGCAAAATGTGCTATCATAAAAATTCCCCTGAAAGTATTTTCAGGTCATTTATACAGAAATAAAAAATAAATAAATAAACTCATACTGAACAAGAAAATGGCCAGAAAAGTAATCTTGAGAAAGGTGAAATAGGTTGGGAGCACAGCAATTTTTGATCTCAAATCTTACAATAAAGTTATAAAATTAATATACTACCATGATTGCATTAAATCAGATCAAATGAACCGAATCAGAGCACCAATAAATATATTCTGTTCATATATACTCAAAGGAATTTTTGATTAGGGTACCTAGAAAACACTATAAAAAATGATAGTCTTTATTGAATAGGGCTGGGAAAACTTGTGATCTGTACACAAAGTAATGAAGTCAGATGTTTATATTTTATAATATGCAAATTAATATGAAATTAAAGACAAATTTAAGACTAAAACTCTACAAAAGTCTTTTAAAAACACACAGAAAAACTTCTTGGCATTGATGTTTGAGAAATTATTTCTGTATGACTCCTAAAATACAGGCAAGCAAACCAAAAATACACATAGGAATATATCAAACTAAAAATGTTTTTTACAAAGCAAAGGAAATAGTCAACATAGTAACAAGGCAAATCATACAAAGGGACAAAATATATAATATTAATGTTCTTGTACTTATCAAATTTATTTATATTTTTAAAATAAGAACGAATGTACCAAAGTTTGCACATTTTTAAATTATCCAATTTAATGGATTTACACATATGCACTTAGTGAAAGGAACAAAAAAATTAAATATCACAATGAAAAGTCTCTGCTTCACACAAAAAACATACTAATTGATAAATGGTGAGAAATGAAGATATGAGATAAGACAATGAACAGCAAAATGGTACCCATCTTAAAATAATTACATTAAATCTGGATTTATTAAACACATATTAAACATTTAAGATTGGAAAATGGAGTTTTAAAATATGATTTAATTATGTATACTGTACAAGTTAGTGACATACACTAGCAGTATTCGAGTTTCTCAATCCTGAATTGGACTAAGCTACATTACCAGATTTTCTGCTTCTCCAGCCTGCATATGAAAGCTTATTGATGTGTATATGTGCATGTGTATACATTTTTGTGCATATAGTTTTATTTTCTGTTTATTTCTCCTAGTAACTTTAATCTGTCTAATACAGATTTCAGTATCTACACTGGTTGTAGGGGAAAAGAAACAAAAGAATGAAATTTCTGAGTTGGTTGCACAACTACCTGAGTTGGTTGTGTAGCTATCTCTATAATGTCACTAGATTTAAACTAATAAGGGAAAATGATAATACATGATGCAAACTTTACTTTGATGTGTGCTAAATAACCACATGTTATTTGCATTGCATAACAGGATATTTCATTGATATAAACGATTCATTAGGATTGATGATTAGTCAAGAGTTGATGAAGAGATAAGTACCTATATACACGATTATTTCAAATGTATTCAGAAGATTAAGGAGCATAATTTCATTGACTGAATATTCCTAATATTTATGACACAAAACATGAAGTGATATAAGAACACGATGAGTTCAGGCATTTGATTTCCCATGTCAACCACTACATAAAATTACCTAAAATAGTTTAGGTATCCCCTGAATGAAAGTTCTATAACTTGAAAGTTCAGGGTTGAAACTGCCAAAATTATACTGCAAAACACCCTAATTTTGGCTGAACACCAACACAAGTTGAACTTACAGCAGCATAGAATGTATAATGTTAAATTAAGGACACTAATTTGTAATAAAGTGTTTTAAATTGTTATGAAGATGTGTGTGAGGAGTGTGATAACATGAAGGATATTGAGGCTATATACTGTACTTTTATCATCTTCCTTGATAGTGGCAAAGAGCTCGCCAACCCCAATGGATTAGCTTTTCTCACACCAGTATATTGACCTCCTTGTACACAGAAAATGTGACCTACTTCTTCAAACCAGCACATGTTGACTCCCCACTCCAAATACCAGCAGCCTCTTTATTCATAGTGACTATTTCACCTCTTTCTGATGGAATTAACCAAGTAATTCCTAAGGAAATATTTATATATTCTTGTGGGGGCGTTGATGTGTAAGACAATTATGATGCCATGCGAGACCTACCATAACCACTTGTTTTTGTTTCTAGACCTAAAACTGTCCTTAAGTGCCAACAGATCCCTAAAGCTGAGATATAAATGCCACCCATGAAGACATATGCCACACTCCAAAAGAATGACCTCAGTTTTATAATTAAAACAAGAAGAAATTTGGAGAACATCATGTACAGAATGAATATTAAGGGTGTGGTTTAAATGTTGGGGAAATACAGGCTAGGCTGAATTTATTGATATGGGCATACTAAGCAAATATTAGTCATTTAATATTGAAGTTCAGGAATTAAAAAGTGACTGTAATTGTTTGGTTGGCTGAAACATAACCTGAAAGTTGTCCCATCAGTTTCAAATTGGAAATGTCTGTCCCGCATTTATATATAGATAAAGAAATTAAAAATTTTAAGGAGATATCTATGTTAGAGTGGTACTCTTTTATCTCTTAAGACTTACTCAATTGAACTGAGATTGTCCATAAGACATATCTTTCACCAACACCTTAAGAAATCCATTTGTGAGGTAAGCCCCATGTACCTCATTATCACTTTTATCTGTAGGACAGATATTGCAGCGAAAACTAAACACATTCAAATTGAAATACAGGATGGTGGGCCTCAAGTGACAACATGCAGCCAAAGCAAAGGAAAGAAGGGTATAGCATCACAAGGGACAGTAGAGACAATATAGCAGTCTGACACAGATGGATGGGGTTGGGTATTTACTCTAGGTGTTTGTGAACATGAAAGGTATATAAAGCTACGTCTTTACTCGATTTGTGTAAGGAAAAATATTCTGTCAATAAAAATTCGAGCGGATCATAAAAACAGAATCATGGTACATCAGACAATCCTCAGACTTCAAAATTTACAGGACCATAACATGCTGAATTAAAATGAGCCCAAGGGTCTAGAGATGTAGCTCAGCGGTGCAGTGCCTGCCTGATAAGTGCAAGACCTTGGCATTCAAATCCCAGTACCGAAAAAGAAAATAGTTTAAAAAAAAAAAGGTGAACCCAAGGTCTACCAGAGAAATGACCCTGGTAACACTACACAGAATCCTTACATTTACTCTCTAAATCTTCCATAAAGAAACCTGTGACATTATACCAAGTTAATTGGCGGTTGAAGCAATGAAAATAGAACTTTATTGATTAAAGGACACTGATTCTGAACTGACACTGAATTCAGGAGAAACAAATTTCTTTAGAGTTCTTCAATCAGAGTAAGGACTTATGGAGGTTAGTCCACCAACAGAATTTAATTTAGGTCCATCTCACAGTGGGTCTATAAGTCTGAATCTATTCTGTGGCTTTCTTTCCATTTCCAAATTGCATAATTTACATAGATGTACCTAGCACCTGGGAGAAACCTTACTTTGGATCCTTGATCTATAATATGATCTATGAATACAAAGATCAAGAGCCATTAGATCTTCCTCTACCTAAAAAGTAGTAAGTCCAAAGCAATTATTTTTCCCAGATTAGTGATCGTAGATTTGAGATATCACTAAAGGCACAAAATGGTGTGTAGCGATGATTTCCACTCCATCCCTATTAAACTTTGTTTGGCCTGTATGGACAAAGTATAACACTGAAAAAAATATTAGATTATATAAACTTACTAAATGGTAATTTCAATTGAATCTGCTCTACCAGATGTGATTGTGTTGCTTGAGCAATTTAGTATACTCACCAGCACTTACACTTGACTACTAATTTTAGTAAAAGCCTTCCTCTCGACCTCTATATACAGTACTTACAAGTAGCAGTTGACTTTTAGTTGGCATGGTGAATAACGCATGCTAATTTTTTTTTATTTTAGAAATAAAAGGAGGAAAATACTAACAGATTGACGACGTTTTACAAAATAGCAAAGGATCAGTACAGACATTACAGAGTTACAAACAGAGTGG
>NW_004955503.1:5085106-5098481 GCF_000276665.1 Chinchilla lanigera
TCTTTTTCTAATAGTTTGAGATGTAGCATTAGGCTACCTATTTGTTCTCTTTCTGTTTTCCTTATGTGTATCTATTTAATTCACTTACCCTTTATTTTCCCATTCTCAGTTTCTTCTTTATTCTGTTGTATTTTCCTTCACTATATAGAAGTTTACAATATTAATATAATCCCATTTGTTGATTTTTCATACTATGTTTTGTGCAATTGGTGTTTTATTCAGAAAATCCATTCTTGTGCAGATTTCTCCCAGAGCATTGTGAAAATTTTCTTTATCAGATTCAGTGTTTCTGTTCATGTCTATGACTTTGGCAACATTATTTTCTTTTCTGTTTAACAACGTATTTTTTTTATTGCTATTTCCATCTTGTTTTATGACAATAGCGTTGCAGTATAACTTGAATCATGGCATTGTAACACCTCCTACTTTCTTTTTTTATTTTCAGGAATTCTTTTATATTATGGCTCTCTTTTGATTACACAGATACTTTAGAATTATTTTTGCTAGTTCTGTGGAAGTTGCTCTTTGTATTTTGTTTAGAATGTTAACTGGTCCGACTTTTCCACATGTTCCCTAAATCTTCAGTTATACAAACTCTTCCTCACTTTTCCTACCCTTGCAATTATCCTCTTAAACCCTCTTCCAACCAGCCCACCACCTTACATATAAAATGATATAACAATGCCCTCTTTTCATTTAGCCTTGTTTCTTAATCCTCTTCGCATTCCTTTTCATGTTCTTTATTCCTTCCCTCACACTCTACCTGCTAGCTTACCTGTCATCAGTACTGTATCCATCTTTCTGGGTTTTTGAAGGAAAGAAAGAAATTTTCTAAAAAAAATAAATTTTAAACTACACGACTGATATATAGTTACCTTTGTAGAGGCAGATATATTTAGTAGTGATTTTCTCCTTGCATCACAATGGCAAGGACTCTTTCTGTTACATTGAGCAAGATGAAGATGTGTCTAAATAACAAAAAATAAGCAACACCAAGATAAAATCATAGGGAAATACACACTGACTAGAAACACCTCCACAGTAGTGATAGAGTTTCTACATGATACTCTACCCTTAGCACAAAAATAAAGAAACACAAGAAAAGAAAGCAATATTTTGCCACCAAAAATTCTTATCCCCAAACCTGAACTTCCAAATATTGAATTGGAGGAAGTCACAGCAAAGATCTCAAAAGCAAAACAGTATAATCTATGAAAACTATCAAAGAAGAAATAAATAAATATCCATAATATGTTCAAGGAGCTCCAATAAGGTGTATGTGAACATAATTTAATAAAATAAAGTGAAATAAAATAAAATAATTTAATAGATATTGTTTAAACCAGATAGTATAGGTATATTGTGCAGTCTGGTTAATAAACATGGAAAAACACTGTGCAATGTATCAACTATTGTAACTGTCCTACTAACCTATTTTGAACCTCAAAACACATCAACTATTACAATAACTAATGTTTCAACTACTGTAACTGCCCTACTAACTTGTTTCATTGTTTATCTCTTTCCTCTTGAAAATAAAAAAAATGAATATTTGATAAATTTAAGGAAGGCATAAATATGAATTTGATGTTATTAAACAAGCTATGAATGACAATTTTAGTAAAGGATAAAGATCATGAAACAAGTAGAAAAACAGAATATAAAATTTCTATTCAAAAATTATATTCAAATTGGGCAGCAGAAAAAATCATGACAAATATAGCATTTCACAACTAAAAGACAAAGTTGATTTTAGAAGATTATGCACTCAGTTCTACCACAGAAACAACAACACAACATGGAAACTATATCCAACAGTTGCTGGATGACTCAGAAAATCAGCCAAAGAGAGAGTAATTAAGAAAAGATGAAAAAATGACACAAAATGGCTAAACAATTTTCACCATAATTAGAAGAAAATTTGCCAACTTTAGGGAAATAATTAAACTTCCATGTAAGTGAAGCAAATATATCTCAAATTTCTATGACTAGAAAATAACATTTTCATGACACATCATAGTTAAAAGCCAAGAAATTCAGAACAAACAGAGAACACTAAAATTAAAACATCATCAAACAACTTTTAAAGTCAAGCCCATTAAAATAAGGTACTTGTCAACACGAGACATAAGAGCCAGGAGAGCTTAGAATGAAGATTTACACTCCCTACCAAAAACCTTCAACCCAGATTAATAGACCCTGCAAATTATGTTTCAAAATTGAAGGGAAAATTAAGACTTTCCATGCAAATAAAGGTGTAAACAAATTCATGAATAACAATCATGATTACTGAAAATACTCAAGAGAATAATACTAGGTAGAGACAGAGTCCAACATCATCAAAGAGCCCTAATAAAAGAATATCTCTAGGTGAATGAATAATAAAACAAAAGGGGAAAAATAAGGGAATCTGAAATATACTGCAATGAGAGGATGAGGTAAATACACTTCAGTAATAACTTTCACTAGAAATAATATTAATTTCCCAGTCCGAAGAAACACATTGAAAGATTGGAACGCCAATTAACACAACTACATGTCTAAAAGATACAAACCTCATTCACAAAGGAACACATAGACTGAGAGTCTATGAATGGAAAGAGATAAACCATGCAAGAAGAGCCTGAAGGCAAGTAAGAGTATTAAAAAAACAAGACTTCAAGCCAAAAGTGATTAGAAGAGACAAGAAAGTTAACTACATGTTCATGAAGAAAGCAATTTTAATGAAAGAGATATCAATTTAAAATGTATACACATGTAATGCTGGTTCTGCACCAAGCTTCATAAGTCAACTGTTACTGAATATACAGAGTCAAATTAAAATTAAGACAATCAGAGTAATGGACTTCAACAACACAGGCTCACAAATGGGGAGGTCACTTAGACAACAAATGAGCAAAATTAATAGAAAAGTTGAAACACAATGTGAACAAATGGTATTTTATAAAATTAGTCGTGCATGTTGCAGTACACGATTATGTTTGTTGATGGGAGTTGGTGCATGTATATCTTAAAAAGCAACACGGGAATTGAAAAGAATCTGATGAGAGCATGATTAAAAATTAGCACAGCAAGCATTATATCCTGTGGCTTCATGTCCTGCACCTGAGGCAGGTCATAAAGAGACATGAACTCCAAAGGGCTTGGGCAACCCTGCCTCTATATCATAAGCAATAGCTGCTCGCATGGCAGGTCTCTTTGGTTGACTCCATTCACCAGTGAAGCTTTCCTCAGCAGATGTTCTACCTTCATAGAATCTCTCCCTTCCACACTTCCCCACTCTTTTTTTGGCTTCACTTTCACAGTTTCACATAGTGCAATTTTGTGGTGGATTGACAACTGGTGGTCCACTTATAACACCCAGCTGAACTGAGTAAGTGTGCTGCTGGATGTGGGAGGCTCATCTGAGGATTATTGCCAGGACCATAAGAGGTAGAACTGGAGAAGAAGTTAGGCTGTTGGGAGTGAGAGAGGCTGTTGGGAGCTGGTAGAAGCTGTTGGGAGCCAGGTGGAAGCAGAGAGAAGCTGTAAGGAGCTGCTGGTTTTCTTGGAGGAGCTTGTTATGCTGGCTTTCCTGATGAACTTGGCTGTTTACATCCTGCAAGGAGCTCGGGACCTTGTTGGTAATGAGAATAGCTTTGGTTCACTTTGGGGGAACGCTGGTCCTCACTTTGAACATCACTTCCTGGCTCTGGAGGGGAACATGGTGCACTGCCAGTCTCCTGGAGAAGCTTGCTGCATTGGCTTTCCTGATGGGAACTTGGCTCTCCTGATCATCAAAGGAGCTCAGGACCTCACTGTTGCTGTGGATGGCTATGGTATCCTTCAGGGGAGCTCTGGTTCTTAGTCTGAGTGGTGCTTACTGGCTCCAGTGTAGGTCCCTCAGCATGCTAGCACAGATCCTTCATCTCGCTGGCACAGACTTTCTAGATTCCACCTCTGACATTTGGACCTTCCCAGTGCAGATCCGTAAAACAATACTGCATGAGATAGTGTCATGGTCTCTGGGTCTCCACTTGGACTTGTGGAAGGCACTGTGATGAGCTCTAAGTCTTCAGCTGGACTCATGCAGGACATTACTGTGGGATCTAGGCCATCAGCTGGTCAAGATTCTTTGGTCTTTAGTGTGTAGACAGGTTTCCTGCACTCTTGTGTATGATTCTTTGGGTGACTATTATAAGTAATTTATGAAATGTGTGTCCTGTATTATACTGTTTCCCCTTGAAAAAACCCCAAACCACTATAACATTCAAAGGTACTTTGCGTAGAATCTCAGACATTTCTTTGAAATCTGACTGGAATGTTCTTGAACTCACAATTCTTGCATTCTTCATGACTCAAATGTGAGCAGAATGTAGATACTGACAATGTCTGATGCCAGTGTGAGCAGTAGTGTGCCCCTTTCAGAACATGTCTGCAGCTACCTTTAAATGTCTAGATGCCTGAACTTGTGGAAATAGTATCTTAGATGTCCTTGAATGAGGACAGTGTTCTGGCAGTAGTCTTCTAAAATAAAAGTCTTTAAGAGGATGTTAATCTTTTAAAACCCTGAGGATCTAAGGGGCTATCTGGCCATTCCCTGAGATGCCTTCAAACCATCTGTTCTATTGTCATAATGCAAAATCCTTGGCTTTGTTTTAATGCTACTTTTTCAGCAACTAAGGTCTTGTTTACTTCAGCTTTACAAATGTTTCTTTGTATCCAAGTTAGACATTTTTTAAATAATTGAACTCTGCTTTTGGCTCATGATTCTCACGGTAGGTCTGGCTAAAATCATCTAATGTTTGCTGTTCCAATACCCACATTTTTTTTTTGTACCAGGAATTGAACTCAGAACCTTGCACTTGCCAGGCAGTGCTTATGCCACTGAGCTATATCCCATGAATACCCACATAGTGGGCTGACTTGACATTTATTTCACCAGATAAAGTAATCTGCTACCTTTAAATTCACCCACACACACAATTTTAGGCACATATAAAGTCTGGACAATGCATTTTAAAGAACAAAATAAGCATGAATTCAAGTCCAGTTTTCAAAACATTCTGCATTCACATTTGAAAACTCACAAGCCTGTCTTTTACTCTCCATATTTCAATCAGCATTCTTGTCTTCCAAACTCCAATTAGAATCTCTTATCAACTCTGGTTAAAACATTATAGTGTGTCTCTTGTCTGAATCTCCAAACTTTTCAAATTTTTTTTTCAACAAAGTGGCTACAAAAGCTCTGAACTGTATGGTCAGACACATAGCACCAACTCCATTTCTCTGTGACCAATGTGTGGTCATTCCCCCATCATCGGAACAAAATAATTCATACACACTTATTAAAGTAGGAGAGGTTTATTTTTGACTCACAGCTGTCTCTCAGGCAGGAATGACATGATGTTAGGGCACAGCAGAAGAAAGTTGCTTAATCCATGGTAGGCAAGAAACAGACAATGCAAGGAGGAGGCAGGGACAAGAATACAGATTTGCAGGTAAAGACACCAGGGACTAAGCTCTTCTGACCATTTGCTATCTCCAAATAGCATTTACATATGAACTCCTCAGATGTGGAGTTTGTGAAGGTGACTGGATCGTGAGAGAGCCAAATTTATCAATATGTGTTCATTGTTCTTACTACAGTAGACACTCATGATATGATTTGTCTTCTTTACATGCAATGCTTCTGCCAAATTGCCATCTGTGGACTTACAGAATGTCATATTTACCATCATAATTGTCACATAATATTGATTTTAATTATGGAACTCGTGTCACAGAAGAAGTAGGGCATGAATCCATGTTCATGTTACCCTCTAGTTTCAACATATTCTCTACTATACTGAAGAAGCTACTTCATGAAATAGTGAAATATTCTTTTGAAGATTCAGTTATAGTGTCAACTAGATGGCAATAACTTCCTAAGCTGATATTCTAGGACATTTTATATGTTCTAAATCAACATCCAATACATGTTTCTATTTCTCTGATAGCCTGAAATCAAGGGTTGGAACTTGGTAATCATTATCTTCTCTGGTGGCCCACTAGAAAAATTTTGCTCTCTGTTTCTTTGCCTATATTCTGCTTGCTGAGAGGTCACAGTTCCAGAGACTGAAATGCTTTTGTGAGGAAATGGATCAATGATTTCACTGAAATAGAATTTAACACCACCACCGGATGAATTTGAACTCCTTATGTTTTGATGTCAACGGGCCAAGAAAGCAGATACAGTGTTGGCTAGGATAATTGATCCAGATAACCAGAGAGAAATTTGAATAGTATTCCACAATGTATTTCTGAAAAATATGTTGGAATACAGGAGATTTATTAAGAAACTTCTTAGTATTACCACGTTCTGTGCATAAAGTCAATGGAAAAGTCTATAACAACTATGCAGAAAATGGAATGTCCCAAATCCTCAGAATTGACAATTTGAGTCATCTTTTCAGATAAAAAACTAGGAAGAGATGTGGTACTTTCGGGAGTGAAGGGGAATATGAAAGCACAGTAAAATATACTTCTATATACCAGATAAATCCCAACAAAAAGTTACATAGGTAAGGATAGCAATTGTCATACTATTTCCTCGTTTTCTTTTTTTTTTTTTTTTTTGTTTTTTCTCCGGTACCAGGAACCGAACTCATGACCTTGCGCTTGCCAGGCAGGCGCTTTGCCGCTGAGCTAAATCCCCAGCCTATTTCCTCATTTTCATAAATGTATTTTACATATAAACTTATACCATATATGTACATTTATATATATATATATATATATATATATATATACTGTTCTTTTTTCTCTCATGACTTTCTGTAACATAAGAGAAATTGACCTTATGCTATTGTTTAGAGACTGTAACTATTACACGGTACTATTAAATCTATGGGGCATCAGGAATAGAGCAAATATCATTCAAGGAATTTTTAACCTCTGATAAAATGTAGTGGGTTTTTAGTTGTATGGAAGATAGATTTATATGTTATATGGAATTATAGTACCATTTGTGCATTTATTTGGGGGTTAAGTGTGATTTGGTGCCAACTTGGCAAGGAGTGCATATATAATAGTGAATTTTAGACATGAATTTAACTTAGATGGAAGATGCTCAGATCGTTATTAAAACATTTTTGTATTTTATTAATGAAGTTTTAGGTAAGTTTTAGATATATGTATAGGCAATTTGTTCCTGTACATGATATATCTTGATTCTTCTTTTCTTTTCCCTTTACCCTCCTCCACCTTCAACTCCTCTTCCTCTCCTTACATACAAACTGTTTCCATTTTATCATATTTTTTCTTTTTCTCTTCATTTTCCTTTCTTCCTTTCCCTCCTTCCCCTCCCTGGTTCAACTTTCCATTTGAAAATTTTCTTCCTGTTTCATAAGCATTATTGCCCGTGTGTCTTTGTGGATGTTCAACTTTATACACTAAGTCAATCTGATCCTTCTCACAGGGAGTGAATATTTTTCAATCAGTTTATTTTCCATATAAGAAAAAAGTCAGAGTAATGCTAACGGTTTTCTCTTTCATTACGCTGGGAAATAAGATTTTCTGTCCTCAGACATTGATGTTCCAGATTCCTAGGGCAACAGGCTCAATTCAGGACTTATATCTTCAACTTCTGTGTTCCTCAGACCACTAGGTTAAGGTGGAATTATGTTATTGTTTTTCTTGGCTCTCTAGCCTAGTAATAGCAGAAGATGGAACTTCTCAGCCTCCATAACTATGTGAGCTAAATTCCACGTTATATCATAATAAATCTGTCTTGTCTATTTCTTTATGCCTCTTTCTCTATCTCTCTGTTTCTGTGTGTGTGTGTATCACTAAATTGTGTGTGTGTTAAAATGTATACAGTTATATGCAGTTACACACATTTTTCTGGTTTTTATTTTAATGGTATATTTTAGATATACATAGTGATAAAATTCATCACATGTAATACATACCTGTACATATCTTGCTTCTTTTTCCCCATTCCCTTCCTCTCCCTGCATTTCATTTCCCCTCCTTATATCCCCACATTGTTTCCACTTTTCTTCTATTCTGTTTTTGTTGTCCCTTTATTCCTACCAACCTGCCTTGTTCCCCTTCTCATTTGATATTTTCTTCCTGTTTTATGAAGTTAAACTGACAGAAATTAAACTCAGTTATGAATAAACACATAAATATCGCTTCAGAGACATATTACAGCAAGCAAGAATTGTGAGAGACATTACTCTAGAAAATTAGGAACCAAACAATGCTGAGACAATATGTTCAAGCCATACTTTTTTTAATCCAGGCATATGCTAAAACTGTACACAAGACAAAAATTTTGAAATTCTGTCCCTCCAATTTTGTTTCCCTCATCCATGTAGATATCTACTATTATGAGTCCACAAAAACGTCCTCCACAGTACCATTAAAAATGAAATACTTATCAATTATCATAACCAAGAAATTGAAAAAATGTCTATAATGAAAACTATAATATCTGAAAAATGACATTGAAAAGTATGTCAGACATTGGAAAATTATTCCCTGTTCTTGGATAGGTAGAAATGATATATTCATTTTTTTTTTTGTTTGTTTGTTTTGTTTTGGTTTTTCCCCGGGACTGGGAACTGAACTCACGACCTTGCGCTTGCCAGGCACTTTTAACGCTGAGCTAAATCCCCAGCCCCAGAAATGATATATTCAAAATAGTCATATTCCTAAATTGTTATAGAGATTTGATGTATCCACAATCAAACTACCATTCCTTACAAAACGGCAGAAAGCAATGATGAAATTCATATGGAACTAGAAGAGGCCTACAATAGGAAATGCAATTTGGGGCAACAAGGTCAAAGTACAGGTCACCAACAACCCAGACTTCAAGTTATTCTACAAAGCGTCAGTGATACAAACAATTTCATACTGACAAAAACAGACTTGTATAGCGGTGGAACAGAGAAGAATGTACAGAAACAACTCCAGGAACACTCAGCTATACCATATTTAGCAAAAATTCCAAATCCCTTAGCTGCAAGAGAGAGCCACTTCAACAAATGGTGTGGGAAAAACTGGCTATCAACATGTTTAAGATTAAACCTAGACCATATCACACACCATGCACTAAACTAAAATAAAAATGGACCAGAGATCTAAATATTAGAACAGAAGCAATCTACTGGAGATGAAAAAGGTAAAACTCTTCAAGACAGGTGTAGGCAAACACTCCCTGAATAAACACCCAGTTGCATGAGAAATAGCAAGAATCTACAAATAGGATCACATCAAATTAATGCTTCTGCACAGGAAAAGAAATCATTAACACAGTGAAAATATACTCTACAGAATGCAAAAATTTTACCAGCTACTCCTCAAACAAAAGTCTCATACCTAGAATATATACAGTACTCAATAATTAGTTCTGCAAATTTATTTTTTTTCAGGTGCACTGTATTTATTTGTAGGGATTCCCTAATAGAGCACTATGTCACCGTCCCCTGACTAGTCTTCTTCTTGAAGGTTACAGAGTAATTGTCCTTACTCTTCCTAGTTTCTAGTAGTCTGCTGGCAAGCTTGAGATTCTCTGACTGGTAAGCACATCATTGTAGTCCTCTTCTCTTAGAAGCCATTTATGCTATGTGTCTCTGTCTTTACTCTTCTATTTTCTTATAAGGACAACATTCACAGTGTACTAGCTCAAATATAACTTCATCTGAACTAATTACATCTCTGAGATGTTTATGTCCTACTAAGGCCACATTTTTTTTTATTTTAAAGGGAAGAATATAAAAACAAAATAAGAAAAACAAAGACAAAAACAAGACAACCAAAAATAATAGAAATGATACAGTGTTTCATAAAAAGATGCTAGGAAACTAACAATGGTTGTTTTATTACATATCGTTATCTTCAAATTAGTTGCTCTAATTACCAGATATAGGCATACAAGACTGATCAAACAATTAAACACTAACTGTTCCTTTCAATAAACCAATACAAGTTAGTAATACAATTCTCTTAGCTACCATGTATGTGTGTGTGTATATATATACATATACATATATAAATTTCCCTTCCTTCCTTCATTCTTTTTGCCTTTCCCTCATCCCAGTTTCTCTTTCCGTTCGAATGGTTCATCTCTATTTCACAGTATCTTTTGTACTTTTCAGATTTTATTTTCTCTTTTAGATTCTTCACTAGGGAGACAATATGATGTTTACACATATGGGTCTGATTTATTTCACTTATGGGTATGGTCTCTAATTGCATCCATTTACCTATAAATGTCTCAAGTTTACCTTTCTTTATAGCTGAGTAATAATCCATTGTGTAAAAATACAACCATGTGAAAATGGATCAAAAATATAAATATTAAAATAAAACATTAAATCTACTGGAAGAGAAAATAGATAGAAATCTTGAAGGTATGGGGTAGGCAGAGTTCATGAACAAACACCAAACTGCATGGGAAATATTTCAAAGAATCAACAACTGGGATCTTATCTTTTTTTTTTTTTTTTTCTGATACCAGGAATCAAACTCAGGACCTTGTGCTCGACAGGCAGGTGATTGTGCTGCTGAGCTACATCCCCAGCACAATGGATCTTATCTTATTAAAAAGTTTTTGTACATCAAAAGAAATCACCAGCAGAGTAAAATCGAAACCCACAAATTGGCAAAAGCAGTTAGTCAACTGTCCTTCTGACAAAAGACTTCTATCTAGAAGATAAGAAGAACTAAAGAAAAATGGGCATCTGAGATGAATACATACTTCTCAGAGGAAGATATACAAATGGAAAATAAGTACATGAAAAAAATTCAACACCATTGGTCATTCAAGAGATGCAAATTAAGACAACCCTGAGATTTCATCTCACCCTAGAAAGAATGGCTAGCATCAAGAAATCAACCAACAACAAATGCTCAAAGGGCTGTGTGGAAAGAGGAATGCTTCTTCACTGTTCTTGTCAATGCAGACTGGTGCAACCAGTCTTTCAAAATCAGTCTGAAGATTCCTCAGAAAACTAGGACTAGAGATCCCATTCAACCCAGCTATTCCCCTCCTGAGTGTTTTTCCAGAAGAATTAAAAATATCATACCACAGTGATTTACATGCACCCATGTTTACCAGCACAATTGATCATAGCAAAATCGTGAAAACAACCCAAATACACATCAACTGAGGAATGGATAGAAAAGATGTGGTATTTTTGTATAATAGAGTACTACTCAGCTATAAAGAAGGATAATCTTGAGACTTTTATAGGGAAATAGGTGCAGCGTGACTCCACAGGTATAAACATCATATTGTTTCCTTACTGTAAGTAGCTGAAAAAGGAAGTAAGACACAAAATGTATAAGAGATACTGTGAAATGGGAAAAAATGCTCAAAAGGAAAGAGTAACTGGAATGTGTAAAATGAGAAAAGTAAGGAGAAAGGAATATATATATATATATATACATATATACATATAAACATATATATACACGAAAGATAGTTAAAATGGATGTACTACTAATAACTATTAGCTCATTGAATGGCAAGGTATATGCCTACAGTGCTTGATCAGTTTTTCATGCAAATATCTTGCAACATGAGCCACTATTTTGAAGATTATGTACAATGTACTTAACACTGTTGCTCTCCCAAAAATTTGATTTGAAATTTTGTACTATTGCTTTTGTTTATTTTGCTTTTCTTTAAAATAAAAAAATAAAAGACAAAGTGATAACATAGACAAGAACCCTCTGAAATAAAAAATATTTCAACTCATAGCAGATAATTAACACTTTTTACATCAGAGGTTGTTAGAGGTGGGATTATTTAAGTTTTACTTTCTTTTTTTTTTTTTTTTTTTTTTGGTTTTTCTCCGGTACCGGGAACCGAACTCACGACCTTGAGCTTGCCAGGCAGGCGCTTTGCCGCTGAGCTAAATCCCCAGCCCCCAAGTTTTACTTTCATAATAACACTCATTAACTAAAAGAGTGATATAAGGAAGACATTATTATGGAAGAAATAACATGGAAAGAACCATGAAGATGTATAGAAATGTGCCTGCATATGAGATAAGACAGACAAATTCTCCACAAAGACTTCTTGCTAAAAGAAATCATGTTTCTTTTGTAAGAACACTAGGACGGGGCAACAAGAAGGAATAACATCTGGCTACGGGTGGGGTGAACAGACTCTCAGCGCTGCGCGACCTACGCCAAGAGAGCGAGTGTTGCCAGAGCTGCTGGACTTGTGGGTTCGAGTCTGTGCCCACCCCACACTGCCATGGTTCCCACCTGGAACGTGCAGAGGGAGCCAGGTATTTCCCAGCTACTCCCTGAGGGCAAAGTGAGTGAATCAGGACCCCACTGACATTACAGATGGAGCCGTGGCCTCCCTGCTCCCTCAGCAGATAGGAGGTTTGCACTCAGAAGCCCCAGGGACATCTCTGGCCGTGGAAGGGGTGAACAGACTCTCCCAGACCCCACGCACCCTGCGCAGAGTGAGCGAGTGCTCCAAGAGCCACTGACCCGCAGTTCGAATCTGAGCTTTGCCTTTGCCCAGATCCCCTAGCTAGTCCAAAGCTGGGGAAGTCTGTAACCGATACCCATCTGGGCTGCATCTGGTTCCTGTATGTGTCCTGAACTGAATGGAGACATAGATTCAGGTGGTTCACAAACTGTAGATCCTGCAGTTTGTGTCTGAATTATGCCAGTACCCTAAACTACCTGGGGACATAGGTCCACGGTCCAGGATTGTCACACCAGTGCAACCTGAGTCATGTCATGCACGTGCTCTGAACTGTAAGGGGACAGTGAATCAGATGGTCAGCCATGGGGGCTGGGGATTTAGCTCAGCAGAAAAAAAGCGCCTGCCTGGCAAGCGCAAGGTCGTGAGTTCGGTTCCCGGTACCGGAGAAAAACCAAAAAAGAAAAACCAGATGGTCAGCCATGAACTGATACAAGTGCCCATGTCTGAGAATGGGGATACCTAGATACAAATCAAAAACTGCCAGAAAATCTGAGACTAAGTAGTGCCACTCAGAGGTCACCCAAGAGCAAAACTGAACAAGAAAACTAGGGACACTAGTGGTCTTGGCTGAGCAGTTACTGAAGAGGGAAACTGAGCTTTTTGCATCCGGTAGCAAACATATCAAAACGAAAGACTAAAACACAATCGCAGAACTCCACCCCAATCAGAAAAAGTCCATGAGACATCAACATAGGAGAACTCAGTAATCACATGCCTGAAATAGCTGAAACGATTGCAATGGAGGTTAGGAAACAACTGCATAAGGCCATAGAAGAGATGAGATCAGAAATAATTTCTCAGGCAAAAAGTGAGATGACAAGAATAATGAAGGAAATGCTCAAAAATCTGAAGAAGAAACCTATAAGAAAATAGAACAAAAACAAGAGTCAGAAG
>NW_004955503.1:5102550-5150761 GCF_000276665.1 Chinchilla lanigera
CAGACAAAGGGCTTCTATCTAGAACATATAAAGAATTAAAAAATTTCAGCCCCTCCAAATTCAAAGACCCAATCCAAAAATGGGCAGCGGAGATGAATACACACTTCTCAGACAAGGAGATACAAATGGCAAATAAATATATGAGAAAATGTTCAACATCATTAGTCATTTGAGAATGCAAATTAAAATTAAAAATAAAAGGAGGAAATACAAATTAAAACAACACTGAGATTCCACCTTACCCCAGTAAGAATGGCTAGCATTAAGAAATCAACCAATAACAAATGGTGCCGAGGTTGTGGAGAAATAGGAATCCTTCTCCACTGCTGGTGGGAATGCAGACTGGTGAAACCACTGTGGAAATCAGTTTGGAGATTCCTGAGAAAACTAAGTCTAGAGGTCCCATTCAACCCATCTATCCCCCTGCTGGGTATTTTCCCAGAAGATCTAAAAACATCATATCACAGTGATATATGTGCACCTGTGTTTATAGCAGCACAATTTGTAATTGCTAAAATGTAGAAGCAAACCAAATGTCCATCCATTGAGGACTGGATAAGAAAATTGTGGTACTTTTATATAATGGAATATTACTCAGCTGTAAAGAAAGATAAACTCGAGGCTTTTATAGGCAAATGGTCACAGCTAGAGACCATATTCATAAGTGAAAAAAATCAAACATACATGTGCATGCATGGCATTGTTTCACTAGTGTAAAACTTGAAAGAGTTAATTTAAACTCGGAGGTAAGATAGACACTGTGAAATGATAGGGAACTGCTCAAGAGTAAAGGGCACCTGGGATGTGGGAAAAGAGAAGGGAAAGAAGGAGAAATTTTGTATGTATGTATATATGGGATAGTTAACATGGTTGTTCTTCTGTCTTCTATTTCTATGCTGAAAGAAACTGTCCATGAGTCTTTGGTTGATCAGTATTGCATTTCTATATCTGTTTTCATGAGAAGGCACTTTGAAGATATCAATATGTAATACAACAACCGTTGTTAATTTCCTACCACTTTGTTTGTAACTCCGTATTGTCTGTACTGTTCTTTTGCTATGTTGTAAAATGTTGTCTGTCTGTTAATGTTTTCCGCCTTTTATTTTTAAAATATAAAAAAAGAAGACAGAACATCCTAACTTTATACACTATATGTTGTCCCTATGTGTAAAGAATAGCTCTTAAATTTAATTTTCAATTTTTAAAAATATAAACAACATGATAAACCTGGGAAAATAGCTGTCACCCCATTTTTCCACTAGAACTCTAGTGCTTGGTACAATGCCTGACAATCAAGAATGCCTAAAAGTAATTTGTTCAATGATATCAAGACTGAACGAATTGTTGAGATAGGCACAGGTCTATTCATTACCTGACACAAATGATTGCTTTTTCCCGCAAATACTTCATTGAAAAGTCAAATAACTTTTCAGCATGAGAAAAGCTTGCATTCTATAGGAGAAATGAACACACTATTAATTATAATATTGCAGCATACATTTCATGCTACTACAGAGATAAAAGACAAGTATTTCTTTTTCAAAAAATAAAGACAGAAGTTCGATTGAACCTGGGAAGAAAAACTATTGAGGAAGTGGCATCAATCTAAAATAAATGAAAGTGAAAATTGTGTAGAAATGCGGTATAATTTAATCTCAATATAATTTGTATATGGATAAGTATAGGAAGCATGGAACATGTGAATACCTAGGATAGGATCATTTCTATCAATACAGCTTTATTGAACCAATTTCAAATTTTAAGGATGCCACTAGTTTTACCACCACTTTAGTCTGAACCCCCATCATCTTTCACCTGAAATATTGTCATAGTATCCTGACTGACCTCCGTACTTGTTTGTTTGATCTGTTTAGTCTACTCTCAAGACAATAATGAAAGTGATATGCATGTCCAGTTTTTGCTCAAAGCTTCTAATGATTTTATATTATAAACAGAAGAAAAACAAGGTTCCTAAAATAATTTGCAAGACTCTGACACCCTCCCACTCCCATCTCTCTGATGTGATCTTGCCCCACCTTTTGGCTTGCACACTCTCTATTTTAAGATCAGAAGTTTCCTTCCTTAAATTTCAGAAGCCTTAATGCTGACTGAGGACATTTGCACTTGCTCCTTTCTTAGCTACATGCCATGTTTAAAGACCCAATTAATAAATGGGCATCTGACATGAATAGATATTTCTTGAATGAAGAAATAAAAATGGTCAATAAATACATGAAAAATGTGCAACACTGCCGTCCATTTGAGAAGTAGGAGACAACAGTGAGATTCTATCTCTAGTAAGAATGGCTACCATCAAGAAATCAATAAGTACAAGAAAGGCTGTAAAGGGAAAAAAACACTTTTCCAGTGCTGATGGGAATATAAACTAATACAACTGCTATAAAAATAGATATGGTAATTCCTCAAAAATCAAAAAGGAGAAACTACACTTGACCCAAGTATTCCTCTTCCAGACTGTTCCACTGATCCTCAGGTCAGTTTTTTAGCCAGTACCAGGTTGATTTAACGACAGTAGCTTTGTAGTATAATTTCAGGTCAGGGATTCTCATTCCACCTGACTTGTCCTTGTTGCCCAGGATTGCTTTTGCTATTCTGGGTCTCTTCTGGTTCCAGATGAATTTAAGGCATGTTTTCTCGAGATTTGTGAGGTATGTTAATGGTAGTTGAATGGGAATTGCATTGAATGTGTACAGCAATTTTGGGAGTATGGCCATTTTCACAATGTTGGTTCTTCCTAACTATGAGCACGAAATATAATCCATTTACTGAAATATTCTTCGATCTCTTTTTTCAGAGGACTGTACCTTTCATTGATAAGATCTTCACTTCTTTGTTTAGATTGATTCCAAAATATTTCAATTTCTTAGGTGTTATTGTGAAAAGTATGGTTTCCTTAATTTCTCTCTCAGTCTGTATGTTGTTTGTCTATAGGAAGGCTATCAATTTTTAGGTGTTGACTTTTTATCCAGCTACACTGCTGAATTTGTTGATCAATTCAAGTAGTACTCTTGTGGAGTTTTTCGGGTCTTCCATATAAAGTATCATGTTATCTGTAAATAGTGATACTTTTACTTCTTCCTTTCCCATCCTTATTCTTTTGATTTTTCTCTCTTATCTAATTGCTCCAGCTAGTGGTTCCAGAACTGTACTGAACAGGAGTGGGGACAGTCGACATCTTTGTGTTGTTCCAGGGTTTTAAAGTAAAAGCTTTCAGTTTGTGTCCATTTAGAATGATGTTGGCTGTTCGATTGTCATAGATGTCTTTGATGAGGTTAAGGGAAACACCATCTATTCCTCTTTTCTGTAGAGATTTTTTTTATCATAAATGCACATTGGACTTTATGGAAAGCTTTTTCTGCATCTACTGAGATGATCATTTGGTTTTTGTCTTTGGCTCCATCGATGTGCCATATAACATTTTTAGATTTGTGAATACTGAACCAACTTTGCATTCCTGAAGTGAATTCGACTTGGTTGTGATGTATGACTTTCTTTATGATTTGCTGCATTCAATTGCTAGTATTTTATTGAACATTTTTGCATCTATTCTCATTAGGGGGATTGGTCTGTAGTTCTCTTTCTTGGTTGGGTCTTCCTCTGCTTTTGGCATCAGTATGATGGCTGCCTCCAGAAATGAGTTAGGGAGAATTACTTCCTTTTCAATTTCATTGAAGAGTTTGAGAAATGTTGGTATTAAATCTTCACTGAATTTGTTGAAAATTTCTGCTGTGAATCCATCAGGGCCTGGACTTTTCTTTGTTGGTAGGTTTTTAATCCCTCTTTAAATCTCATTAATTGATATTGGGTTGTTCAGGAATTTTATATCCTCTTGACTCAACCTTGGTAATTCATACATATCTAGGAATCTGTCCACTTCTTCTGAGTTTTCTATCCTATGGGAGTAAATATTTTCAAAGTAGGTATTAATGATTTTCTGAATTTCTGTGCAATCTGTAGTAATTTCATCCTTTTCATTCCTTATTGAATGAATCTGAGTTCTTTCCTTCCTTTTTTTGATAAGGTTGGCTAGAGGTTTATCAATTTTATTTATTCCTTCAAACAGCCTTCTCTATGATTCATTTATTTTTTCCAGGGATTTCTTTGTCTCAATTGCATTAATTTCTGCCCTAATCTTTTAATCTCCTCCCGTCTTTGGGCTTTGGGCTTGATTTGTTCTTCTTTTTCTAAAAGTTTAAGATGCAGCATTACGCTATTTATTCGTTCTCTCTATTTTCCGTATGTATGTGTACATTGCTATAAATTTCCCTCTGGGGAGCACTTTCATTGCATCCCATAGATTGGGAAGTTGTATTTCTATTTTCCTTTGTTTGTAGGTATTTTTTAAACTTCATCTTTAATTTTTTCTGTGACCCATTGGTTGTTAAGCAGGTTGTTGTTTAATTTCCAAGTGCTTATGGAGTTTTTGGAGTTCCTTTTGTTGTTAATTTCCAATTTCATTGCACTGTGGTCAGATAATATGCACGTGATAATTTCAATTCTTTTGCATTCTGGTAGGTATGCTCTATGGGCTAGAATATGGTCTATTTTAGAGAAAGACCCATGTGCTGCGGAGAAAAATGTGTATTCTGATGTTTTTGGGTGGAATGCTCTGTATAGATCTACTAAGTCCATTTGTTTGCAGATTTCTTTGAGATCTGTTATTTCCTTGCTGATGTTTTGTCCAGTTGACCTATCTCTTTGTGTCAATGGGGTGTTGAGATCCCCTGTTATAATAGAGTTACTAATTTTATGTGTTTCCGTGCCTGTGAAGATTTGTCTTATATAAATTGGAGCTCAGGTATTTGGTGCTTACATGTTTAAGCTTGTTATGTCATCCTCTTGTAGTTTTCCCCTGACAAGTATGTAGTGACCTTCTTTATCTCTTTTCATTGTTGTCATTTTGATGTTTACATTATCTGCAAACAGAATAGCTACACCTGCTTTTTTCTGGGTTCCTGTTGCATGCAGGATTGTTTTCAATCCTTTGACTTTTAGTCTATGGAATTCCTTTTGATTGAAATGTATTTCCTGTATACAGCATATCTTTGGATTTCTTTTTTAATCCACTCTACCAGTCTGTTTCTTTTGACTGGAGAATTGAGGCCATTTACATTTTTGGTTATAATGGATATTTGTTGATTTATTATTGTCCTGGTATTCACTTGCGCTGGTTTCCTACTTTTTTACCTGTTTACTTGTTTGGTCTTCTTGATTCTTCCTTTGTACTGTTGTTCTTGAAATTGTGGTCAGATCTTTCTCTGTCTAGAATAGCTTTTAGTACTCCTTGTAATGCTGGTTTGGCCCTTATGATGTTCTTCAACTGTTCTTTGTCAAGGAAATATTTTATTTCTTCATTGAATTTGAGGGATAGCTTGGCAGGGTACATCAGTCTTGATTGGAAGCTGTTTTTTCTCAGGTCCTGTAATACTTCGCTCCAAGTTCTCCTCGATTGGATGGTTTGTGCTGAGAAGTCTTCTGTGATTCTGATGGGCTTTCCTTTATAGGTAATCTGTTTTTTATCTCTAGCAGCTGTTAATATTCTGTTCCTTTGCTGGAGATTTGGGAACTTGACTATTATATGTCTGGGTGTAGTTTTATTTCGGGTGTGGTTGGTTTCAGTGCTATATGCCACATTTACTTGTATATCAGGTTCTGTTTCCATTCTTGGGAAATTTTCTGCTATTATTTCTGCAAATATTCTTTTTATGTTGGTTGTGTTGCCTCCTGCTGTTTCATTGACTCCTGGTAGTCATACATTATTCCTCTGCCTCGTCTTGCAGTTGTTGAATTGATTTTTCCTGGATCCTTGTAGATTTTAAGAGATTCTTTCTTTCACTGTCGCTAGCTGCTGTAGTGTCTTCAAAGTCTGACCTTCTATCTTCAGTTTCATTCAAATGATTTTGGCAGCTTTCTATGGAAGCTTTGTTTTCCGGGAAGTCCATTTGAATTGGGTTCATGCGTTCTAAGTTCTTTCTATATTTTTCATTTAACGCTTCCATCCATTGCCTTTGTTCTATTTTCTTATGTGTTTCTTCTTCGTACGTTTTGAGCAGCTCTTTCATTATTATTGTCATTTCATTTTTTGCCTGAGAGATTATTTCTGATCTCATCTCTTCTATGCCTGTGGGAGTTGTTTCTTTACTTCCATTGCAATCATTTCAGCTACTTCAGGCATGTGTTTACCAAGTTCTCCTATGTCAACGTCTCCTGGACTTTTTCTCAGTGTGGTGGGGTTCTGGGATTGTGTTTCAGTCCTCCTTCTTGTCATGTTTGTTTGTGGATGCAGAAAGCTCAGTTTGCCTCTTCAGTGGCTGCACAGCAAAGGCCACTAGTTTTCCTGTTGGTCAGGTTTGCCCCTCAGTGTCTGCTAGATGCAATACTTAGTCTGGGATTTTCTGGCAGATGCTGAAATGCATCTAGTTATTCCAGGACTCAGACATGGGCAGTGGTGTCAGCTGATGGCAGAGCATCTGATACAGCATCCCCTTGTAGTCCAGGGCACGCTCATGGCCTGGACTCAGGTTGCACTGGTGGCAAAATCCCAGTCCAGTGGACATGTGTCTTGAGGGAGTTGAGGGTACAGGCAAAACCCAGACCAGAACTGCAGGGTCAATAATTTGTGAAGCACCTTCTTCTGTGTCTCCTGTCAGTTCAGGACACATATAGGAACCAGATGTGGACCATACTGACAGCAATCACAGGTTGCCAGTGCTTACAACCCCCCAGGGGGTCTGGGCACAAGTAAAGCATGGACTCAAACCATGGGACCAGCAGCTCTTGGAGCACTCACTCACTCAATGCAGGGCATGTACTGGGAGGACCCACATACTAACAGTGAGAGCAGTTCCCAGGCCTTATGTGTGAGGACATCCTGTCTGCCATGGGTGTGCAGAGGGCAGAGCCTCAGACCGTAATGGTGGTGGGGTCCTAGGTCACCTGCTCTGCCCCCAGGAAGCAGATGGGAAATACTTGGCTCTCTCTGCGAGTTTCAGCTGGGAACCGTGGAGGTGGGAGTGGGTCACAGTCTGCTTGGTTCTGTTTCTTAGTCATTTCAGGACGTGCCCAGAAGCCAGACCTGGACCAATCAAAGAGCACTCACATACTGCCCATGCTGCAACCCCCAAGGGGATCCAGGCAAAAGTAAAGTACAGATACAAACCACGGGACCAGCAGTTCTTGGAGCGAGCAGCACAATTGTAATTGCTAAATTATGGAAGCAACCCAAGTGTCCATCCACTGAGGATTGGATAAAAAAATTGTACGTTTATATAATGAAATATTACTCAGCTGTAGAGAAAGATAAACTCAAGGCTTTTACAGGTAAATGGTCACAAATAGATACCATACTCATAAGTGAAATAAACCAGACCTCCATGTGTAAGCAATATATTGTCTCAGTAGTGTAAGAACCTGAAAAAGTGAATTAAATTTAGGAGGTATGATTGATATTGTGAAATGAAAGGAAAATGCTCGAAAGTAAAGAGCAACTGGGATGAAAAGAAAAGAGAAAAGAGAAAAGAAACAAGGGGAAGTTATATATGTATGTATATACAGGATAGCTAACATAGTTGTAGTACTGACTTCTATCACTTTACTGAAAGTAATAGTTAATGATTATTTATTTGCTCAATCTTGCGTTCTTCTATTTATTTTCCTGAGAATCCATTTTGAAGATATCAATACATAATATATCAACCATTGTTAATTTCCCACCACTTTGTCTGTAATTCAATACTGCTTGCATTCTTCTTATGCTGTTTTGTAAATGGATGTCTGTTAATTATTATGTTTTCCTTCCTTGATTTTTAAAATAAATTTTAAAAAATTCTATTTTATCAATTCTTAGCTTGGCATCTTATTCACTTCTATAAGTTTGTATTCAGTTCCTAGACAATCATGAGCTTTTGGGGGTTTCTTGTTTGCTTTTTAAAATTTTTCTTTTTTCATGTTTATCTATTGAGATTTGTGCATCTCTGAAGATGGATATCTTCAAATTTTATGTGTGGATCTACTTTGTGATCAAACTTCTCTTGACTATATGTTCTGAGATAGTGTTTTGTTATATTTTTGTTGTTGAATTTAATTCCAAATGTACTTCAGAGTGTAGATTCTCTGTGGATTTTTGCTGTGGTTAGTCTATTTTGAGACTGTGTATACTGTGTAAGAACATGAGAAGCATACTTTCTCTACAGGTTATTTTAGAATATATATATATATACATGCATTCTCTGAGTCTCTGAGGTTATTACTCCATACTTGTCACTTCTATGCAGTCTGAAGTGCTCCCTACCCTTTAAATTAATATACATATTTAAATTTCAGTAGGAACATGTCATAAGTGGAATAAGGTGGAATTTCTCTCAAGAGAACTGTCAGTGTATCTCTGTGGCACAATACCCACAAAGTATGATTGAAATGTTGGTCTCTATCCCCAGAATTTTTCTGAGGGAACAAATAATGAGGACAACAACTTGATAGCAAACCAGATATAGACATACAATTAAAAAGTCTGCAATAGTCATCACCATAGAAAAGGGTACAGATAATGTACATTACACCAGAAGTTAAAAGGTGATAAAATTAAAATTAATAAAACAATGGTGGAAGAAACATAATAGAAAAAAATAAAGGAAAATAGAGACTACAAATAAAAAAGAAAAATGTTCATTTAAATAATTTAAATATACATGAAATTAAATAAAAGTAAGGAAAAATGAAAGAAAATTAAGAAAAAAAAATAAAAATTCCTCATTCCTGAGTGTTTCCACTGGAAACACTTTGTTCTAGGACTTTCAGTACTGGGATCTAGTAAATATGGAGGAAGGTAGTGCCTTGCAGCTAGAGTCAAGTGTGCCTCCTCTCATCTCAACCTGTTCAGGACAGACACATCAAAATATACTGGCTATCCCCTGCCATACTGCCCAACTATCACCAGTGTAAATTATGGTGAAACTATTTCAAGGAATGGTGTTTTCACTCCAGGGGCATTTAAAGTATACATGCAAACAGTGGGCAACTGTCAGAACCACCCATGAACCCCTTTCTCTGAATAAGCCTTTGCCCTGTGTGGGTACACTTTTGCTCTTGGGACTTTCAGTTTGTGCTCCTTAGGGCAAGGCAAATTTCAAAACTGAAGCTGCCCTTACTGATTGTCTAAATGCCTCTTGGTGCAAAGAATGTAATTAAACTAAGATCTGCACTGGTAAGGAAGAGCCCCAGAATCCCACCCATCTGTCATCCTCAGGAACAGTTTTCTCAAATCCAGCAAATTTGTGAATCCAGACCCAGTTGGTCTTGCTTCTCTTCACAGGGAGCAAGACAGTGCCCACCACAGCCTGTTCTTCACACTAGTAAACCTCTCAATAGATTTTTATGACTGACCCTTCCCCTCTCTACAACTGTTAATCATGCAGGTACCTAGGCAAAGTGTTTAGAAGGATCCCAAACTGGTTGTTCTACATTTTCTGAGCCCCAGAGTACTTCTAAAAATGGACCCATATCAGGATAAATTTTGGCTTTAGACTCCTAACAGGTTGATAAGTGATACATTTATCAGAAGATAAATTTCTTTCTAAAATTTCATTTGCTTTGCCAGGGGGGCTGCTTTCAGACAAAATTGTCATCCTGGGTTGAAATCTTGCACCATCCATGGACTTCTTCTGCAGCTAGGGTCATGAGTCTCCTAATTATTAGAGTACTCTGCACTGTATTTTCCATTTTGTTTGTGGCTTCACATTCTTCTCCCCTACCATTGGAGATATGGGAATTAATTTGCAAATTGTTTATCCTTTTTTCTGAGCATCTTTTCTGCTTCTCTTTGTTAATTAGCTTTTCTGTCATCTCTTTCTTTTTTTCTAGAGCTGTTTCTTTCTGGAATATAATGTCTCCTTTGTTCTTGTAGGTCTTTTCTCTTGCAGTGTTCACACATATATAATTCTTCCATAATGTCCACCTGCTTTTCCTTCTTACTTCTCAATCATAAAGATTGGAAATGTCAAGTAAATTCCTCACATCTGTTTTTCTGAACATAGAAATAAGCTATGTATTACCTGTATGATTGAGGAAAATATTTTTATGATTCTGTAGTTAGGACTTACTGGAAAATTTTTACCAAGACTTGGATTAAAGAAAAGACTCTCATAAATTAAAAGATGACAGAACATATGCTGAAAGATTTACCTCCCTAGAAGGTTTGTTCTTTTTAATTATAAAAATTAGCTTGCATTAATTGTATAAACCTGTAGGTTCCACTGACAGTTTTATGCATGCATATGTAATACTGTGATCAGTTTTGCCCTACCTGCTACCTTCTCTTTTAGTGTTACAATTCCTACTTAATTTTTTAACGTTTTATTTTATCAGTATATGTTTGTAATACATGCATTTTAAAATCATGTTTGGGAGTGCTTACATGTATGTGTTGGAGTTGGATATTTTGAATTCCTTTCTCATTTCCTTCACCTCCCTCCTCCTCTTTGGGTTCCCTTATAAGCTATTTTGCTCTTCTAATTATTTGCTTTAGGTTATGTAATCCCACATGTTTTTACATTAATTGGTTATTGCACATATTTATTTTTCTCATTTCCCCTTCTTCTCCCTCTCACCCTTTGTCATTGTCCTCTTTGACCACTTTTCAATTGCATCATATTTGTCCCCTTGTCACTTTCTATCCATCTTTATCATTTTCAGAGTATGATAGTTTCCTTTGTACAGATCTTTCACCTCTTGGTTAGATTAATTTTGGATAGTATCTTTTTCTTGAACCAACTATGAATGGTATTGTTTTAACTATATCCTTCTCATCCCATTCATTGTTGATATGTACAAATACTAATGATATCTTGCATTGATCATATATCCTGCTACTTTTCAAGGATTCCATATTCTTGTTGAATCTGTTGTTCCAATTTTGAACTCTTTTGATTAGCACTTTTTGTATTTGAAGTAGTCCCCTGAAAGTCACCATGGGCATATTGAGTATAATTGCTGGAAACTTTTGGTTCATTTCCGCTTTAAATTCTTCTATTTTCTTCATCCTTTCTAAGAACTTTTCATAGATTTCTAATATGTGGTATTTCTTTTTTATGCCTCTGTGTCCACTTTTTATGCCTCAGAAGATTTGAAGTGTTTCAGAGTTCTTTTATTACTTTGTTTCCCCAATCTCCTAAACGTATTTGTGTTTATTTGTATATATATGAAATAGCTGAAATAAAGAAAAAAAATTGTAGAGTGTTTTGTAAAACTGCAGAAATGACCATTGTAAAGATAGTGTCTGATATTGATAAGAGAATAGTGAAGCATGATAAATGGCTCAAAGAAGTTGAAAAGAAAATAAGACAAGAAAAAAATATACATATTTCATAAATTATATGTGGAACCCTCTTTTTCCTCGTTCCTTTTGTAAAGGGTTACTGAAAGTTGGGGACTGCAGAAGTGCAGTCTGTTTGTGGCTTATATGGAGCTGTTCAGTAAGATGTTGCCTCTGAGTAACTTCCAGCTTTGTATAACCAGTGCTAGCATTTACTCCTGTTATTTATTTAAGTAATTTTGACTGTGTCCCTATGTTTTGCTGAAAGAATTATTTCTATTTATAACAGAATCCACAAGTTCAAACTTAAACTTCTATATGATAGACATTGCTGTTATTTCCTCCTTTATGTGTATTCTGAATGTACATTATTATTGTTTTGCTTTGTTTAGTCTTTAAGACAGGATCTCGCTATGAATTTCAGTCTGAACTTGAGATCACTTTGTAGCCCAGGCTGGTCTCGAATTTGTAATGACCCTCCAACCTCACCTCCTGAGTGTTGGGATTACAGGTATGTGCTGCCACACACGGGATATGACTCTTTATTATTTTAGTTGCTCTGCAGTGAGGTTGATGAGATGGGATGGGGAGAATGGGAGGAATTTGGATGAATGTTATTAGGCACTAAGTGGAAGTTTTGAAAGGGAGACTAATGGTAAATAAGAGGAAAAGTTTGATGTGGATTCTACTTTTTTTTTTTGGTTTTTCTCCGGTACCGGGAACGGAACTCACAACCTTGCGCTTGCCAGGCAGGCGCTTTGCTGCTGAGCTAAATCCCCAGCCCCTGGATTCTACTTTTAATGGAGTACTTTTAGTTCAGTTGAAGGTTTACTGATGAAAAATTTCAGATGATGTTTTGTGGGACAAGAGTGAGATATTTGAGAAAGGGTGTTCCCTTTGTAGTGAGGATAACTATATGGTTATCAGTGCTTGTTCATAGGGAGAACAATAAGCTAGGAAAGATATGGAAGAGCCCCCTGCTTAAGATGGGGAAAATTGAGGAATAATAATAGTGAAAATAGGGGTGACTCTGAGGGGGTTATGTATGATAAATGTAAAACTTTGGATGTGGAGTTTATGTATTTTGAAAAGTTATGAATGTATATTAATAATATTATATCAGAGTTTGAAGTGAAATAAATACAAAGCTGAGACAACTGAGAGAACCTAGAGATTTATTAAATCAGAGCTAATGAAAGAACAAATATACAAGAATAGAAATGTAATATACACATGAAAACCTAAAAGAACATTAACTCACATTTTAAATAACTCAAGAAACACAAATATTTAAACCAATAAAATGTCCATTGTGAACACAAATCAGACTTTGCATATGTCATTTCCAGGTAGCTTCTTTGCCAAAAACTTTCAGCACTCACATCCCAGGTATTCCTCTGAATCCTGCATTGCACAACTGAGATTAACTCAGAATCAGGACCGCTTTCTGTCAGGTTGAAAGAATTTTTACAGTCTGATCCAGTCTGAATTATAAACAATTACTCTTCCTCTCTGTGAGTGTTGATGTTGGATTTGGCATCCAATTTCATGGGCATTAAATTGTCCTGAGTCAGTAATATTCCTGTGCAATCAATTCACCTACAGATGTAACAGGCTACTTCATTAAAGTTGTATGTATTAGGGGTAGAGAAATGTATTAGTTGAGAAATAACATACCATTAGAACTTGATTTGGGTCTTCCTGTTTCAGTAGAACTATGACACCAATATGAATCTCCAATCTTATGTAACTCAAGATGAAAACTGGTCTGAGTCCAAGATCACCAGTCCCTGGCTTTCACCAAGACCACCCCCTACCAGTCTACCCTCAAATTTCAGCAGTCGTCTATGACTATTCTTCACTCACTTTCTCTGGGACATTGACAGTGTAAAGCCAACAAGGGTGTGTTTTGGGACTGAGGTTTAAATGCCCAGTCTTTTCCCACAATGGCATCTCCAGCAGTTCTGTTTCCCACTATTGTCCTTGGGCACTTGTATTGCACTCAACAAATGTTACCTCTGGAAAAGCAGTGATTGGTGTTCTTTCCACTGTCTCCACCTGCAGAAGATTCTCCTCATCTTAGTGTATTTATCTGTAAGCAAAGAAGTTATTAGTTTCTCTGTGCCTCTTGGCTGGCCACCAGCCAGTCATGATCCATGGTGCCATGGTTTCTCCTCTGTAGTGTGGGCCACTTCTGTATCACTTAATCCTGTTTTCTTCTCCTGTGCCAGTTATCTCATTGTTCCCATTCCTTTCCAAACCACTGTCCTCCAGACTCCACTTTGTCCTGAGAAACGGAAGTGCTTCCACTCACTGCTCCACCATATTGTTTCCATTCCTACCATCTTTTCTTATCCTGCACTCTGTTCTCCCACTCCAGGGTCCTCTTCAACTTCCCTAATGGTTAATTTTCTACTACAACTCAACTTTTTAAAAAAAATCATGTAAAAAAGAAAACATACAATGCTTTTCTTTCTGAGTCTGGCTTATTTTGCTTAGCATGATGATGCCCACTTTCATCTATTTTCCTTTAAAGGTCATTGTTCATTTTTCTTTGTGGCTGACATGCACCATTCTGTATATATAACATATTTTCAATTCATATGTTTATAAACATCGAGCCTGATCCTATAGTTTGGCTATTATGATTTGCACCAAATTTAGGATAAGAATGCAAGTACCTACTTTTCAGGACAACTTAAAATTCTTTAGGTTTACATTTCATATGTGGTAGAGTGGAATCATATGGCACTTCTATTTTTACTTTTAATTGTTTTGAGGAAAGACGACATGTTTTCCACAATGGCTACAGTAATTTGCAATCCCCTCTACAGTGTATAAGTGTCCTTTTTTCTCCACATCTTGACCACAGTTAGTTAATTTTTGTCTTTTCACATTAACAGTCATTTTGACATCCATGAGGTGGAATCTCAGTGCCACCCTGCCTTGTAGCCAGCCAACTTTTAAGCCATTAAAAATGTGAACTAAATAAGCCTTTCCTCCTCTAACTTTGGGTCTGATATTATGTCTCAGCAATGAAAGTAAAGTGATTAAGACAATATTTCCTACCATTTTGCAGGTTGTTTCTTCACTCCCTTGACTGCTTCCTTTGCTAGGCAGAAGCTTGTTAATCAGGTGTAATTCCATTCATCAGTACTTGCTTTTACTTATCAAGCTATTGGATTCTTGTTCAAGAAATTGTCTACACCAGTATTTTGAAGGGTTTTCCTTGTTTTTCTGTAGTAGTTTCAAAATTTTAGTTCTTACATTAAGCTTCCCGATTTATTTCGATTGATTTTTGTACAGGGAAAGAAAATCTCTTAAATGGTGCTGAGCATGCTAGATATCCACATATAGAAGACTGATACTGGATACTTACCTTTTCCTGTAAAAAATCTGATTACATTTGTGTTGTTCTCCTTGAGACAGTGGTATTTTCTCAACACCCTGACCTTTACATTCCTAAATTTAAAATCAAAGATCTTCCTCTTTTCTTCCAAAAGAGAATTTGTCCCCATTAGGGAAGATAAGTTTCTTTTAATCTCTTGGAAGAGGAGAATTGGAAAAGTGTGTAGACAGACTTGTAGATACTAATTTTTAGAGTTCTTCCCATTATGCATAGAAAGTAATCTAACTTTCATCATAGTCCTCTAGGAAGAGCTATTGGCGGCATAAGAAATGAATGTGTTTATTACTATAAGTATCAATAATATTATTTGATCCAGAAATTTAGTTTTAACCTTCAATTTAATATGAATAAATACAAAGAATGAAATTTTGTTAATATCTGTTTTATGAACTACACAGAGAAGGATCAAATCAGATAATGGATGTGAGAGAGCCTCCATAAGAACTTAGGAATTTCAAGAGATCATTTTCTTCCATTTTTTGTTTCTGTTCTTTGTGATTATAGTGGATTGTTAGTCATAATTTTCAAAAATGTCTAAAATCATGTGCTTTACCATTTGAAATTTGCTCATGTATTCTTTATGCCATGCTGAGCTCTTGGAAAGAGGACTTTTGAAGGTTATTTGAATATGTCTTATTAATTACAATCTAAGAGTTTCTAAATGGGTAATTAGCTACTGAGGACAATTATAGAAAGTATTACAGATGAAACTATTAATGTACTATTGTCAAAATTTTGAAGCTATGATTATCACGTTAAATGGGTAGAAACATTTTCTTACAAATTATAACTCCAAGTGATAACATTAACATTAACAGCCTGGAGTGTTTCTTGTTGATATGTTGCAATGGAAATAAGACTAACACATTAGCACATTGAGAAATGTCTTGTCTAAAAAAGGAGATGGTTATTTCATAGCTATTTGTTCTAGATGCCTAAGTATTTAGATTTTATTTCAAATATGTAATTGTATTATTTATTTCATATATAAATTTGGACACTGTGATAATTTCCATGGCTGTATAAATATTTCAGAAATAAATTACCTCATAAAAGAAACAATCAAAACTATTTCTCAGCATATCTGACCTTCAAATACAATTAATTCTAACATTAGAGGATACTCTCCATATATGGAAATATGTTGAGAAGGTAGTGATATTACATATTCAACAAGGCATCTTCCCCCAAATATCAAAGTTTCAGACCCCAGGCATTTCTCTATATACAGTGCAGAAAATAGTATTTAAATAAAATTTCCATTTATATTGGCATTCTTTTTTCACAGTCCTTCTCTAAAAAGGGATTTTGTAATTACTTCACAGTATTGGGTCTATAAGTGGTGAGAAAGGTAATTTTTTTTCATTGTACTTTTTCATTTTTACTTTTTTAATATTTTTGTCACTACATAGATATTGTTACTCAGATGCACTAAAAAGTCATTGATATATTGTGTCAGATATTTCTGAGTCACACACAGTTGCATATACATATGATGTACACACTAGTTTAAACACTATTCTTCCATAACCTATGTAAGCATTGAACAAATTTATGTGCTATTGCTGTCCTCATCTTATAGCTGATGTTGAGATTCAAAAGTACTACCTGTCCAGACCCAGTAATCCAGAATTTAAACTAAGTCTATGTGCATTCCAAAGCCCAAGATAAATGTGTCATGAATTATAACAGTAAACATTGTATGCTTTTTTCATGGTATCCAAATAAGTATATTTAAACTATATGTTGAGCATCCTAACTAAGAGTTTCTTACTCTCAGTATTTAGTTGAGACACTATTAAAAACTACACTTAGATTCAGAGAGACTTGAGTCACTAGTTTGTGAATTTGTGCAAATTATTTAACACTTTCAAGAAGAGTGCATATGAATAAACTCTAAACAACACTGCACAAAATAATTGTGTAATGATTTTCAATCATTTGTTTTACATCACAAAAATGTTTATTTTGCTTCATTAAGATACAGATATCAAACAATTCTACTACTAGAGCTATCCTTCAGACTTCTTTGGCTAGTATGATTTGCAAAACCAATATTGAACCAGTTCTCATCCTAGTTCTTAAAGTTTCTTGAATACTTTTATTCACTCTTAGGACCTGATCTCCTGAATAATGAGAAATATATAACATAGTTTTTCCTTGAGTGTGTTTTTCAAAGTATTGGAAAATTAATCCTAATTTCAACAGTGTTGAAAGATGACACGTAATAATGCATGATTAGTTCATGAGGCTCTGCCCTCATTAATAGGTTAAGGTCATTATAGGTGGAGTGGGTTGATTAACCATTAAAATAGGTCTTTATAAACCTGACTTTGGCCAAGTCTTTCTGCCTCTCTTATGTTTTCTTGTCCTGCTGTGGGTTGATGCAGCAAAAAGGTCCTCACCACATGTCAGCAACTGGATATTAGATTGCCAAGCCTTTAGAAACATGAGTCTGACAATTTTGTTACGTAAGCACAAAATAGACTGAGACATTCTGATAGTATGTTCATTGTCAAAGCAATAGCCACCTAATTCAAAAAAGCAAGGCTGCCCAATTAACAACTGACATGAATGAGCTCAGCATAAATCAGAAGAGTTGCACAGCTGAGCCTAACCTAGACTTCCAACATAGGTAATCATAAACTAAATTAATGAATGGGAAGTTAAACTAGTAAATTTTGGAGTGACTTTCTCCTGTAAAAGTCAACTGATACATATATATGTATATATATAATATATATAATATATATCATTCTCTTTTTTAATCAACTAAGTCAAGTCCTTACTGAACATGTTCCATTAGTTAGGTGAGGAGATAAAAAGTACAAAGTATGTTTACTGCTCTCCAGATACTCACAGTTCTTGTAGGTAAGATGAGAGCAGCACATCTGGCAGACTTATGTAGAGTGCAGGGCATAAGGTAGTTTAAAATCAGAGCTTTTGTGTAAGATTAGTTTAAATCATTAATGACACAGACTGATCCTTCCACAGTACTTGACTGTTACTTAACGAAATTCCTACAGACAGTGTTATCTGCTTTTTTTTTCTTCCATAGAAGTAAATTAAGAAAACTAGATTCGTAGCAGGTGGCTTGAGGAAAAAAAAAAATCTAGTAAGGATAAATGAAATCTTGCTTCGTTCTCAACACAGATCTCTTCATTGGGCTGAATTTAGACTAGCCCAGATAAAGACTGTGAACCGCACAGATGAGCTGGCAGATAAGAAAAAAAGCCGTGGGGAAATGTTTCCATCCATGAATATGTCATGTCAGTATGAAATCTTTTAGTCACTCATATACTGACAAGATGTTGTCAGTGGTCACTAATGTGAGAAAAGTGATGTCTTCAACAACCATCTTGGAGAAGCACCTGAAATTTGGAATCAGCCAGATCTGGTTTCAAATTAAATGCATCCCATTTCCTCACTGTGTAACTTGAGGAAAGTTAACTTATCATTAGTTCAGTGCTCTTATCCGTAAAACGGGAGGCTACACAGGAAATAATGAATGTCCTCAAAAGATCCATCTGTTAAAAGCTTGGTCCCTAGGGTAGTGCTATTGGGAGTATTGGAAACTGAGAGATTGGGCCTTCTAAGTGGAATTTATGTGTTTGGATACGTGCTTTCATAGGAGATTGTCATATCTTTTTGTCTGCCTTTGCTTTCTGGTTCACAGTGTGAGCTCTACTATGTGTTCCCTGACATTTCCACCTAGTACTCTTACCAAAATCCCAAACAATGAGACTACTCAGTGTTGAACTGGAGCATTTAAGTCATATGAATTAAAAAAAAAAAAAAACTTTTCCTGGTATGTTAGTTACATCTGGTGTTTTAGAGTCATGCAGTTTTACTAGTACAAGGGGCAATAACTGCATCTGTCTTTTAGGCCTATTGTGAGAATGAAAGACAGGCTTACACACACTCACATACACATAAACACACACGTAGGGGAAAACAGGAAGAGGAAAAGAGACACACATGCCAATAACTGGAAAATGTTATATGTGTCTGACAGATATAATGAATATTGTGTTTCTTTGTTATTATTGCTGTGTTTTCCTTTCATATAGATAGACAAAACTATATCATTGAGGTAAAAGAATTGCAGATGAGATTTTGAACAATGTTCCTCCAGAAAAACAAGTTCAAAGTGATTTTTCACTCGCTCAAAATACATCAGGTTGCCCTCAATTTCATTTAAGTATTCCGAGGTCTTTAAAAGTTACACCTCATTTCTGTTGCCGTTTTTCCTTCTGTTACTTGAAAACAATGTTCCATTAATTCTGGAGTTATTTCTGCATTTCAACTTTCCTAATTGGAGAGATTAAAATGCGAAGTGTATAGAAATGGAAGAAAATCTGCTGTTGTCAATTGTCCACTTGGCATGTGAACTGTGGAAGTCTTCAAAAGCATACTTGGCCTCTTTAAGTTGACTTTCTATTATGTGAACAGAAAGCGGTGACAACTGACTGGCATGGCTGTTACTTACAAATCTCTAGGCAGCATCAGCCCATTCCCAGTTTCTGTTCTCTATGAATTACTGGTTAGGGGCAGAGTATTGACTCTCTTGCCTCACACTATCTCCTTTAAAACAAACTACAGGAGGCTGCTAAGTTTTGATTATATTCTCTGTAATGGATTTGTCCATTTCTTTCTATCTTCTTTTGCTTTATTGTTTTCTGAAAAGTATTACATTTTAAAAAATCTTATCTCTGGATATGCTTTTTTTATTCAAGCTGCCATCACAGTTCTTTGAGCAGAGTTCTTTCTGCTCTCAATTGTGGGAGACACAGGATTTATAACCCATCTACTCAACTGAACTGAGGAGTTCTTTGTTGGTTTTTAAATGGAACAATGAATTTCAGAAATATTGATTGGCAGAACTCCCTTACTTATGCATCATTTCTCAAATGCTGGCCAATTTTCCTGCTTTGCTTAAGTTGCCACCTTTTCTTCTAATGTACAAGTTCCTCAGCCAACTTCATGGAAAGGCCATTGTGAGAAAGATATAGAAAGGATTATTACATAAATTATTACATAAACTTCATTAAAATTCATATTTTTGTGCCCCTTTACAGATTCTTGGCTTTCATTCTTGGAAAAACATAGTGGCAAGAATAGAATTAGCCCAAAATATCTGACCAGGCTTCTATGAAATTATCTATATATTTTTAAATGACATATATTGTTGACATCAGTTGGGATCTGGGCTCTTCATATATTATCTGTGCCTATTTGACTCTTCCTACTTATCTTGACTTGGCCCTAATGTCCTTGAATGTTCATAATCACGTTTCAGTGCGCTTCCTGTCTCCTGAGTGCTGCACTGCTAGCAGTGGGTCAGAAGCATACAGAGAAGGTGAGTAGCATGCATATCTGGTTGCATTCTAAGCAATCATGTATTCTTAGATATCACCCATTATTTTCTTTTAGTGGGAAATTTTTTTCTACCAATAAAGCAACCTATAAGTGATAATATAAATAAATTAAAACATGAAGTTCTAATTTGGCAATTAGACAATCTTTTTTTCTGTGATTGTATCATTTAATCATAATAAGAAACATATATAGATTATCTAATATTACTAAGAACATCTTTATTATCTTATTTGTTCCTCATAGCAGCTTAATGAGATATGTAGTATTATATCATTGTTATCCCCATTTCATGGATTAGAACTCTGAGGTTAAAAGTGTTTGTAAGAATTATCTAAGAAATAGTAATAAATGACAGAAATGTGAGTTAATCTCATTTCCACTTGATTCCAGTCAGAGCTCACAAAAATTATGAACTGTGGCTAAAACTAGTGTATTCCAATTCAACAACTGCTATTTTAAAAATTAAATTTGGTAACAAAAAGTGATTATAAGTATTAACAGGGTGTTAGTGTGATATATTAAAGCATGCATCCTGTGTTTACTGATCAATTAACATCTCATAATTTTATCATCTCTTTGTGTTTGGAATCTTCATGCTTGTCTCCTGTAGTTCTTCATAAAATATAAAGTAGGATCTTATGGATTGGAGTATTCCTATTGTGCTGTGGAATGCCAGAATGTATTTCTTCTGTCTAAATATATTGCAGTACATATTACCCATCCTTCTTTTATCCTTCTTTTACTCTATTCACTGTCTGATAAATACCATTCTACATTCCAATTGCCTTTTCCATTGCCAATTTCCATTGCCATTTCCCATTGCCAATTCCATACATAAAAGAGAATACATGATATTTGTCTGTGTGTGACTTACTTTATTTAACATAATATCCCCCAATTTCTTCCATTTTTTGCAAGTGACAAAGCTTTGCTCTTCCTTGTACCTGAATTGTATATAGATAGATGATAGATGGAGAGAGAGAGAGACAGACAGACAGACAGACAGACACATGAGCAATTAGCTTACATCCATAACCAGTGACCAGATTCATGGAAAATATTTTTTAATGTCAAGGAAAGGAATGATTTTGAGATGATTACATTAATTGTACACTCAGTATCTGTTATTATTAAATTGTAATACATAATGAAATGACTATACAACTCACTATAATGCAGAATCGTTGCTTTCCTGCAATTGGATGGTCCCAATTTGAGGTGATGGAAAACAGTGAAAGCCAAAGTGTGTTGCTTATGTTCAGTATAGTCTATAATCTCACTTTGGTTACAGCTCATGTGACAAACCCTGCTTCACAAAGACAATGTTGAAAATGCAAGTAGGCTTTTCAATCTTTTGTGACAATTATATTCTGCATTGAGTTCAACCCAGAACATAGGGAAATTTGAAATTGTCTTAAATGTATTTAAAAGCTATCATCATTTGCAGTCTCAACTCCTTGGCCTTCTATGACTAAAGTCAAAGTCAACTCAAATGTATATTCAGAAATAGGTTACAGATCCATTCTTTCCCAGTTTGGAGGAAGTTTGTGGATGAGAACTAATCCTCAAACTCTTTAAAAACCTGAAATAGTTGGTCATGCACTAGTTTGGAGAAGAGGACACTGGTTGAATCTCTTTCAAAATGTTTTCTAATGTTTGAAATAGGTAATAAGTCCCAATATTCACTTGACACCTCATTATCACAGTTCGTTTAAATGCAGGCACTTTATCTGCTGACTTGAATACAGTTGTTGATCTACGAAGTGGCAGATTTGAGATTACTGAGTCAATCGAATATATTAAATGAATAGGTAAGTTTTGCACTCCATTCTGTGTCATTAAGATATGCTTCCAATGGTAACTGTTTTTCAAATAAAATCTCTGGAGTGATTCTTACAACTAGAAACTCTGTCCAGTGATCTACATTTTGAAAATCATCTCACTCATTATGTATAAGGCAAGGGTGTTTGCTGTGCATCCACCTCCTCACAGAGCAACCCAAAGAGCTTAGATTTAAAGGTATGCAATTTAATATAGTTGACAATTTTAATCACATTCTTCAAAATATTAGTACCTGGAGGTGATTTTTTTTGGTCAGCCCACATTTCCCTATGGAAGGCACAGTGCATAGACTTACACTTTGAGGTAGTCTCTTTGTTCCGAGTAGAAAATCCAGAAATCTGTCCAGTCATGGCAACTATTCCATCCATGCATGTAGCATCACAAAATACATGATGTAGTTACCCTGATATGTAATAATTCATCAATTTGAATATTGCTACAGCTGTGGTAATATTTGACCACAAACTTGCATATAATTTACCCGTATACTCAGCCTCCTGAAAAATATATATTGCAATGAAACAAGCATTATTCCCATTTTTGACTAGTAGACTTGCCAGATAGAATCAAGTATTACAGTGACCAATTAATCCTAAGAATTGTGCCTCAACATCTTCTGCTATTGCATCAACTTATCTAATTTTGGTGTTGGCCAAAAGAGGGATACATGCCAGTTTTAAACTGCAGTCTCTTTTAAAATTCATGACAAATATCTTTAGCAGCAGGCAGGATCAACTTTTCTTCAATAGCAAAGAGCTTCTTAGATTTAACTAATTCAGTTAACTAATAATAATGACATACTTGGTACAGACATATTTGGTAAAATTGTGTCCATCAATAACTGATTCTGTTCTTTCTGTTGAATATTTTTTATTCTTTTGAAAAACTCCATGAATTTTAATACACAATATTTGACTTCCATGTGACAAAACAGTTTTGAAGGTTTCAGGGCTTTGTTGAATGGCTAGTCATCACATAATATACAGGGGTCTTAAAATACGTGCATCACCTGTTGCAATAAACCTGTAATTTAAATAGGAACCTTGGTGCTTTTCTTTTATCTTTCTTTTGTTGGCAATCTTAGAGTGTTACGTTTTCTCCACATTAGCTCTTTCTTCCTTTTCAAAAGAGACTTGTAGGGATTTTGTGGAATTTTTTAAGTGATCTTGTCTTTGACTGGCTCCTGGGATTAACAAAACTACAACAGAATCATGTGCTCAGTGTGGGAAAGAAACACAGATGGAAATGGTATACAAAATCATGAGTGAACTAAACTAAGAGTTGCATTCTGACTTCAAGCCTGCTACCAGATGCAGCTTAATTGTTATTTAACACTCACTAATAATGTTTTGATATTAGTGCAAGTTATTAATTTATTATAGTCCTTTTGCATTGAAGCCTCTCTTCTTATGTTTTAGCTCTACCTGGGCATCTCCATCATTAGATTTTCATAATATATGCCTCTCATGTGCACTTCACAGTAGGGTTCCTGCTCCTATGAGAAACTGTTGCCACAGAAGTGACACAAGGTTGAAACTGGGTGGTAATGAGAGTAAATACCTTTGTCACCTTGAGGTGGAGATGGACTTCTTTATCAAAATTCAAGTGTCAGCCTGTACAAGATAAATTCAAACACATTAAAACACCAAAACACATCGTTCATCAACTCATAGCAGGATTAAAATGAAAGCAAAATCTGTGAAAATATTTGCATTACATACAGTACACAAATAAGTACTATTCTGAACTCTGCAACAACTTCAATGTATCAACAAGACAAATTTAGTCAACCTATCGGAAACATGCAAAGAAAACAGAACTATAAATTTTACAGAAAAGAAAGCACAATGGCCCATACAAATATAAAATATACCTAATTTAATTAGTAATCAGTGTGATACAATTTAACTAAGGTCAGATAATTTATACTCACCATTTTGTTGATAATTTAAACATTCCATAATGTGAAATACTAAAAAAAATGAAGCAATAGATATTTTCATGCCTTGCTGTGGAAGAATCAACTTCCATGGAATAAAATGTTCAGGAAACGTCAAAACAGACCAACATTTAGGCTGAGTAATGGGTTTGGCTGGATTTTTTTTGTTTTTTTTTTTTGCAGCTGTACACTGAGATCAGGAGCAAAACACAGACGTGAAATGTTTGCAGTTTCATCAGAAAGGAAGCACCTGCAAATTTCGGCCAAAGGAAAGCACTGTAACTGAAAAGATCACCATTCCAAAGAGGCAAAATACTTTGGCTCAGAACAACAACAATGGTAGCCTGAAGGAATCTCAGAAATCAGCAAGACCCCACCTATTACAGGCTCCAAGGTGCAGAACTGTAAAATACCATTTGGCCAAGAGCCCCTAGGCCTGATGTTCCAGAAGGCCACCTCAAAATATAGTTTCTCAATATTTAATACACAGTGCTCAGCTATCCAGCACCCAGAGGCATCTATAGCTATGATACAAGGACTGTTTACTGCTCAAGTTTGTGGCAAACCTTGACATCATCCACATGGCCCTGGTTTTATATACGTGCAGAATAAAAAAGTTATGAGTTCATAGATGTTTCATTTCTGAGTACAAAGGAAGGCCTGGGAGGAAGGAAATGTGTCCTTGATAAGGAAGCTTGTGAAGATTTAGGAGTGAAATCAAGACCTCAATAGGCACTTCACGAATTTGATGAGACCAAGAATGTATGATGTCTGTTGAGGAAAGCTGCATGCAGTGTGTGAGACCAGCCACAGAGACAGACTGTGTGGGCTGTATACTGAAAGGCATAGCAGTGGGGTCACATCTTTGGAGCTCACATCTCATCTCAAGTTGTCCCAGATCCCGCACATCAAGCAACATTATTTTATGTCTATGTGCTGGTTTTTGATATAGCTTTGGTCCGATTCCTTTCTATTTCCCAGTTTCTCCCTTTTGGTATACAAATGTTTAACCTGCGCAACAGTGTGTTGCAAGAATTTAAACTTTTTAAAATTTTTACAGGGACTCAGAGCTAAGTGTTTGTTCTCAGGCTCAGAGGAGGTTTTAGATTTGGACTTTTCAGCAATGCTAGAACTATCAGGAATGTGGTGTCTCTTAGAAATGTACTAAATACATTTTGCATAAGGAGATGGACATAAGTCTTGCAAGTGCTAGGGGCTGGATGTTATACTTTAAATAAAAATGTCCCTCCAAATCTCATATATTCATAGGTGTGGTTTTTGGAAGGTGATTGGATCAAAAAAGTGCTATATTCATCAGTGGATTAACCCACTGATGTGAACTGTGAATATGAAGCAAATGTACAGCGGATATCACAGCAGTTTGGAGAAGCCAGGATCATGGATAATATGAGGAAACATGCAAAAAGTGATATCAGCCAACACAAGAGAGAAGCCATGAGGACATGGCTGGACATGTCTTAGGAGTGCAGCCCTCCCAACCCATTCACACCTTTCACAGATTGACCCAGATACTGGATGCGAAAACAGAAGCTTTAACAATTGCCTTGCTTGATTTTGGTCTTGTATTCGTCCCATTTCTTTCTATATTTCTATTTGTAACATTTACTAGGAATGTTTATCTTGTGCTGTTGCATGGTGGAAAAGTTTAACTTTTCATTTCTACAGGGGCTTACAGCTAAGAGTTTGTCTTAAATCTCAGAGAATTTGGAGTTGCACTTTTCAGCAATGATGAAACTGTTACGATTTTGGCAATTCTTCGAGATGGATTAAATTCATTTCAAATGAAGGGACATGCATGAATAACTTGGAGGGTAGAAGTGGGGTTGAATGTTATGGCTTGTATCTAGATGTTCCCACAAAATCTAATGCATTCATTGGTGGGGCTTTTGCAGGTGGGTGGATCCAAGATTTGTGAATAGAAATTAGGGGTGTGTAAGAATTACATTAGTCCATTGATTGGCTTATCACATTTCTCGGAGTGGATTTGGAGATGGCCTACCCTGAGTGTGGGTGGCCTCACCCAAAGAGTTGGTATCCTGAATAGAACAAAAGGAAAACGGAGGCTCAGTGTTGCTGCTTTGCTGCTTCCTCCCTGTTGTGAACTGTTTCTCTTCTGCCAAGCCTCTCTGCTGTGCCTCCTTGCCTTGAAGCCAGCTGGCTATTGAATGAAGTTTCTACAAACTCTGAGCTAAAATAAATGTTTCCTCTTTTAGCTTGTGGGTGTTGGGTGTTGTGTCTCAGTGACGGAAATAGTAACTAAGACACCCGGCCCATGAAATAAAGAGCAGCTTGAGATTATACTGTAATTAGCACCTCCTTCCAGTGGGGCCAGATAGGCATCAGACATACAATTGGGGACCAGACCATCTGGACCTGTGCTCCTCTCTCTTTCTACAATGCCTTTGTTTTTGCATATACCCCTTCTATGTGACTATGTCTATGTTGGATCAATATTAGCTAAGTGACTATAATTGTAATCCTATAGGCTGATTTTAGATCAACCCACACTGTACTCATGTTGTGATTTTGCTGTGGAAATTACCACATACCAAGAGTCCAGTGGCTGCCCAGTACCTGTTCTTCTTATTATTTTAATAAAACTCTTCTCACTTGCTCCTTTCGTTTGTGACATCACTCCTCTATGTGAGACCACAAATTTAGTACCTATGACATTGAACACCTGAGGAATAATTTTCCCTTCTTAGGATGATCAGCTTTTTTCTACCATGATCTTTAATAATGTCATTTTATGCTGTATATCCAGTAAGCCATGGACTGAAATTGTGAGTCAAAATAAACCTCTCCTCTTTCAAACTGTGTGTCAGGTTCTCGTCCCAATGATGAGAAAGTGATTAAAACACATGTTTTCAAAACCATTAGTGATTCAGTTCTTCTGCATATGTTTCTTATGCTTTTCCTTTACATGAATGTCCTTAGCTCATTTCCGCCTCTTCAAATCAATCCTACCCTTTTTCAATATTTTTGAAAGAATTTTAAATTGCATTTTAAAATTATATAAGATATATTTATGTAAAATGACAAACCTTTTAAATATCTGACTTTATGAGCTAGTGCTTCAAGAAAATTTCCCGTTATCTGGTCCATGTTTATCTCGATAATTTCTGTACCCATTTTCCTTTTGAAAATTAGAAGTTTTGCAACACGTACACTTACACTTCACTGGCCCTTGATTGTTTTATTGTATTGTATCTGATTCTTCAGATGAAAGCTTCTTTGTACTTTGCTGGGAGCTAACATTTCTGGATTAGAAAATACTAAATAAACATGCAGTGACTTATTGAAATTGGTTAACAATCTTTCTTACAAAAATTATATTATATTATTTGCAGGTAAAAAGCACTCCAAAATATAAAGGAACCTCAAAATACTGTCAAGTAGAGCCTCTACTATAATAGGTAGAGTATTTTTTATACATTTAAAAGTGTTTTCAGCCAAATAGACATTACCAAATTGCCTCAAACTATTCAATTGAATCAATTGAATATATCACATTTTAAAGTTGAAAACACTGAATGAGTGGACTCCATAACACTGAATAATGGCTTACTTTAAACTTAAGATAGCAACTGACATTTTACTTCATCCAAGCATTCACATTTGCTTGTAAAACTTGTCTCCCAAAATTTCTATTCTTCTCAAATTATAGTGTTGTTCAGATGAATGTATAAGCAGATTTACTATTATAATACATTAATGTTTCCATGGTGGCATTTCTGCACTGTATTTTTATAGCTGCAAAACCATTGAATTAAAGAAACAGTACTTCATAGACAAAATAAAACATATCTTTTGTCTTTCCTGGAGCTCTTCATTCACCCCAATTGTCCACTTTGTAAAGAGGTGTCACACAGCAGAGTCTCTTTTCAAGTCTTTCTGAAACCTGTGGAGCTGCATGTCTTTGAACCTGGACATAAAAATTCTGATTTTCTAGGAACTAAGACAACCCTATTGTTGTTGCCCTGCTTGCTTTCTCTGGGAGACCTCTTGGAAGATGTAAAGAAGACTGATCAAACATTTGGCTTATAAATAATATTTGGAAACACCGCATGACACAGTATCAGTATCACATATTTGTGATGAAAGAAATGAAAGAGAATTTCAGATTAACTTCATCATGGTTCTAGCACTTCTTTGTAGCTCTACAGCTTATTCAACTGATTTATCTTCATTACATAAATATTCCTTTCTTATTGATAGGCTCACATACTAGATAAAATTCTTTAATAAAAATTAGCTTGAAATTCAAGTTCAGCAACTTAAAGAGTGGATTCATATCTAGATGCCAAATACAAAACTGGTAGTTTTTAAGTTATTAATCAATGAGAGACTACCTAGACAATAAATAAAAACAGTGACCTACAACCTTAGTGAGCCTGATATTGGTGAGAGGTCTTGAATATGATTATCACCTTTCTAGATCTTTATAAATTAATGCACAGTTGGTATTATACCCCTAACCATTCTTAATTAAGAAAACAATTTTTAGGATTTTAAGTGAACATCTTTAAAAAGCTTTTAATTCTTTGTAATATGCAATGATGTTCACAATTCTAAAATTTGTGCTTTCACTTTGTTTCATTTTATCTTATAAATGATACATGGTAGTATATATTTTCATGACTACCAATGCAACCTTATTAGTTTTAAGAACACATGGAAGATTTATATGAGAATAGTGAAAAACAAAAACACATTTTCGGTAATGTCACATTATACTTAAATGTTAAACAAATTAACTGTTGTTAGAGTATCCACTCCATATTTAGATATAATTTGTTTAAGGTACGGGATTTTCTGAGAGACAGAGAGAGAGAGACAGAGACAGAGACAGAGACAGAGACACGGAGAGAGGGAGAGAGAGAGACAGAGACAGAGACAGAGACAGAGACAGAGACAGAGACACGGAGAGAGGGAGAGAGACAGAGAAACAGAGAAACAGAGACAGAGACAGAAAGAAAGAGAGACAGATAGAGAGAAATGATTTTAAACCCACAAAGGAAGTCCTTCTCAGGATTCTTCCCTCCTCTATAATTTTTTCAGGAGATTAAATATCTAATAATCAGAAAATTGAGTCAGCTGAGCTATATCAAGTACAGGGATCTAAATGTTTTATCTTATCAAATTCAATACCACAGCCCGGTGAATATAGATTTTATGTAATTGTAGGTTGCAGATATTTTCTCATTTTGAACTTTTCCAGCGTCCTTAAACTCTCAAACAATTGCTACTTCCCACTTCACAGCATTAAAGTGAAAGAGACAATATCTTTAAGGAATGTTCCGTATTACTATATGCCACTTAAAAATCTCCCAGATATTTAAAACAACATGAAGAGCTATTGTACTTGGGACTTCAATTCTTTCAGAGCCTGAAACTTTGTGTATGTGGGTGTGTGTGTGTCCATCTGTGTGCGTGTGTGTGTGTGTGTTTGTTTGTTTGTTTAGACTGAGGCAGTGTAATGCAAGTGAGCATTGGAGAATTCAGGAGGGAGTAACGCCTGGATATGATAGAAGGGCACTGGCATTACTTCACTGCTGGTTTTATCAAATATTTTCATAGTAAAATATGCCTTCTCAGGAAGCACTGACAGATGGAGTAAGGTAAAACAATCCACCATACCTGTGAATTCTCCACAGTGCCAGCTGGACCAATTTAGAGGCTGTGAAGAAATGTCAGTTATTATTAAGGGAAGTCCTCTGAGACCAATAAGCAGATTGGTTTGCAAATACTTTCCCTGCTGGGGCTCTGATAATGTAATGTAAGCTGAACCTGTGACCATCATTCATTAACTCTGGGTGGTAGTGGATCATTCTGTGTAATACAGCTCCAGCTAACACTGATGATACATTGATTGTATTTCATGAACCTATGAAATTGATCTGGAAATATAAGGGGTGGATATTTGCTCGAGGCATTATGTAACTCTTCTTTCCTGAGGATTAATGCGTTAGAATTTGTAATGCACTCTGAAGATCAAAATTGCTATATAAATAATAACCATTATCCTGTGGTCTGAACAGCAGCTACTATATTAGGAAAGGGGATAAAAAACTATGATAAAAAGTCAGATGCTGGCTGTCTTGCCAGCCACACACTCATGGTACCATGCACTGAAGTGAATGAGTTGCTTTAAAATGTGTTGAAGTTTAGGAAACCACATCTGAAGAAAAAAATGATTAGAGGAAAATAAAGTCTCTTTGTAGTCTGATAAGCTTAAAAGTTGGTGAACAGTTGAAAATTTCTTTTTGAGCCTGCCTGTAACCAGAACATTTTCCTAAAAATAATTCCCTCAATTATTGCTTTTGGCCTGGTGTTACAGTAAATGGGAAAAGACCCTTGGTATAGACACTTCCTCTCCTAGGTCTCTGACAAGACCTGTGCTACTTCTTGGTAAAGTGACAAGTGAAAAAACTAAAGCCAAATTTGGTAGCATCTCACTTTTAATTAAATCAAAAATTTAATTGAAAGTCTACATGGAAGTATATGTCACCCAAGAAGGCACACTGACCTGTCTCTTATTCCATAAATGAACCACCAAAAGGCGCACAGAGGCAATTTTGTGCCTAAAACACGTCTTAGTGCTAAGAAATAGTTAAGACTTGAGCTGCAAATCTCAAGCAGTCTCTGTACTAGAATAAATTTTGAAATCAGTTATGCCTATAATTTTGGACTTCACACAACCTTAGAACATGAGCATACATTTATCATCTATTGCTACATTAATTTAAAAATGAAGTTTATACAGTATATAAATCTAAGAAGTAGGAAAGGTTTTGACACTGAATAAATAAACTGCCATGAGAAAGGATACATGGCAAATACAAAGGCCACATGTATATAATTTATAAATAGCAAGTTACCAAACCTATCAATACTTCAGGATTTTTATCTCCAAAAGGAGAAAGAAGACAATACTATAAATTATGAGGTCGAACAGGAAAAGTATGTGAGGATCTTAGAACAGAACCTGGCAAACTAAATTGAAGACTTAAGAATTTATATTCTCTCACTTAATAAATTCTTTATTAACTTTTTAATATTTATTATTACCATAAGCTGGTGACAGTTTTACCTTCTTGGACTATCATTAATGGATGCTCAAATCAGCACTTGGAAACATTGATCTAGAAGAACACAGTGGCCTAAGATATGAGAGTGTTCTACCATGAAACTATAGTAATGAAGGTCCTCAAAGAGAGAAAACAAAGTTTCTGACTTAACAGTAATGACTACAAAGTCTTTTAGCATGTGGAGATATCTCCAATGTCATATCCCAAACATGTTCAGTTAATACGTGGGATGAGGACACAAATACTACCTAACATTAAGTAAACACTTGTAGGAATCAAACTGTCTCTCCTCTTTTCCTCACCAATCATATTCAATACATTAGCCAATTCTATCAAACCTAACAGTGAAGTAGGAGACTAGAGAAGAGGCAAACCTGGCCAAACATCTCGGTAGAATATGTCAAAATCATGAAACCAGAACACATGGGCAGAGTATAGGATTCAGAATTACTCTACAACTCTTGATTACTGTGTTATGCATGTGGAAGACCACCACATTACCCTCCCTCAGACTTTAGTGTGATTGTGTTTACTTGCAAGTGGTGCCGGCTGTATAGAAGTGACTTCCCTAAATTGGCTTTCAGTTTAAATAGTGAGTCTGGCCAGGGCTGTCTATGTATCTTCATGAAAGCAAGTGGCTGAGGATGAAATAACATAGTTTATTATCAATGACTGTGATTGAGCTCAGGTAGACACTCTGTGATACCATAGTTACATGATAGCATCTCTGCTAAGGCCTGCATGGCTCCATAGGAAAATTTCCCAGAATTGGCTACACAGCACCTACTTATTCAACATAAGGTAAATCTGGCCATTTCTGTCCGTTCTGTAAGAATGCTTTGTTCCTTCTTTTACAAACCTTGCCAGCCTCACCACTTGTCTACCATATCCAACCACAATCTCCTCACCACTTTCCTCAGTGAATAAATACCGAGATTCTGGGCACCTCCTGGCCTGTTTTTTCCCTGCAAACAACTGGTCATTGCAGACCCCTGCTGCACCCCCTACTATGTCCTTGCTATATCTTCCTACCATGTGCTATAATTCCAGGCAGGAGATTGGAGCCCTCTGCATGAAACCCTGTCTTAGTTGTCTCTCATTGTTGAGACAAAATACCTGATATCCCAAATTGAGAACCAAAGTGGTTTATTCAGCTCAAAGTTTGCAGAGGTTTCAGTCCATAATCAGCTAGCTCCAAAGCAGAGTGGCATGGCAGAGGAGTAACAGTTCATGGTAGTGGTAGACAGCAAAAGTGACAAGAGCAAAAGAAAGGACCAAGCCTCTTTTCTTCCCTTATATCGTACGCTGGCTACCCACCACACTGTGGCTGTAGCATTCACACCCCCAGTCACAGCACTAGATAATGAACTAATCACAAACTCTAGATTTAGCCACCTCCCAAAAGTACATCCCCCATGACCACATGAGGCTTGAGGGTGGGCATCCATACACAAACTATAACAGTCTCCAATACACAAAATAAATCAGAAAAGTTCTATTTTCAATTCTTCATTTACATTTTACACACAAGAAAACAAATGAGTCTTTGATAGGAAAGTTTAAATATTGTGTTAGGCCAAGGCAGATTTTGTTAGGACAACTGTCTTAACATTTTAATTGTACAAAGGAGAAGCCAATTCAGGAATTCCAGATACAAAACTCCCCCTTCTGTTATCTTTACTGCTACTGTGAGTCTGCTCAATGGCCTACACTTACTGTGCAGAGAATGCTTGTTATCCACCTTCAATAAATGTAAATACTCACTACTTTTTCTGTTTGTCTTGTCTAATTATTTGATCACGACACCAACAACATGGAAAGAATTACCCTGATACCCACCATCCAGTAATATTTCCTTGGTAATCACAGCTAGTAAGAAAGACCCCTATGGAGCAATTATTTTTCTCTCTTCTTTTGCCTGTTTTGGTTTTCTCATAGTAGGCATGAGTCACACAGTGAAAAACTGATAAGATATCTCCCAGTAACCTGCAAATGGAGTGAACCATTAGGCTCTGCTGGTTGCAGAAAAACTTCTCCATACCAGGTAAGTTCCATGTGTGTGCAATCTAAAGCTTAACATGTCTCTTGTGATTGCCACACTTTTATTATTTCCAAAACCTTATTCAACTTCCCCATTCATTTGGGAGGGATATCAGTAACTCAGTCTCATACTTGACCAAATGCCTACTCAGAGTGTGCCCATTTTTATCCTCAATGTGATCAAATTCTCATTGAGGCATTGCCCCCAGATGGCCCTTTATTTCTATGTACCATTATTGTGTACTTGCTTCAGAGTCCCATTTCCTATGACTTCTGAAATCCACCATAGTTCCACTTTCTACCATGTTCTCAAGGAAAAGAGAAAATATCACCCTTATGGATAGAACTAAGATCTCCAATTTTGGGAAACACATGCACCTCCTCAACTCTTTCCATCTAAAACTCTTCTTTCTTCTATATTTTTCAGCCATGACTCCAGAGAGGATCTAAAGAGGACTTCCAGTCTCTTCTCTGGGTTTCATGTACGCTTACTTTACCCTTTTGTGTTAAACATTTAAGGCACTGTGTCAAACTTAAAATGTCATAGGAAATGGAGACTTGTTTCTTCTAAAAAAATTCAGGTAATTAAGAATCATATGACTAATAGCCTCAGTGGGGGGAGCAGAATATCAAGGTCAACCAAATTGGCTACTTATTATGCAGAAGAACAACTGAAGCATTTTAGTCAATAGATAACAGACCCAACCTTTATACTTGGTTAACAGTATAAAATTAGCTGTGGTCCCCTGCTAGAACCTCTAACCAGCTCTCAGAATGACAATTGCCTAAATCATTTGTTCCTCAGAATTGAATTCAGTGTCTGTAGCAGTCCTGAAACTCCACCCTTTCAACCAAGACAGAGGGAAGCAAGGATACAGCTCCAGCTGGCAGCAAACATTGCCATCATCCATGTGATGCTGGTTTTATGTACATGCTGAATGGAATAGTTGTGGGGTCAGGAAGGCTTTGACTCAGAATTTGGTGAAAGACCTGGGAGCCCAGGCAGTGTGTCTGGAAATGCCTAAATGAGAATTTGATCACAGTGAGGATAAAAATGGGCACACTCTGAGTAGGCGTTTGGTCAAGCATGAGACTGAGTTACTGAGGACAGGGTGTGAAGATGTGAGTGTGAAACCAAAGTTGCAAAGGTGACCCCAGGAGTTTGGAGAAACCAGGAACGTGGTTCACCTGAGGAAAACTTCAAGGAAGCAGCAGAGTGGACACAAGACAAAACTATTGGGGCTACAACCACTAGAAATGCTGTAGGCTTAGAGCCACACAAGTCCTTTGGAGCTCACATTTTGCCATAGATTTCCTCAGATGCTTCACATGCAACTACAGGACTCAATATTTACCCTACTGACTTTGGAATTGCTTTAGTCCTATTCCTTGCTATCTCCCTGTTTGTAACTTTTGGAATGGAAATATCTATCTTGTGTTATTGAATGTTGGAAGTGTTTAACTTTCTTTTCAGTTCTAAAGGGGCTCACAGGCAAGAGTTTTACTTTAAATGTCAGAGATTTCTAACTTAGACTTTTCAGCAATATTTAAATTGCTAGGACTTTGGGAACTCTTGCAGATGGACTAAATACCTTTTGCATAAAGGGGTGTGCCAGTCTTTGGGGGGCCACACGTGGAATCTTATGGTTTGTGATGTTCCCCCAAAACCTCATTTGGTCAAAGAGATTTTTCATTGTTATCTGAATCAGCTGGGATTAAAGGTGTGTGATTAATAAATCAGTCCACTGACTGGTTTGGCATAGTTCTGGCTAAGATTAAGGATGTGAGTGCTACAACCACCCTAAGGTGGGTAGACTGTATACAATACGAGGGACAAAAAGAGACTTGTCTCCCTTTCTCTCTTGTTGCTTTGCTACTTTCTGCCCACCATGACTGTTTTCCTCTGCCAACACACCTATATGTCAAATAACAGAATGAATAAAGAAATGAATGAATAAAGAATGAGTGAATAAAGAAAATGAATGAATAAAGAAATGAATGAATAACGAAAATCGGAGGTACATACACAATGGAGTACTAAGGATAAACTTAAGGCTTTTGTAGGAAAACAGATGCACCTTGAGAACATATTTCTAAGTGAAATAAATCAGACACAAAAGAGTAAACAACATGTGGTTTCTCTCATACAAGAAACTCAAAGTTAAAAAAAAATAATTTGAAGAGCACAATAACAGATACACTATAGGGAAGAGGGATGTGAACCTTTTTTAGGTTAAAAAGGAGATTTAGGGAGGGAGTAGAAGGGAGGGAGGGGAGGTGAAGAGGAAGTAAAAAGGATTAAGATGAGATCTGTACACATATCAATTCCCCATGATGAATATATTCACTATATATCACACATATGTACTAATAAAATATTTAAAAATTTAAAATAGAAACTGGCAATTATGAAGTAAACATTTAGGCCCCTAAGATAGTGACTTACAGCAGACCTATACTAAACACAACTTCTATGTCTCTGTTAATGGTAGAAAAGAATTCAACAATTATTTTACAGTTAACTCTCAAAGACTTACACAATTTTATCTTTATCCTAATACAGATATAGTGTTTGGCAACAGGGGACTGTAAGAGGAAAACTTTGAAATGTTACAATCTACAATGTGAGAAGCAAGAAAAAGAAATGTTTTTAGAAGTTCTTCGTGGGGATTTGAAAGATCTTTGTAAAATTAAATAAAGGTAAGAGATAAAAATGGTGAGAAACAGAAGACAAAAGAAATAGAGAAAGAAAGAAATTCTGTGCAAGAAATAAGAGAAAAAATAACAAAGAAAAACAAGTAAGAGAAAGTGATAAGAAGCAAGGCATAAGGTCAAAAGGTTTTCACAGCCTCATGAAAAGAGTGAAGAAGAAAGGAGGGGAAAAAAAGAAAAGAAAATAGAACAAACAAAAAACCCTGAAAACAACACATATATACTCACAGCAACCAAAAGCAAAACAAACAAATAGCAAGATATTTATGATTTCATATGTGGGTTGTTAATAGTATTCTAGGTTCTACAATTTTAGGGCAATATAAAATGTAAGACATGTCACTGTAAATGATGATAAAGAAGGGACTCAGAACCTAAATCCATGCTTGTTGCTGTCACCAGCATTCAGTAGCATTAAGGTGAGGGTACCATTTCTGAAAGTTTTAAAAGCAGAGTGATTCAATCTTAACCTAGCCTCTGGCTGTAGTGGTGAATCCTTTATCTTTAACTCCTCCAGGGATCTCTTGTTGGCCTGATTGTAGTTTCCTGACCATGGTTGTCTCCTGTGGCTATCCCCCATTCAGTCACTCTTGGACCATTATACTTAGAGGAGCACTGACATAATGTCAACTGATACCTTATCTGACTCCTAAGTTCAGTCAACCACTCTCTGAATGGTATATGACCTCTTGCTCCATGGGTTATGGCAGGTCCTTTGACTGGAGTTACTCATCACCTGTGGCTGTGGACTGCTTCTGCAGGTCCACTCCACTGGTGCATTTCTCCTTGATTGTCTCTGGAGCCCCTAAATTTCACTTTGTCTCCATATATTTGGTCTTTCTTTCTCAAAAGCCAGGAGCCAGGAACCAAAGAAAAAGTACAGATTTTTCTGTACCTTTTTCTGTGTAGTGTTCTGCCTCTTTAATTTTTATATAGGCTCCAATTTTCTCATCAGATCCTTCCACTTTGTTTCCTGTTTTCCTCCCCAAGGTATTTTTCTGTGTTTCTATTCCAAACCTTAGAGAGTGTAAGTTGTTTATCACTTAACCTTTTCTCAGAATACACTCAATCAGTTTTTAATTGTCCCCTGGTGTTCTACTCCCTAATGAAGAAGTGATTTATGGGTAAAATTGAGGACCATTTTCTAATCTTAACAAACACCAAAACAGATTTTACCTGTTCAGACTACACTAGGCCTTCCTCAACTTATTGATCAACAGGTGGGCCATACTGCATGATACAATGGAATAACTTGAAAGAACTTGCACTTAGAATTTATCCACATGCCTCAATGTGGAATGTAAATATTTACGAGTCCTAATTGACACTTTTACAGGTTGGAACAAGGACTTCTCTGCCTATTTATAAAAGGCTACAGAGATAGTCAAAGTCAGAGTAATCATTGCCTATTCTGGACTACTCCCTGTACTTTGGAATGATAATGGTCCTTCTTTACAGTTTTAAATGACTCAAGGTTTTTCAAAGGCTTTAGGAATAAAATGCTAATTCCTTTATGCATGGAGAACTTACTCCTTTCAAAATATTGAAAGAGTCAACCATGGAAAAATTAATGCTGGAAAACCTTGGTCAAGAGAATGCCGAATCTGGGTTCTGATTATTGCTATATCCCTCAAGAAGATGCAAAATGCACCTGAAATCAGGCCAAATATGAGTCCATTTGAGATCTTAGATGGGAGATCTTTTCTATATTCTGATATGGCAGTGGACCTGAAGTGCACAAGGCTCTTACAGTACCTTTGCAGTCTGCATCAAGTACAAAAAGCCAGCCATCTATATGGAAACAATGTCCTACCATCTCTCCACCTAGTGTAAACATGTCTTCTCTGCCATGGAGAGCAACTGCTCATGAAAATTTTAATAAAAGGGACTTCTGTGGACCAATCAAAACCAAGATGAAAAATAATCAACAATGATTGCCCTTTTCAGTGATCATTGTCAAGCCCACTGAAGTAAAGTTGGCAGAAACAGATAGCTGGGTACACATTTCTAGGACAAAGCTAGCTCTAACTGAAATGTCTGAGGCAAAATACCATCCAAAGGAAACTGTTCTGGGAACCTCTGGAAGATCTGATACTCCTTATCTCTCACAATTTAAATGAGAATCTTTATTGGGACTCCTGTTTTTAATTGGATTTGTAATGTGAATAATCTTGCTGAAGCTATGGCTCTCAGGTTCTTGGTAGTTTATCTAACATACCTCTTCATCATGCTCTCCTCTCCATAGGAGTCATGGAAATAAAACTCTGCATAAAACTTGTCTTACTTTTTTATTACTGAGACAAAATAACCAAAACCCAAAGTTGAGGGGGAAAGTTTATTTGTCTTATGGTTTTTGCTTCAAGGTTGTATGGCAGAAGAGCAAAAGTTCAAAGTTGCAGAAGACAGCAAAAGCAACAAGATCAAAAAGGGAGGGGGGAGACAGACAGAGAGAGAGAGAGAGAGAGAGAGAGAGAGAGAGAGACAGGGAGAGAGATGGAGAGAGAAAGAGAGTGCTAGTAAGCCTCTTTCTGTCCTTTATACTGTATGTAGGCTAATCACCTTAGTTTTGGCATAGCACTCACAACCCTAATCCCAGCATTGGACCATGAATTAATCACAGACACTAGAAGCCAACCCCCAAGACTGCATGAGGCTTTGGGATGACATCCACACATAAACCATAACAATAATCTCAAATTATAACAGAAAAATAATGTTTTAATTAATAGATATGCATAGTCCACCATTTAAAGTGGACCAGGAAATAGTCTGACCTCCTGCTTTTCATGTTTACCCTCTACCTTCTCAACCTAATAGAAGAATTGCCCATTCAAGTCTTTGAAAGATTCACGTTCAGAAAACTGTACACAGTACACTTCATGAGTCTCCTGAAAAATTTACTGAATTTTCCCCCATTCAAAAGTCAGCCCAGCAATTCTTATCATAGAGGAACTATTATCTCATTGTCTTCCGACAGGGTCTTTCCCACCCAGCAGTAGGGCCCAACATCCCAAGATAGCCAGAGAGCTCCTGGTCCCCAATAAGTACTGACTCTAGCCCCTTTCACCAGGATACAATCATAAGAAAAAGAGAACTCCACTCTCTTGGCATCCCATAAAGAATTATGAGGATTGTTTCGGTCCAGAGCAAATGAAGTAGGAGATGAGTAGTGAGCCAATATCAATCAAACAACTAAATGGAATCTCTCAAAACGTTGAGGCCCAGGGCTTGTGTGCAGAACAATGGATCTAGGATGACTCTGTAGCACTGGCGAATTGCATATGGACTTAATCAGACAGTTGTTATTTCAATTTTTATTTACATCTGGGGGCAAACCAAGTGAGTCTTTGATAATACAGTTAAAATCTGAGACTAGGACCAGTACATTTTTGACAGAATACCCACCCAAATTCTTCATGTGTGTGAGAGAAAAGAATCCAGGAATTCCAGTTCCAAATGTCCCTTTTCCCTTATCTTAATGGACACCATGACTCTGTTCGCTGGCTCACTCTCATTGTCTACCTTTAATAACTGTATATCCCAAATAACTTTTCTGTATGTCAACCACTTTTTTTAAGAACCTGATACAAATGCTTCTAGTATATACTACTTGTTAAGGATATAAAAACATAATTCTGAGTCTACCCCACTTGCACAGTTTGCAGTGCTACTTCCCTAGCCTAAGCAACTGTCTGTGAATTTTTATGCAACCTGGCCTTTCTGCATCTAGTATGGCTATTCTTCCCACACCAATCAGTTATTTTTGAGCAATTACATAAATTTTCTCGTGGTTTTCCATGGCACTTATAACACAATCCAAAACTAACTACAGCATGAAGTGCCCTAACATATCTAGCCCAGGTCTAGCTCACTGATTATGTCTTGCCCTGTATTTCTAGTCCACAGTACTTAAGGACTATTTCTTTTCTTTATGTCATTTAAAACAGCAATACTGTTTTTCACTGAGGGACTTCAGCTTTCTGCTTTCTGCCTGGAAGAGTATTCTCCTAGTTATTTATATGTCTATTTTCATTTTCTCTTGTGCACATCCTAGCATAGATAGTGCCTCTTTAGAGACAGGCTCTCTGACTCACCCTTCCTTTGTCACTTTGTCTCTTTTTATAGCATTTGCCACTTTTTGAGATTATTTTATCTATTCAGTTTTTCAGATATTAATTTTCTTGTTCTCATACCTCAGAAGGTAAGTTCCATTAAGGGTCTTATTCACTAGATTTCTTTAATGATATATGTTTATTACCTGTTAAGACTTATTATAGGTACTGAAAAATAGCAGTCATTGAATAAATCTTTGCAGAAAGAATGAATGAAACTACTACTCATCATATTAAATTTATAGAAACATTGTATTCAACACATAACAATACTGTTACCAGCCACTTACTTTTATTTGCTTAGGACCCTTTACTCACCACTTATCAAATTTTAAAAAGTCATACATTTTATTTTGAAAGGATTTATTCAATGCTAGCTCTGAGAAAATGTTGGGGCTTGTTTGTCTCAAAATACCACCTTTCCCTTAACAAGTGGGTAAGGGTCCCATATACTAAAGAACACAGAAGAGAGGTAGCACAGAGAAACAGTGCTGATCTTCAAAGTTGTGCCATCATTTCCGGCTATCTTCAGCTTGGGAAAGGTGAGGATAGAGAGATAATGTAGGTAGCCATATCTGCCTTATGACTTTCATCCACATGCAGCTGATTTTCCCTTTCATATGAAAAAAAACTGAGCTCCAAGCCTCTTTATGTCAGCATGTGCATATTCTGTCACTTCCTCTGGGCTGAGAGGATGGGATGGTGGTATGTGCTCAGCAGGAGGAAGATAGGAAAATTTTCATCTCTACAATGCTAATATCTAACATTTAAAGTGGTTTCTTGCCGTGCTGATTACCCCTATTGCTAATTTTAGCCCTCAATTTAAGGGCCGTGAAGTGCCGCATGGTGCAGAGATTCTATAAATGTAGCTGGAGCACATGCGGGAGTAAACTAGATACTTCAGCCTTGAAAAGCATTTTGAAAAGTTTTGAAGTCAAATACAGAAGAAAGACAAGTCAGGAGAAATCTAAGCATTGTACCTGGTAAAAGGACCTCTTAGCTTTTAGAAACTCATGCATAAGGACTGTCTTTTATCACCTCTGTAATTATATTTTGGTAAGTCTGACACAGAGGCGACTCTGATGGTCACAGAACTTCCCCATTGTCGCTGATTGTATTTTCTCCTCTTATGAAGGCACTAATAGTTAAAAATCTGTGGTCTTGTGCCTCAAAGACAAGGGAACTTTGCCTGGTGATAATCATTCAGAACATAGCCCACCTTGGAGAGGACATGATGGATCATTGGAATCAAAGTTACAATAACTTTTGTTGCCAAATCTGAGCAAATTTAGAACTTTATAGAGTGGCTCATAGGCTGGACTCATCTAGAGTCCGTTGTTAAATCTAATCCTGTCTATTTTTCAATCAGGAAAGTAATACTAGAACTCTGACAAAAATCCGTCACAAAAAATTGTAAAGATTAAAATCAGACATAAATCATGTAAAAAAAAAAAAAAAGCAAAGCAAATAGTCTCTACATTAGAATTGAAGTAAAATAGGTTGTGACCAAGTTAATAAAAGAAAGCTAATATTTCTCTGAAGCAAAGATAATTCTGCCAGAAAGATATATCAGGCTAATACTGAAGAGACCCTTCTTTTTGTAAATCAATATGAATGACCATTTGGGAGGAAGCACTCAAATTACTAATGCTAGAACAAAGGATTAGAATCTACTAACGCATTTAGGATTTCTTACATAGATACACACAGTTATGAACAAGTTTGAAGAGAACGTGCAAAAACTAATGCTTCTTTTTTATTTTAAAGTGAAAAAGACTAACAAAACAGAACAATGAAGACAAAAACAAAAACAACACAGAAACAACAAAAATGATGTTTTGAGCCAGACTATCTCTTATGGACCACAAGGAACGTAGATTTTGCTGGTTATGTTACTATGATACACAACGTAAAAATTCAACAGAAATTAATGTAATAACTTAAAACATAATCAAACAAAAATCACAACCGATTACAGTATAATGAGACAATTACATTTTGAAAAATACATGATAGCATTTTATGTATCTGGAATTGTAAAACAAAACTTTATTTTTTTTAAAACAAAACTTTAAACAGATATGAAAGTAAATACGAACTTCCTTGGACTTAATTTTCTTAAAGATTTAAACCTAATAAGACAATGAACACAAGAAATTATTTTGACAAATGTAAAACCTTTTTTTTAGACTTTTTTGTAAATTCTACTAAGAACAGATTAATATCCTAAGCCCTATTGATTTACACAAAGATTGTAACATTTTCCCTTGGCATTATGTTTAAATATTTTAAAAAATATTATTCTTAAAACAAACACTCTCTAATTAGAAATGTTTTATTCAAAAGATATGCTGTTAAGATATATAACCAATTTATAAGAAAGCATACTTGTAGATCACTAAAACACTGTCACTCTATATCTGTTACTAGTCATTTTAGAACTTTTGTTATTAACTCATATTTGTGTCCCAAATTCTGCAACACACATACATATACACACACACACACAAATATACACACACACAATGTATATGTAATACATCTAAAGTGGAAGATATAAAATAAATCAAAAATATTTGTTTCTGAAGCTAAGAAGGCTTTTCTGTAAAAATAAAGTAAATTAAAAACTCATTTTAAGTACTTAGTTTAATCAAAAAGTAGAATAAAATAATACTTTATTACAGAAAAGCAAGCACACTTCTTAGCATCCATTACTACTGCTAGCATTAGGCCATATAAATAAACCCATTAACATTCTAGGTAAATCATAGCTATTAACATTTTGCACTGATTTTTTTTTTATTCTTTAAACCAATTGATGCTAGAATATTAAATGTGTTCTGATTATACAAATTATTAACTGCAGGATATCTTAAAATGATGAACAGATACTACCCTCAGTCACTGATATTTATTTAAAGCTCATATCTATCTTAATCTATAATTTGATAAAAGTCTCCAATTTTTAGAAATTATTCCTCTAGAATAGTTACTCAAACTTATTAAGGCATTAAGAATCTCTTGGTCTTATATCAGTGTTGCACATATACATATATCAATAATTTATGAGATTCATTTATAGATCCAAACACACCATTTATAAATTTTAAGAAAAGAATCCATGAGTTTACACTTTGCAAATATTTTTCTTACCTTGATTTAGTTATAAAGTACTTAGATGTATTACTTGTTTATCTGTTGGGGATCAGAAATTGTAAAGTGAATCTAGAGGATGTCTAAGCTTGTACTTGTCCTCCCCTTTTGGCCCAGCGTGGAAGATGGAAACTCCTCATACTTTTCTGGTCCCATCTGAAAGCACTAGAGCTAATAACTGCTGTGGTTCTCACAGGGCAAGATAAGATCTGTTAAAGATGATAAGGCACCTGGAGAAGCTACATTTTCCTTATTGACCCCATTTCAACCTTGCAAGAATAGGTTTATCTTCCCAGCCCACGATAGTACCCATTACTGTCCCTGGAAACAGGCCCTTCACCCCATGTCCTTGACTCAGGTAAGATGAATAATTAATTACCAGGAGTCTGGGTGCCTAATGGCCTTTTGTTCCCCAAGAGCAAATGGTCATCCCAGATTCCTGCTATGCAGCTATGTTTTGTCCCTTGTTCTTTCTCTTTTTACCCACTATGCACAGTAACACAAGCAGGAGATTGAGGGCTCAGTGCAGGCATCCCCAATAACTGACACCATGGAAAGGGTCTCCCATATCTATTCACCTAATTTAATGTTTAAAAATTATTTCTACAATTTCACAAAATGTAAAACCTCTGTCAAATACAAGTTAATATCACAAAACTATCTCTTTCGAGGAATGTTACTTTCAAAATTTGGAGGTGGGAGACTTCCAAGAAGACGACAAAGTAGTAAGCAGTCACAAATTAACATCCCTGAAATTGAAAATCCTGACAATGAACAATAACAATATAGGGGGCTGGGGATATAGCTCAGTGACTTAAGCACCTGCCTGGCAAGTGCAAGGTCGTGAGTTTGATCCCGGGTACCGCAAAAAACAAATTAAAAAAAAAAATAAGGATATAGGGAAGAAAAGAGAGAAGGAAGTGAATACATGGGAACCAGGAAAGATCTGATTGGAAAATTTGAGCCTATAAAGAAATTGAAAAAATAAAAAAGAAATTGAAGTCACAGAACAAAACAGAAAAGGAAAGGGTCAATCTGCATTTTTCCCCAAACGTAGACTGTGGAATTGAGAAAGGAAGATTGAATTTACAGAGACATAGTGAAAGCAAGGAAATCTGAGCCCTTTTGTAAGAAATGGGCCATTAGAACAGACTAGTAAGTACTGTATGTTACAGTAGATGGTGAGTGACTCCAATCTAAGCACATGACATATCACCTTGAGAGAGTGACTGACCAGGAGCACTCTAGGGAGGAGCCAACTGAACATAGGAGTCAGAGCAAATATAAATTACTTTAATCTCAAAGATCTGGGTTCGGGGATATAGCTCAGTGGCACAAGTGCCTTCCTGGCAAGCACAAGGTCCTGAGTTCAATTCCAAGTGCCGAAAAAAAAAAAAAAAAAAAAAAAGAAAAAACTATACTTAATCTCAAAGATCCTAGTGTCTTACTCCCATAGTGACTAGGTGAAGAACAGTTATGGGAGATATCTATGGTCAGGGAGCCATAGTCATGCAGGTGAGATACATTTAGAGTTTTATAAGCTATATAACCCTGGCCGCAAGCCCACCAGCATAGGCAAGTTTCAGTCCAATGTTTGTGGATTTGAATGGCTTAAGACTGGCATGCCACTCTAATCCTACTGCTGGCTTACTAGAGAATATTCAGTGTGGATCTGGACTCTGACTGCCTCCTTTGTCTATCAGTGAGAACAGGGCCATATCCTGAACTCATTACCACCACAAGAAAACTGTAGATCACAGAAGATAACAACAATCTTGAAATCACAGAGAAAATTCTGCTTTATTATGCTTTCATGTTTGCTTTTATTAGTATGGTTTCAAATTATTATTTTTTTTATTTGGAAGAGAGAAGAAAATAACAAAATAACAACAACAAAGACTAAAACAAAAAACACAAAAACAATAAAGTGATACAGAATTTTAAAACAAGATGATAGGAAATTAATAATGGTTGTTATATTACATATTTTTATCTTCAACAAAATTACTCAGATTATCAGGTAATCAAGAATGCAAGATTGATCAAATAATTAAAGACCATAAAAAACATTAGAAATGATACAGAGCTAAGGATAGCTGGGATAATTGTACTGCTGTTGTCTAACCAGGGTGTTCCAATCTTAGGACTGTAGCAAAAATTATACTTCACCATGCCTAAATAGTCAACCACCAAAAAGCAACTAAAAAGATCTCCATACTAGCTTCAAAGTATTTTTGGTATAAGCATCTACAAATGTCAGCACAAAATTAAACAAATGGACAAAAGTTATGGGAAAATAGGATAAAAAGGCAACAAAACAACCACCAAATCTTCCAGTGCCAATCTAGAGGACATCATAGGAGAACTGTATAATACATATACCTGAAATATTTGAAAGCCTAACAGAGGAGGTTAGAAAAAATGTGGCATACTGCAGAACTGTGGTATTAAACAAGATATAACTAAACAGATAATGTAAATAATGACAAAAATGTAGGAACTGAGTCCATGAAAAAGTTTCAATCAGATAACCAGGTGACTAAAAATCATATTGCAACTATGAGGACAATTTCATACCAGACAATTATATATTCAAAGATGAGCTACATAAAGATGCTTTAAAATAATAAGAGAAAATGAAAGCTAGAATGAACATCTGGTAGATGATTTAAAAAAGACTAATGTGAGTATAAATGGAATAAGTGAAAAATTAGAAGAAAAGAAAAAAATTGAAAATCTTGTTCAAAGAAATAACGGGAGAAAACTCCTCAAGCATAGGAAGGAAATAAACCTACAGATAAGTGAAGCATACAAAATTAAATATAGCCATGACCAAAAGAGAATGTCACATTATACTCAAATTTTCTGAAGTCCACAGGGACAAATTTGTAAAAGTTGTAAGAGAAAGGCAATAAATCACATAAAAAGAGAAACTGATTACAAACACTGCAGACTTCTCTATACAAATATTAAATGCCACAAGGTATTGGAGTGAAGTGTTTCAACCTCTAAAAGACAGAATCTTCCAGCCCCAGTTTATGCATTCTGCAAAACTTTAAAACTGAGGAAGAAGTACAATATTTCCAAATTAAGAGAAGAAAGGAACCAAATGCATCCAACTGGAAACAAAACTTGTGAAATCACAATAATTTTTCCCAAAATCAAGCTTATTAAAAACTAATCTGATGGGCTGGGGATTTAGCTCAGCGGCAAAAAGCGCCTGCCTGGCAAGTGCAAGGTCGTGAATTCAGAAGAGATGGATAAATCCACTTGAGAAGATATGGATATGCCAATATCAGCCAGTTAAATGGAAGATAATAATAATCATCATAATCATCATCATCATCATCATAACCCAAATAAGAAAGACCTTTTCCCAAAGGATTCACCTTGAAATTCTACAAAAATTTATGGACAATCTGATGCTTGCACTTCTGAAACATTTTAATGAAATAAAAAATGAAGAAGTCCTCACAAAGTCATTTTTGGAAACAAGCAGTACCTTTATTCCAAACCCAAAAAGGACCCAACAAGAAAGAACTACAGACATATCTCTTTAACAAACACAGGTGCAAAAATTTTCAATAAGATATTATCAAAGAGAACACAGCAAATCATTAAAATGATCGTACATGGTGACCAATTAAGATTCATTCCAGGAGTGTGGGGGTGGTGCAACATATGCAGGTCAATAAATGTAATACACTGCATAAACAGAGGCAAAGACATAATCATTTTAGTGCACACACACACACACACACACACACACACACACACACTCCAACATCCATTCATTATTTTAAAAACCCTGTAGAAATTAGGAATATAAAGCATTTGAATCAGTTGGATAAAAGCTATCTTGATCAAATCAAGAGCCAATATCTTACTAAAGGGAGAGAAGATGAAAGCTTTCACTCTAAAACAAGAAATAAGGCCAAGATGTCTGTTATCACTACTTTTGTTCAATACACTTCTTGAAATATCAGCTGGAATAATGACAAAAGCAAAGGAAGCAAAAAGGCTAAAGACTGGGAAAAGTTAAATTACCATTATTTGCTGATGACATGATCCTCAACATTAAAGACACCCAAAATTCCACCAAATGACTCCTAGAACTAATTTCCTAATTTAGTAGCAAAGTAATATACAAAGTCAACAATCTGAAATAAATAGTATTCCTCTACACCACTAACAAACTCACTAAGAGGGAAATTAATGAAACAATGCCTTTTGCAAAAGCATGAAGAAAACTGAATCACTTAGGAATTGCATAAAGACTTCTACAATGAAAATTTTTATACTCTGAAATGGGAATTGAAGAGCACATCAGAAAATAGAAAGATCTCCTCTGCTCCTAGATAGGCAGTAAAGTACATTGAAAATTGCTATACTTCATAAATTGTTATATATATTTAACACAATCCTAATCTAAGTACCAATAACATTTCTTATAGAGCTGGAGAAAGAAATCTTAAAATTCAAATGGAAACAGAAGAGACCTAGAACAGTCAAAGCAATTCTGAGTAACAAAGACCAGGCATGGAGGCATCAAGAATCCCAGACTTCAAGTTATACTACAAAATTACAATAATAAAAACAACATAGTCTTGGCAAAACACAGTCGTATGGATCAGTGAAATAGAAGATATAGAATCAACTTCAGGCATATTCAGCTATGTTATGTTTGACAATTGAGCCAAATCCTTATTTTCATACTCAGAGACCTCATGCACCCAGCCCATTGACAATTACCCTTGATCAAGAAGAAACTTAAAACAAAAACAAGATGAAGGAGGATATATCAACTCTGATAAGCTCATCCAATAGGCTCCCATTTTAAAATTTATTTTCTTTTCCCTTGTCTTGGTTACTTTTCTCTCATTGCTAAGACAAAATACCTGCTGCCCAAATTAAGGAAGGAAAGGTTTATTTAGCTCACAGTTTGTGGAGGTTTCAGTCCATACTTGTATAGCTCCGAGGCAGAGTGGCACATGGCAGAGGGCAACAGTTAATGGCGGTGGAAAACAGCAAATGAAACAGAAGCAAAAGGGAAGAGCAGTGGCAAGCAACCTCTTTTCCTCATTCACATTGTATGCAAACTACTAGCCCCAGGGCTGGTGTAGCTCTCACACCCATAATCCCAGCAGTGGATCACAGAGCAATCATAAAATCTAGAAGGCCATC
>NW_004955503.1:5150876-5153699 GCF_000276665.1 Chinchilla lanigera
CTTTTGCCACTGAGCTAAATCCCCAGCCCCGCCTTTTCAAATCTTTTAACATTTTCTCTATTATTTATTAGAGAAAAACAGAGAACTGGAGAGTGGAAGGGCCTAATGTGTCCCTCCCATGTGGGAGAGGGAAAAGGGATACATTTGGTTTCTGTTTTCCATGATATATGATCCATAGTTCTTAAGGGAAATCTGTGGACTTTTCCAACCATCTCTAAGTTCCGTATATTAGTTACAGGTCCCTTAGTATAAAGATCTTAGGGGTAAATTTTTGAGTAGAGTGCTATGCAACAGCTCCTTTTCCTGCTTTCCTGATCCACTGATAAAAATTTAAATAGCTATGTCCCAAGAACAACGAAGCTTGTACTGGAAATATAAATAGAGGGAGCTTCTCCTGGACAATGCACAGCAGCCAATTGTGATAAGTATTGACTCTGGGAAACAGATCAGAGTTGCTTTTCCAAGGGTGTTCTAATTTTAACTGCTTGGATCCCAACACCTCTTTTTTTTTTTTTTTTTTTTTGGTTTTTCTCTGGTACCAGGAACCGAACTCATGACCTTGCACTTGCCAGGCAGGCGCTTTTGCCACTGAGCTAAATCCCCAGCCCGGGTGTTCTAATTTTGATGTACCAGAGTGGAGCCACCAATTGTGAATGATTCTGACTCAAGTAAAAAAAGAAGCTGTATCCATAGTGAGAGCCTTTAATTAGGCAGGCTGAACTTGCAGGTCAAGGTGAGTTAGAGATACCTAGTTTGGGCAAGTTACATACATGGCCTATCCTGGTCCGGGAGCCTCATGGCTGCATGGAGTGGGAGCATGGACTGGGTGCTTCTGCTGCTGCAGGAGCAGCTGAAACCTGAGGTAAGGCAGGCAGCTCTAGCTCTATAACCTTCTTGAAAGATTCTGTTTTTTGTATACTTTTTTCTTTCCCTCTTTCCAAAAGTACAAAGGAGAGATTTTAAAGACATATAGTAGATTTCATATGTTTATGGATAACTGAATATCTGTCCCAAAACACTACTTTCAGGTCATATTTTATAAACTTGGGATTGGCATAAAATGAAAGATTTCAAAAATTTGATTTTTCTCCAAAGGTAAATTAGAGAGTAAAAAGACAATTTCTTAAAGCTCTTCTATCTTTTCCCCTCTAACCCTTATTTGTTATATGTATAGTGTTAACTAACCACAGGTACTCAGAGTAGCTTATTGTATTAAAAGAAATATTGCTCTGATTTACATAAGAAGAAGGACAACAAATTGATAACCCCTGGAAAAATTCTAATTAACTACTCAGTTTTAGTTATAAATCAGTGATGGTGGACCTTTTAGAGCTTTCAATGATACAAAACCCTGGTGCAGTACGCATACCATAGATTTATCAAGACTGTTACAAACCTACAACTATGGAAATGATTACTATAATTTAGCATGACCAATACATTCAATAGTATACTTTAATATAGTTTTTATGTATGTTCTCTTGTATAGTTGTCTACCTGTTAGTTGCTTTAATAATAGGTTAAAATACAGCTTCTTTATTACAAAAATTTGAGCTCAACAATTTTTTTTAATTTACATACTTTTTATTTAGTTTTCTTTCTTCCAGTACCAGGAATCAAACTCATGACCTTGCACTTGCCAGGCAGGCGCTGTACTGCTGAGCTAAAGCCCCAGCCCACAACAATTTTTAATTCTATATTTTTTGCCATTATATATTTCTAGTTCTATTTGGCTTTCTGTAAAAAATCGGTTGTACTGGTTTTCAGAACTGCCAAACTCAAAACATTACAGGATGGATGCAATATAATTTAAGCTCACAGGGGAATTACAAATAAAGGACTTTAGGTTTAAAAGACTGAAGCTTATATATGATTGGGTTAATGTATAAGTTTCTGTGTGTCAATTTTCATTTACATGTACTGTTTTAGTTGATTTACATGTATATAGCCACTGATATAGTCCAAATACTTTTGTTTACATGGGCTAACATTGAGTGAATAAATAAGAGTAAAATTGTCTTTAAAACTGGTGACATGCTTCCATATAGGTTGTCATCTAATCAAGAGAATATTTATCAAAACTTTTGTCTTAAGAATACAATATCAATTGTTATTTGTGCACAATAATTTAAGAGGTATACTTTGGTTATAAAAAGTAAAAATGTACAGCCTAAATGTTAACTGCTATGCACTGGTTTCATGAGTCATCTAAAATAGTGGTTCAGATGAGCAATAAATTAAATATAAAAATATTACTTCTTATAAATGCTCATTATAATATGTTGATGATCAATTACTAAAGTAAAATATTTTTGGCTTCCAAAGGCTTATAAAAAAGGAAATATATTTGGCATATTAATGTATTTTCATAAATTATTAATATATAAAATTTCAAAATTGCTTTCTGAAGTTGAGTAAGAATTAAATTTCTAATGTGAGAATAATATTAAAAGTAGTTCTCCAAAGTGGAGGTCCTAAGCCTGAGGAATTACAGGAAAAAATTAACCTCTGTGGTTGAAAAAGCAGCTGCCTGCTTCAATTAACTTCAGTTTTCTTCACTGCTGTGTAGTTTTCAGTTTTTCCAAAACTCCACCCCCACAAACCTTACTTAAAAATTAAATATATGTATATATATTTATGAATAGTATACACACATATGTAGGCTATATTAAAAGGTTAATCTTATTATGTCTAAATCAATAACATTCTATTAAGATATTAAAATGCTCATGGTTAAACTACATTAAAAAGGAGAGTGTTTATATTTTACTAAAACAATTTGTTATGTTTTTTATTTTTTTATTTTTATTTTTATTTTTTTTT
>NW_004955503.1:5153799-5164660 GCF_000276665.1 Chinchilla lanigera
TGTTATGTTTTTTATTATTAGACCTTTGGTTACTAAAAAGTGATTTTTAATAGTTAAATATTATTTAAATGTTGACTTGTGAAATGTTTTCAATAATTATGATATCATTTGTTAACTATTATTTTATTTTAGTGTAAAATAAACCCTATATATATATATATATATATATATATATATATATATATCTGAGATTAGAGCTATGCATCCATCTAAAAGCAAAACTAAGCATCAAAGTTCAAAAAGGGCAAAAGATTTATATGATCTGAAGGGAAACCAGTGTATGAAAGTTTAATAAATGCAAAATAATAAGTGCTATTAATACAATAAACATTTTATCTAAAATTTAGACTTGATCAAAATTTTTGATATGTCTGTAAATTTTATGCTGTCATTTAAAACTTGATTTACATCTATTGGCTTTGACTAAACAAGCATTTTTTATTTTATAAATTAAATATAATTGTATATTGGATAATAAGTCTGTCTGTGGCCATTAACACTGTTTTGTATACTAGCAAGAACTCTAAAGATATATTTAAAATTGTTGATGTAGTTAGACCTGATCAATCCTATTTAAACAATGTAATATTTGGCTTGAGAGTGAAAACTCAGTAAATATATATGAAGATTTCTATATAGCCATGATACTAATTATTGTTAACCTTATGATATATTAAACATTTTTCTGTTTCCCAAGCACACAGTATGCAGAAGTTGAGAAACACATCATAATGAAGACCTTCAAACTGAAAATTTTACTATGATGAACTTTTTCAGATTCATGTTTGTATGATTGCTACACAATTTTGTTATGATAGTTAACTGTACAAAAATGATATAAAGTCCAGAAAAGGTCACTTCAAAAATTTAAACCTGGGCATTATTTATCAATAAAGCACATTTGTAGACAAGTGCACTGTATTTGAAAGATACTTAGTAAAAAAAATTAACACGTTTAAGTAAAAGTTTGTCATTTAATATTTTATTAAGATATTATATTTTGTCTTGATTATAAATAATACTTATAAAACTCTATGACCACTTTTTTGTTTTGTTTTGTTTTGTTTTGTTTCCAGTACCAGGAATCGAACTCACGACCTTGTGCTTGCCAGGCAAGCACTATGCTGCTGAGCTAAATCCCCAGCCCCTGTACGACTGTTAATTGTTAACATTCTACAGAAAACTGACATCTAAAACAATTGTAATTTATAAAAGAAATAAGAGTTCTCTGACCATATTTTATATTCACATTATTCAATATCTAGACAATAGTATTATAGTTAAGCCTATTGTTTGCACTTCAATATATGGGTATAACTGAACACCTGGATGTTAAACAGCTAAGCCTTGAAAAGCAAGGTTAAAATATGTATCTAAGCAAAGAGGAGAGTCAATATTTTGGAGCTGACCATCCAAGGTCATCAATGTTCCAGGACATGAACAGACTTTGCTAAAGGACCCTACAATTTGGGTGAGTCACTCAACCTTGCAGTCAGAGAAATTCTTCGTCAATTTAAAAGTATTTTACCCTGGTCTTCAGATACATTTGTTGTCTTAAAAATAAATATAGCTGTTCAGAAGTTTACATATCTTATCCTTGCTCTATTGCTCAAGTTCTCTAGTATTGAAAGAAAGAAACCAGTTTAGGAACTATACTCCCCAAATTATATATGAGAAACACAACTCCCAAAACGATATAGGAAAAATATGACTCCCAACCAGCTAAATGTTATATATACAGAGTTCCTCTCCATGAAAATTGAAGAATGAATTTCAAATAACCACAGAAGTTAAACTAGGAAAGATTTATTGAGAGAGAGAGTTCCTGAGAGGCATGTGGGATTCCAAAATTGGGTTGCCTCCAATGCCATTTGTCAGGGGTAAATTATACAGCAAAGTCACAATAGTAAACCTATAGGATTTCATATACAGCTCTTTAGGTAATATTGGCCCAGTGTGTAAGTGGGTCAGGTAGCAAGGATACCTGGAGAAAAAGGCATTTTTTGAGAAGGGATGGGTGCAGATATCTGGGTGACTGATGCTTAGCTGGACTTCCTGGATCAGGTATTGCTAATTATAGTATAATTCCAAGTTGCTGTTTATCCCTTAGGGAGGCATGTAAATCTACCCATTGCATCTTTACTTTGAGGTCTTATCTTTAGTTCCAAATCCAGCCACAATTCTGATGTTGTTATTTTTTCTGCTGACTTCTTTGAGATTCCAGTCCCTCTCTGAACAGATATCAATTTCTATTTAAATTTGCTACCTATAATACCACCAAAGAAAACAAAATCCAAGCCATCTGTCTTCAAATTTTTCTCTTCGATGTGGCAGGAAATAAAAATCAATTTCCAGCAAACAGAAGATTTGACAAATATTTTGAAATACAATTGCTTAAGAATAAAGGAGGGATTGTTTGCCAAAATGAGAGAAAATCATCAATAATCAACTTACTAGCATTAGCCAAGAAACTTCACGGGAAATGACACAAAAATTTCTCCCTATTACTTGCCACTAATCAAGAAAATGGCAAGGAGACCCCATATGGATGTTTTCCCGGCCAAAAGTACTGCAAATAATTTTCTTAAGGACAGTTTCATGAAATAAGAGTTCACTTTCAGTTATACAGGCCATGTTGGCTAAAAATATTGTTTTTGTTTTTTTTTAAAAATGTAACTAGAACTTTTTTAGGGGGCTACAAAATAGCACAAGGTCTTTTATTGCTGAGAAAATCACAGCGGAGTTCCACAAACATCTCCACAAATTCACTCCTTTTAAAATTTCTTAATTCAAACTTTTTCACCAAGTGATTCAAGAAGCCGGAATGTTGCATTTGTTTATGCAGAAGCCTCAGAATGGCTTGAAGTCTCAGATGTCTTAGATAATTCTTGAAGGAACTGAAATTCTTTTGTCTATCCTCCAGTAAAGATGGCTTTAAGAAGAAGATAAAAAAAAATCAAACAAAATCAAGCCAAAATAAGTGAGTCCCATAAACCAACTGAACAAATGCCTGTGAATCATTTCTACCTCTGAATCTCTTCTCATACTCGTCTGTGCACCAAAATGACCTGCGATGTATTCAAGTGACCACAAAAGATAAAGGCTGTTGCCTTATCCCAAACTGCACTGTTGATCAGGCAATGTCACAAAATCATCTGCGGTGGGTGCAAAATGGGCACAAGCAATGAACTGTTCATTCAAATGTCACTGATGAATTACCTAAGAGAAGATTCAAATAGTGGAGACAGTACATGCCTGGAGTACACTTTCCAGCAGCAAAATAGGCAGAGCCCATCATTTCTCTAATGAGTCCTTTTATCTTTAACAACCAAAGCATTTATAGGTAGCTGAAGCCATGAACAGAAGATAAGGGTGATTCTTGGTTGCAAATATACCCTTGGCAGCTGCTTAAATGTCCCAGAAGTCCTGACCATGGGTTCAGCTAGCTAGGAGCAGTCAGTCACTCTTCCCAAATCCCTGCTGGGATGCATGCCTCTCAGGATCAGGGAATACCTGGCTGGCTATGACAAAACTGTAACAAGGCACTTAATTTATACACTTAGGTTCCTTTGCTCATGACTGAATAAATCAAAGAAGGTCATACATTTTGGTTAAAAAAAGGAAAGAAGGATTTATTCAAGGTTAGTTCTGAGGAGATGGCAGGGCACATTTTTTTCAAATCACAGTCTCCTTTAACAAGTGGGAAAGTGTTTTTTTCTTTTTTATAGTAAACAACAGAGTGATGGGGGCCCCAGAAAGAAAATGCAGATATTTACACCTGCTTTATCACTTTCAGCCATCTTCAGGTCATTGTCCTTTTTGTTCTGCAAAGGAAACGGGGCTCTAAGGCTCCTGGTGACAGTATCTGCATATTCCATCCTTTCATCTGTGCTGAAGAGACAGAGATGTTTGGTTACATGCTTATGAGGACGAAGTTTGGAGAAATTGCTTATCTTCTCAAGAAAGAAAATATATATGTTAAAATTCTGTTTTGCATTGCCAGTTCAGACACTATGAAATTAGCACATCACTTTATTGTCCAACTTTTAGCAATAAAGAATATGAGCTGAGCAAGGGAAGACCAATCTTAAAGAAAATGTGCATAATAAATACCAATTGAGGTCAAATGCCAGGATTCAGATACAGGATTTAACTTGATCTCACTCCAGAGAACATTTCTCTTCATCTCATGTCATACTTCTCCTTTATCTCATTTGATAAGGAAATCTTTATCGTTTTAGAATTCAATAATTGTTTAAAATCCGAATACATTAGAAAACTTACTTGCAAACCCCAAAATACAACACCACAGGTAGGAATGATGTTGTAAAATTAATAAAAGAAAACATACTAAAAATAAGTTTGAAGTCCTGCTCTTAATGAATCATGTAAGACAGAATGAATGCAGGGAGTTTTGACTTGTGTGATAGTTACTTGATTGTGTCAACTTGAGTAAAAAATAAAGCAAAATATACTACATTGGATCAGCATAGTTCTGGGTATGGCTGAAGGGATCTACTGAAGATACAAACACAAATCTTGGTGTGAGTGCGACCACTGAAAGGCTTGTAAATGCAATAAAAGTGCAATAAAGAAGGAAGGCTCAGTTCTGTTTCATAAGAGAGCTCCAGTCTCCACCTCCACCTTGGACATCACCTCCTGGCTTCTAGATCAGACACTTTCAACCTTCCCCCACATATTCTTCAGCCTTCTACTGCAGATGTTTCAATTTTCATTGAAGACTCTTCAGCTGACTTATACTGACTGACATGGAAAAATACTTGAGCTCCACGTCTCCAACTGTTTTGGATCTCCAGTGCATAGATATCACTTTTGCACTCTTCCAATCCTCACGCTGTGGGCAGCCACTTTAACCCTAACTTGTAAATCTTTGTATATTTGTATATCTTGTATTAAATTTATTTCTCCACTATGCAGTGAATAATACAGATTTTGGTACTGGGAGTGGCTCTAGAGAAACATAAAGTAGAAACATAAGAAGAAATTCTTTAATGGCTGTAGTGCTTCCTGGAGTTGGCACTCTAATTTGATAAAAGATAAATATTTCACAGTTTCTCCTGATATTGTGAAAAATACTGATAATCTTTGTTGTGAACTGTTTAAAATAATAGTGTAGACCCATTTAATTATCCTAAACTTGTGATATGTGAGAAATTTTGCAATCCATATATGATATTTTTCAATATTTTTGCCAAATTGGAAATTCTATTGATGTTGGCAGCTTCTTCTTAGCATCTCTGGACAAACTATTGAAATAAAATAATGACCGCAAAACTTGCATAGGACATATAATGTCTTCTAACTGTGATGACAAATTAATAGAAGAAAATAAGGTACTCAAAGATTCAAATTCTTAGCTCCAGACACACATAAGTTATCTAAAAGTTTCTAAGTGTGTCTTGAAAGAGAATCTCCTCTCCTTTAGCCACAGGGCTAAGATTGGAGAAACCAGCACAAAAGGTTATCATATTTGACTAGCTGAAATATGGCATAAATGTAAAGCTGAGCCTCAAAGATTATCTGAAGGAAACGTGAGGGAGCTGATAAAAAATTAGAACACCATAAATTGAGATAGAAATGTTTGAAAGGATCAGTATAGGGCTAAGGATGTTGAGCACCTAGATTCTAATGAAATAATTTTGCCAGAGAAAAAGTTATTCCCAGCTACAGTAGGAGAGGCAAACCCATCCTAACCCCCTGTGCTGTTTGTCTCCCAGGTTACTAAAGGAAACTAATCCTGTGTTGACCAAGCAGGATAATGCTGATACTCAGCACCGACCTTCACCACCCACATTTGCATCTAGGCCTATAAATGAATTCAAATCTCCGAAGGCTCTTAAGCGTGGGGTACATAGTATGACAAATGAGAAGGTCCACTATTCTACCGAATAATTTCTTGACTTTTCTATCTCTTACTAGATGAGGCTTGATAAGAAAATATGAGAATGGGTTTTATGGGTGTGAGAAAATGGTGGCAAAAATGCACCCAGATTAGGTTGTTTGTTGATATGGGTCAATTAAGCAGGTATTCTGAATTTAATGCTGCACCTCATAGAGTATAAATAAGGAGTCAATAGTCAAATATCTGGTTGGCAGAAGTATGGATCAAATGATGGCTCAACATTAATAAGTGAGAGACGTCTCATATTACGTGGTTTAATGTTAATGAGGGGATTCAAAGTCTCAGGGTAATGGGAATTCTGGAATGGATATTTAAGCTAAATCTAATCTTCCACACTACAATGATCCACAAAATGTACACTTCACTAAAATCTTGAGGAACATTTGTGATGGGAGCACTGCCATTTCTGAAGTGCCTGTATTCGCTCTTCTCTGTATGCTAGAGATTATAATGGGTACCACAGTTATTTGATTGGGAAGCTTAAGGGAAATGAGTTTAATTTGATCTCAGAATGGCAGGGTTAAAGTGCTAGTATTTAATTGCCAAAGGCAAAGTGCATGCACTTGCAGCAGTGGAGAGTACAAGGAAATGATGTTAAGAATAATATGACACTTGTAGAACTTCAGTGTTAGCTGATTGGCCATGATGTTCCAAAGGTGAAATTGGACAGGAAGCCAACAAAGTTTTATATATATATATTCAGAAAATTTTAAGGGCAAATCATAAGAAACCTACTTCAAATTATAGTAACAAAGAACTTTGTCCCACTCAACCAGTTCCCGGATTTGAGTTTGTTGACAGATCCCCACATTGCTGAATGAAGAGGAGACCAGGTCCACTTTGGTGCAACATCAAAAATTTATTTGTTCAACTGTTCTCCCATCCTTCCACAATGGGATACCAGAGTAACTGTACATTGGGGGAAGTGAAATGATTAGAAATCTGGGACTACTTGGACACTGGTTTTGAAGTAATGCTGAATCCAGGGAATCCAAAACATTATTGTCTCCTCCACTAAGAGTAGAGGCCTAATGAGGTCAGGTGAGCAATGGAGTTTTACTAAAGTCTTGACTCAGAGAACCTGAGAGTGCAGTATGTCCTCAAATCCATCCTGTAATCACTGCCCCTGTTTCAGAATGCGTGATTGGGATAGATATAATTATTACTTGGCAGAATCCTCAAGGTGGATACTTAACCTATAATATAAGTGTTATTATGTTTGGAAGGGTAAAATGGAAGTCATTAGAGTTGCATTTGCTGGGTAAAATAGTAAAACAAAAAATATTCCAAAGATTAGAGCCACTATCAAGGAGTGGAAGGATGCAGTAGTTGTGGTTCCCACCAAATCTCCATTTAATGCTGTCATTTGGCCTGTACCAAAACAGCCAAGTCTTCAAGAATGTTGGCAGAGTACTATAAACTTAATCAAGTGGTGACTCCAATTGAAGTTTCTGTACAAGATATGCATTTCTTTCTTGAGCATATCAACACATCTCCTGGTAATCGGTATGCATCTACTGATTTGGCAAATGATTCTTCTCCATACCTATCCTTAAGGCCAGTCAGAAACAATGTGCTTTCAGCTGGCAAGGCCAGCAATACACATTTACTGTCCTACCTTAGGGTTATATTAATGCTCCACCCCTATGTTACAACTTAGTTCACAGGCACTCTGATCACCTTTCTCTCCCACACATACCGGTGCATTACATTGATGATATTATAGTGACTACAATAAGTGAGTGTGAGGTAAAAACAACACTGGATTTGTTAGTAAAGTATTTGTGAACCAGAAGATGGGAAATATTTCCAAGTAAAATTCAAGATCTTTCTACCTTAATGAAATTTCTACGAGTTCAGTGGTGTGGAGTATGTAGAGGTATCCCTTCTAAGGTAAAAGATAAGCTGTTGTGTCTCCACTCCCCTATAACCCCTATTTGGATTTTGAAGGCCAAACATTCCTCAGATATGTGCTTTAATCCAGCCCATTTACTGAGTGATTTGGTAAGCTCCTCATTTTGAGAGGGGCCAAGTACAAGAAAAGGCTTTGCAATATGTCCATTCTGCTCTACTGGTTGTTCTGCCACTAGAACCATATGATCCAGCAGGTAATCTGAATTGACTTTCATGGGTATTATCTGATCCACTGAGTTATAAATTTGGACATACACAGAGGGAGTGTATGATTAAATGGAATTAGTATATACATGATTGACCCACAGCAGTCCAAGAGGGAATAAATAAGTTGCGTAAACAATTTGCCCAGATGCCCATGGCTCCTACTCCTGCTATATTGCTTTGTGTCTCCCAGTATGAACCTATGGACTCTTACAGTGTACCTTATGAACAACTGTCAAAAGAAGAGAAGGCTAGGGCATGATTTACACATGCATCTGCACATTATAAAAGCACCACCCACATGTGGACAGTTGCAGCATTATAACAACTTACAGGACATCCCTAACAAACAGTGGTGAAAATACATTTTCACGGTGGGCAGATATTTTGGCAATACACCTGGTAGTACATTTTGTCTGGAAAAAATGACCAGATGTGTAACTGTATACTCATTCATGGGCTGCAGATAATGTTCTGATGGGATGGTCAGAAACTTGGAAAGAACATGATGGGAAAATTGGTGACAAAGATTATTGAGGAAGAGACTATGGATTGATATTTCCTTCTTGGAAAGGAATGTAAAAATATTTGTGTCCCAAAAGAGACCTTAGTAGAAGAGGATGTTAATGATCAGGTGAATAGGATGACCCGTCCTATAGATAGCACTCAACCTCTACCTCCAGCCACCTTTCTCATTGCCCAAAGAGCTCATGAGCAGAGTGACCATGGTGGCAGGGATGGAGGATATGCATCGGTTTACCACATGGGCTCCCACTCCTCTAAGGCTGATGTGGCTCCAGCCACTGCTGAATGCCTAATATGTCAACCATAGAGAAATACACTGAGTCCTTGATGTGGCACCATTCTCCAGGCTGTTCAGCATGTGTTTTGGTGACAGGTTGAATATATTTGATGTGTGCCATAATAGAAAGGACAATGCTTTGTCATTTCTGGCATAGATATTTATTTCCTTGCATGTAATGTTTCCCCCAAAACTACCATTGATGGACCTACAGAATACCTTATGCACCCCCACAAAATTCTATTCTCCATTGTTTCTGCCCAAAGAACACATTTAACAGCCATAGAAGAGAGAAAATGGGATCATGCTCATGGAATTCACCTGTACACCAAGTTCCTCACCATCTACAATCAGCTGAATTGATATAAAGTTAGAATGGTCTTCTGAAGATGAATTCACAGCACCAGCGATATGGTAAGAGTTTTCCTGGCAGGGAAAAGGTTCTTGAAAGGCTGTATAGGCTTTGAATCAGCATCCACTGTATGGTGTAATATCTCACATAGCCAGGATTCACAGGTCCAGGAATGATGAGATGAAAATGGAAATTGTAACACTGAGCATTACGCTTAGCGACCCACTAGCAAAGTGTTGGCTTTCTGTTCCCACAACCTTATCCTCTACTTCCTAGGAGTCTTAGTCCCAGAATCAGGAAAGCACAACAATAATTTCACTGAACTAGAAACTAAGGCTTCCCCTTGGTCATTTTTGTCTTATCCTATCTCTGAGTAAACAAGGTAAAAAAGGGATGTCACATTGTTGGCAGGGGTGACTAACCCACACTATGAAGGGAAAATGCGACTATTATTCCATAATGGAGGAAAGAAGAATATACCTGAAGTGCAGGAGATCCTTAGGATGCTTCCAAGTATTACCATTCCCTGTTATTAAGGTCAATGGGAAATTACAACAGTCCAATCCAGGCAAGATGACAAATGTGCCAGATCCTCCAGAAATGATGGTATGGTTCACTTCCACAGGAAAAATCCTAGACCTACTAAGGCATTTGATAAAGGTCAAGGGTACACAGAATGGGTAGTAGAAGTAAGTAATTCTAAATAACAGCTCTGACCCCATGTTCAGATGCAGAAATAAGAATTATAATAGTTCTCTTCCCATATACTTCCTATGTAAAACGTTGATAGACAATATTGGTTTTTAATTATTGTTAAACCTATAATGCAAGATTCAAGTTATGAATCATTACAAATAAGCATCACCCAAAAAACCCTTGCCTTCTATCCTCGGGTGGGAATTAGTGCATTTCTGTTTCTACACTTGATAGTTCTAAAAGTTTAGGCATGATTATGAATTGGTCCATGCATCTGGAGAGTAAGTATGTTTTAAAGAAATATGTCTGATTGTTAAGCTGACAAGGACTAGATTGTGATAATTAACTAATTGTGTCATCTTGAGTAAGAAATGCACAACTAAATTGGGTCAGCATAGTTCTAGGTGTGGCTGAATGGATTTATTGAAGACAGAAGACCGCTCCTGGATATAAGTGGCACAAACGCTAGGCTTGTCATCTGGATGGCATGCATTGGAAATTAAGAAGAAAGGCTCAGTATTCTTCCCTAGGAGGAGCTACAGTCTTTGTCTTCAAATTGAATGTCATCTCCTGGTTTCCAATGCACACAGCACTTTTCCAGCACAGACCCATCAGCATTACATTGCAGACTCTATAGGCTCCTGATAGACTTGCAGGAGACATTACAATGTGCATTAGGTCTTCAACTGGATCCTTTGGATCTCCAGCACATACACAGCAATTTGGCACTCTTCCAATCTTTACTATGTGTGTACTGTGTGCCTACCTTGTAAATTCTATATAAAACATATGCATATCTTGCAATAAATATTTCGCTAGTTATCACTGACTGATACAACTTGTAATCAGTGTTCATGAAAGAACAAGACAGGATTTGTACTTCAATTTAAGCACAATTTATGCCAATAGGATGATGGTGTTTTCATCTGTTAAATCCATGGGCCAGATTGCAGGTTTTTATTTTGTCAGA
>NW_004955503.1:5165399-5194778 GCF_000276665.1 Chinchilla lanigera
TGTATTTCCTTGCTGAAAGAAACTGTCAGTGAGGCATTGGTTGATTAGCTTTGTATGTCTATATGTGTTTTCACGAGAAACTACATTGAAGATATGAATATGTAATACAACAAGCATTGTTAATTCCCTACCACTCTGTTTGTAACTCTGTAATGTCTGTACTGATCCTATGCTATTTTGTAAAATGTTGTCGGTCTGTTAATATTTTCCTCCTTTTATTTCTAAAATAAAAAAATAAAATAAAAAAGATGGCATAAACAGGAAAAGAAGTTGCACCAGAACAGGAGCTGAGTTGGGATGAATTAAATAAATCAGGTTTTTGGATTTAAAAGATGAACCGTCTGCCACAGGTGCCTCTCATGAGAACTCTCTCATATCTTTGACAGAAGTCATTGAGAGTGTACTCAGTCATCTCAGGTGCATCCAATGTACATGAGTCACCCACAATTCACTCTGTTCTAAATACTTGGTTGACATTTTCACCCTATGTATGAACTGCTAGTAAATTTTGAGCGTGGGACATACTTCTGTAGGTCAAGCTATGGGATCTAACATACATATGCTACTATCTGGAACTTTAGACTTCATCGGTATTTATTATTTTATTTCTGGCTCTCTTAGGACAACGTAAGGATTAGCAAATTCAGGTGGAAGGAGGGAGAGTGGCCCCACGTCACAAATGTAGTACCTGTACTAATGTGGCTGCCACTAGAATACGTAAGTGCCTACATACAGTCTTTATTACATCATGTCCAAATTCCATGTACAGCTCCTAGACTTTTCATCGTCAGAGATCATAGTCTAATATGCCCATCAGATTTTATGAGGGTAATAGAAAAATGAGATCTTGATGAATAGAACATGCAAGAATATGCAGCATCTGACATGAACCCCAATAAATAGCAGTTGGCAAACCTAGATATGCATAGCTTGGATCAGAAATGGTGTATTATAAGGGTTAAGGAACTACTATGTATGAACTGATTATTCATTATTTTTCCGTAATGTAGAACTGTGATCAGTGAGTAGAAGCTAAGAGGAGTTAGATTTCACATCAATATATGGAGCAACACCTCATAATAGTTTTTGTTAACAGTGGATGTAGTTGACTCACATAAGATGAGATTCTCTTGTTAGAAGATTTCAAACAGTAGCATTTGACCAAAATATTATAGATGCACTTGTACATAAGGAATGGAGTGTGCTAAACTGGAAATCCCAAAACCTCAGGCAGTAATCAGACAGTAAAAAATACACATGGTGGGAAAATTCCTAAAAAATAAGGAAGCACAGTGACATGCATCTTCCAATAAGATCCATAAAAATCCCATGGCACTTTGGGAATATTCTATTATAAACAGTTCCCAAGTTCTCCTTATCTTTATTTACTAGATTGCTAAAAGATAATTCATTCAAACTGAAAAATTATAAGCTTTATTATAAAGACTATATAGTTTTTTCTTGTGCAGTACCTAAGACAAAGAAAGCACTCATTGAATAGCTGTGGGCCAGCATGGTGGCACACACATATAATTGCAGCACTGATCACTTATTCTCCCACAGGAAGATTGTTGTGAGTTCAAGGCCATCCTGCACTACATAGTGAGTTCAAGTTCAGCCTGGACTACAGAGCATGAAGCTGTCTCAAAAAGAAAAGAATAGATACCAAAAAATATGTTATATAAGTTAAAAATTTACACAAAGAAAAATCAAAATTCTTAGGTACATGTGTTCAGCAAAGCAGTTTTTGAAATGTGCCTATCAGGATGAAAGTGAAATATAGACAAAACTTCAAACTTGAAAATTGTAAAGTGTTGGTGAAATGTTTGTCATTTTCTGTGATTTAAAGGTAGTTCTCTTAAACTAGAAGGCAATGTTCCTTTTTTCTGATAACAGTAAAACATAAGTAATGGGATGTCTATCAGCTTCCTGGGGTTGCTGCATCAAATTTGCCAAAAGCTTGGTGTCTTTAAACAACAGAAATTTATTCTCTCACAGTTCTGGAGGACAAAAATAATAAATCATGGTGTCAGTAGGCTACTCTGTCTCTCCAGTGGCTTCAGTGGAGAAATCTTCCTTGCCTATTTCTGCTTTTTCTGGTCCCTGACATTCCTTTGTGGTAGTAGAACTCTAATTTCTGTCTCTGTCTTCATGCATCCATTTCATCTGTGTGTCTGAGTCTCATGTCTTCCTTTCCTTTCTAAGAACATTGTCATTGGATTTAGAGTCTACCTTAAATCCAGGGAGATGTGACCTTGAGATTCTTAATCTGCAGTGACCTTGTTTTAAAACTGATCTTATCCACACATACAAGAGAGCTTCAATTAAGCTTCAGGTTTACCTTTTAGGTTACATTATTAACCCACTAAGGGCTAAAACAGTAATATAATCTCTAATATAACTACCAGTTAGTAAGTACATACAACTAGCAAAGTGATCTTTAAGACACTTTGAAAGCATCAACCCATTTAATTCTCATGATGACCAGGTAAGATTGTAACTGAAGCACCAAGAAAAATATTGTTTGCCAGAATCACATAATAGTAACTGGTAGAGGTAGAGCTCAAAGCTATTCTGACTGTAGAGTTCATATTCTTCCTTGATTTGATGTATCAATTCTTAATAGTTTTCACTACTGTAATCTAAAGAAAAGTAAGTATTTTTACTGAGATCTGCATGCCATGGAGTGACCTTAGTGTTTCAAGTGAATTGCATCACTTAATCCTCAGAATAAATTAGTGATGCAATTTTATTTTTTTAAAACTGTCCAACTTATATTCAAGAAAACTGAAACACAGAGAACTTAAGTTAAATTTTGAATATTATACACATGGGAATTACTAGATTCAAAATTGATTGAACTTAATAAGTGGTGTACTTACTACGTGAGATTGCCTGACTCTATGATTGAAGCTCACTCATCATTTGTCTCTTTCATAGAATTTAGTGCATATGATGTCCTCGGTGAAACTTTGACAAGAGAATAAATGGATGAATTAGATTAATTATATTGCAATAATCAAATTTTTTCTGCAGTGTCAGCCTTTCGTTTTTCTCTTCTGAATTTTTAGTGTCTTTCATTTTATCTCATACTCTCTACTCTTTCATGCCCACACATTGGAATGTATGCCTTTAATTAAGGATTTCTGGAATGCAGACGTATGTGTCTATGTAAGGGAAGTTTTAAGATGTGTCAGTAGGGAGGCACGCCAAAAGGAAGACATGCTTCAAACAAGTGTATCCAAAACTATCCAGTTCAACTCACAAGCTGAGGAAACTTTATGAGAACAAACTTAAAGCAACACTATGCTGAAAATATTCCCCAAGGAATGTCCACATTCCAAATCTTTTGATTGCTGAAATCTTCCCTGCTGTGCTCATACTTCAAATTTCAAGCCAATATTTCTTACATAGTGCAATAACTTTCTAAGGAGAGAAAGTAACATGTTCTGCCAGCCTTGAATTTTTAAAATTTTTTTCTGAAACTTCTAACATAAAGATTTATCTCACAAAAATATATCTTTTGTAAAAATACCAAGATACTAATATCAAATTTAAAATTTCATTATAGGCTCTGTGAATACCATCAGTAGTGCTAGGAATATTGCACAACTACTGAGGGTTATTTTTCCCTTTGCAGTCTATGTGAAAGGTATCCTCGTGAGTTGTGAAATGCACAACCTATGGGGCAGTGTTCAGTGATTCTGCTCAGCAGAACTGACTTGGGTTAACAAAGGACTAATTCAAAAAACAAATTGATTATAAAGAGTGCTGATCCATCCCAGTTATATTTCAAATTTTAGCAAACTCAAAGAGACTTTCACATTTGCAGCTTGTTAAACTCGAGGACTACTCTGATCTGACTTTAATGAGCTGAGGGAATCCTAGTGAAGGGCAAGGCTTAAAAATTTAAAACTTTATCTGAACCTTTTCCCAACTCTTTGAGCCTTGAGGTGCTAGATACCTCATGAGAACTAGCTTTCCTGTGCCATTTCATTGTAATTTCATTTAAAGGTTGCTATGTAAAAGGAAAAAGAAATTGTAAGAAACTAAGTGAAGGTACTCCAGTAATTCCAATAACATCAGTAAACCTACTGTCTTGGTTACCTTTCTCTCATTGCTGAGACAAAATACCTAATGCTGAGAATTAAGGAAGGAAAGGTTTATTTAGCTTACAGTTTGTGGAGGTTTCAGTCTGTACGTGGCCGGCTCCGAGACAGAGTGGCCCATGGCAGAGGGCAAACATTCATGGAAGTGGAAGATAGCAAAGCAATGAGAGCAAAAAACAGGGAGCAGCAAGCCTCTTTTCCTCCCTTATATTGTAAGCAGGCTACCCCCACCCAGGGGGAGTGTAGCCCTCACGTAATCTCCAGGGCCTCCTCCTGTACAAGCTCAGGATGATACAAAGTAAGTACCCTGCCCCCTGATCAGTCACTCATTTACCATTCTAAACTTCTCACACTGTCACAGTGAACAACATCCTAGAACAGCAAGGGCGTGTCCTTTTCACCCCAGGATGTAGAACTGCTGAGTTACTTAGTTAAGATTCTAGACTCCTCAAGTTGACACAATGTATGATCCATAACAACTACCCATGCATGAACACCCAGAAGATCCAAGCCAGTCCTACAAACAAGGAGATGCCCATGCTACTCAAGTATATTTATAGGTTAAGCAATTTTTATCAGTCTCTCTTCTACCGTTTGAGCATAGCTACTGTATAATCTCACCAGGTAAGGGTTATTTAACACATGCACTCACATAAAATTTCCCTTATATTTCACTATTGTTTCTTTCTGGAAAACTCTTATAGTAGTTGACCAACATCTAGGTCATATCTTGAATATGTGGAATATGTTGGCCTTGGTGTTAGTTTAAATATCTTGTTAGCCATAAGTGGTAAAGTTGAGAAACAATTTTTTTAAAACAGTCATAATTTATCAAATCTTTTCTGTATGCATCACACATATCTAAATAATTTTGCCCATTTTCTCAGTATCTAATTCAATACTATTTTAAACCAAGGCCCATGCTATTAACACTAACTTTTACTGCCTTTTTACAAAAAGAATTATAACATTATGAGCCTTTTAAATATACCCTTGTTTAAACTCATTGAACCTAAAATATATACACTGATTTCCCCTTACATTTCCATCTTCCTCATTTATCTCACCTATGTCATTAGGTAAAAAGGAGACAGAGGTATGACAAAAGATCTGAGGACTTTGTCTAGACATATACTTATATGAAATAGTAAATAGAAATTAAAAGTAAGAAATGTTAAATTGCTCTATAGTCTATTTCAAATTTTGACTGATTTCTACATCCAAAATAGTGATTTGTATATATATTTTATGGCAAGCAAATACTGAGATATTTATTTTCCTGGCTTTGTTTTCATGTTTAATTCTCATTTCAAAAATAAACTTTACAAAAGTGTCCTTGAAAGAATATGCGAATCATTGTTATTTATATTTTGCAGGAAAGAAAACAGAAATACAGTGAGGCAAAATTTCCTCATGCACTTTTGAGTGGAAACATAGAATCAAGCAGCCATTAGGTCTGAAAACAATGTAAATGGATTTGCAGCTTGTGAATAGGTTGTTAAACACTGCACAGCTTCTGGGATCCAACTTTATTTGAAGGTTTTAATATGGTCTGCTGCGGCAACCTCAGAATATATTACAGTTGAATCTAACGCTTCATTGACCATAGTATGGACCTACAACACCTCCCAATCTCAAAACCACCAACATTAGAAAAAAAGACATTAAAATATTTAAAACAAAATTAACCATTGTAATTTTCTAGATTCCCAGGGCTTAAATGTCATTTCAGGCTATTGTATATTTCCTAATTTATTTCCACCCTGCCCTGTTCCACCCACCCCTTCACAAATTCTTTTGTATTTTACCTGGTATTACCAATGTGACAAAGATTCAGCAGTACCATAGTTCTTGATTTGATGTGTATTAAGTATGGTGAATTCCTGATCTATGGGCAGATAGTAGATATGTTAATATTTTATGCATTATTTCAATGAAAACCTTTATACTATAATAATAGATACCATTCAATTGATTGATGTTAGCTATTTGTCTGTACTTTTATATTTGTTCCTTCCAATACTGCTGAAAATTAGACAGTATGCTATTTAACAGAGAAGAAGACTATTTTAGGGATACTGTAGTACCTAAAATTGATTTAAGGTCAATTTGATTTGGATTAAAGTCCAAATTGTGTGATATTTTGTCATATTCTTAAATGGCAGTGTTTATCATTGTGAAGTTATTTTTCAAGTTAAGATAAATTTTCTTTCTTAACTTGAAATATTCCATCAAGAACAAAAAGTAAGCTAAACTGCCCTCTACCACAGATATTGTTTAGTGTGGACTGTTGGATTAAATTCAATACTAGTACAAAAGTTCAAGTGAGTTTTTGATATAGCCACTTTAAAGTAATCTGTTTCCTTCCTTCTGTATGCTTTCTCAATCTCCTATCTCCTTTATAGAAGAAAAGTAAAAGGAGAAGGTTGATATAACATCCAAGAAAACTGCCAAAGTCCTTTTATTTTCTCCTCAACCTTTTCCTGTAATTAATAATAAAAAGGCAAAGCAGTATACGAGCAGTCTATTCTCCAATTGTCCACACTTATATTAGATGGATAATATTTACTCATTAGGAAACAGTTGACAAAATATATTCAGCTCTTCAGCTTGAAGTGTAATTAAATATGCCAAAGTTGTTTAGTGGTCAGTTTATCTCTTAATATTGCTAGATTGCCTCATCCCAAAGCTCATAGGCTTCAAATGTTCCTGCTCAATTCACAGTGTACAGGGAGAGATTGCCTCACACTGCCCTGGATGGCCTTGCTTTGCCTTTCCTGTTCTCTCTCTTATCAGATTGATTACAGAGACTTTTAAGTGTACATAAAGAGGGAGATTCTGCTGTTTTATAGCATCTAAACTTCAGCTGAATAGTTACTTAGAATGCTATATCGCTGGCCTCCATTGACATTCACTCTTGCTTTGCCCTTAAGTCATATGACAAACTTTCATGAATTTTAAGGAGTATTTCTTCTTTTGATCCCTGAGCCAGGAAAACAGCTTGCTATGCCAAACTGTAAGCATTGCTTTTCACAGAAATATTATATAACCAAGCATACACTGCATACTCTAAAAACTGTTACCAAGTGGCAAAACAAATCATCTTGCTGAAGGAATAATAACAATATTTATTCTGTTTCCAGCAGAAATCTTGGTGAAAATTATTTTAACTTAGTTCATTTATTCCTTTAAAAATTATGTGATTCTATATGTGCCTTAACTTTGACTGTTTAGTAAGTTTTCCTTCATAAAAATTCTTGTTTCAGTCAGTGTTAACTAGCTGAACAGATTGAATATAAGATATATAATATATTACATAAGGGTTTAAAAGTCAGGCACGCAAGGGCTGCTTGTGGAGTCAGACAAAGAAGAATGCAAAAGGGCTATCTGCATTCTGGAGATCCAAAAGATGCAGGTAAAAATAGAAGCCCTGGAGGTCATTGTGAAGCTCCATGTGATGCCTGGGAAGCACAAGGCCCTGAGTTTGAGTCCCGGTACAAAAAACACACACACAAAACAAACAAACAAACAAACAAACAAAAAACAGAGTTCCATGTGAGTCTGTATGAGGAAGTGGAGGGGTCTGCCCTGGAAGGCTGAAGAGTCAGTCTGAAAGCTTGGATATGGAAATCCAAAGGCAGCGGATGGTGAAGACTGGAGCTCATCCAAAGACACACAAGTGAGACAGTACTCTTTTAATTCTATCCAAAGTACAAGTATATCAGTTGGTGCCACCCACAAGTGGGAGGATCTTCCCTATTTAGTGAGTTCATCATTCAAACACATCTAGAGTTTTGCTAAACCAGTCATCTGGGCATTTCTTATTCAGGATCCCACCACACTGAACTATCACAAATCCACATATATTAAACACTGGAGAGAGGCTGATCCCTTGGAAACTGTGCATTTTATTCCCTTTTAGGGGGCAGAGGTGGGTTTTAGAAAGAAGTTGTTTCCCTTTCCAACAAAATTAGGCTGCTCCTTAGGAAATATATTGTGCTGCTTTCTAGAGGCCTCACTGTATGATAACAGGGAAGGCATTATCAGACAGCCATGTGAGGAACAAGATGCGCACCTCGTTTCTAAGAGATCCTGATTCCAAAAATGTGAGGAGGGGGATTTTTAGGAAGGAAGGTTTGTGTGAACAATGAGGGTGGAAGCTCATGAACTTGGAGCAAGTTGAGAGCGATTCCTCCAAACCCTAAAGCTCATGCAGCATTGAGGACTGAGCCCTGTGTACCAGATTCCAATAAGCATTCAGGAAATTGCTTCTATGTGTGCAGTTTGCAGTTCTCATAGTATTTAAAGTTGCATTTTTTGTCATTTCTGACAAAGATGCTCACATGACAATTTCCTGAAGTGGATTTAATAAAAATGAGAAAGAAAAAGCAGACAAAGAACCAAGTTGTAACAGTCTCTTACTGGATGACTCTAGACATTTTTGTCAAGACAAGAGTCACAGTTCTAGGGTTACACCACACGGCCAGTGGTTGCACACTTTAATGCTAGGGTACCATCAGAAGCTGTACCCTCATCATAGCTCTGAATTTACAGTGATCATTCCTTAACTGTAAGATATGTCCCTGGGTAGCATTTCATTGTCATGCCAGGTACAGCAGCAGAAGACTGGGTAACTCTTCTCCAGGCAAGTGAGATTGAAAAATATTGCAGCAGTGCTGGAGCATTTCCCATTCCTCAGCGATACTGAAAATAAATGGGATAAGTTCCTCTTAAAGTTGCTGCTCTGAAAAGACACACTGAAAAGTATCAGGGAAATGATTTAACTGTGGGTCCTTGAGATCTGTTTATTTTAAAAGGAAACATTTATGAATTGGCTAAGCTGTGTGGAATGCAAATTTTCAGTCAGAAAAGTGAGTGGTATTTTGTTGAATGCAACACAACGTGGAAAGATTTCAGAATAAGTTTACTGGCTATTAAAGATAAAAACTCTTCTAACTCTAACTGTGAGAAATCTCTGTTATCTATTGAAACATTAATTGTTCCTGTGAAGCACTGTAAGTAAACTTTGTTACTGTATATTTCTTCTAACCAAATCATTGAATTAAAGTCTTATGAACTCTTTGAGTTCTTGGGTAATTGCAAACAAAATAAAATTATAATAAGACTAATAGTTGCATTTTTATTGCCAGTCATTTTCTTCACAGCATTGTCTATGAAATGTCATTGATATTTCACAAGAATCTTACCAAGAAAATTCTATTGCTCAAATACCAGGTTTTCCAGGAAAGCCCATTACACTAGCAGTCTTAAAGATACTGTATTTAAAGATGAAATTTTTATCTGGTGACTGAGTAGAGACCACAGAGCAAATAGAATGAATTAGAAGATACATATTGCCACATACAGTTTTCAATTTGTCTTGATGTATCTTGGCCGTGACTTGATGGTTGTGATCACTGTAATACATTTGTACAGGAGAATTCAGAGATGAATAGAACATATACAGTTTACTACCTTGCCATACATAAATTCATGAGTTTAATAAAGAGCTTCTACATTAGAGTCAATTAGGTGCGCGGACCACCTGGGTGTCGCAGACACAGGCAGTCTGTAAGCCCTGTTGGTGCGGCCAGCGTATGGACCCTCTGCTCGTTCTGAACTAACTGGAGACACAGATTTGGGCGAGCTGTGACCTGCTGACAGAACTGTTCCCAGTTTCAAGACGTTTATCATGTAACCTATGTTAGGCTGTTTCTAATGTTTTACTTTTGAGTATTTTCAATAACTGTTTATACTCCATAAGGATTGTAATATTTTTATTAAAATTACCCAAGAATAAATTTATCATCCCTCTTTTCTGATTTGAAGATTTCGGAGGAAGACTAAATCTAAATATCGTTCATCTTTTCTAAATGTCCTGATAAATTTTATGGTACTGAATTTTGAACCATGGGCATTTTCAATGAGGTATAACTTTTAAAAAAAATTTAGATAGCATCTTGCTAAGTTGATAATTTTTCAGGCTAGACTTGAACTTGTAATCTTCCTGTCTCTACCTTCCAGATACTAGGATTATAAGTATGAGCAAACATGCTCAGGCTTCATGCTTATTACAGTCCTCTGAGCACAAAAGATTCTTAATAAAGGTATGCATTTGAACAAAGCATATGTAGAGTTTCATTCTATAATCCCACAAAATAAACCATACACTAAGTATTCCCAATGCTGGCAGAAAACATTTCTAAGATGTGTAAAAACAGTGGATTAACCTCTTTAATTTCCATACATCCTATGGATCTGAACTGAAGTCACTCAGTATCAAAGAGGTTGCTATTTTCTTTTAAATGATAGAAACAGAACTAAGATGAAAGAGATGACACCTCAAACTAACCAGGAAGTGAGGCTAGGTACAAAAGCAAGCATAATCCAAAACATGTATAAAACTCAAAAAGTTCATAGAAAAAGATCTGTTTTCTCAGACTTTTGAAAGAAAACAACAAATACAAAACGATTCTATTTTCACTAAAGATTCACAAGGGCTTTAAAGTTTTATGTGTTATGACCCATGAAATGTTTCTAAAAGAAAAATTAAAAGAAATCTACCTGTTAATGCTTATCTACTTGTAAATGTGAGGCCAAATGTGATTCTGTCTTCTCCAAGATTCATTTCCTGAAACAAAGGAAACCCTCATGGGTTGTTTGTAATGTATCTGCATGGCTCTGATTCTTGTTTTGCAAAACTAGATGATAACACGAGATGTCATGGGGTTTTTCTGCCTTGATACATATTAAATTGCAGATATAGGAAACAATTGGAAGGTGTAAGTGTATTTTAAATTTTCGTATTTAAATTAACACATAAATGAAATTTATGTGGCTGATTTGCACTGATGATTCAAATAATAGAAAACTATCAATAAAAGATTAGGTCAATAGAAGAGGAGATTTCAAGAGCTTGATATTTTATTTTCCCTGGATTTTGAAATTTCCTCAACTATGTAGATTTCCTACATATTTCATCTATCCTGTTTTTGGAAAAAAAATCACTGAATTATAGGTAGATGCTGTCAGAGCTGCAGCTATTAGAGCATCCTAGGAAACCTAACAGAGAAGACAGTGTAGTTTAAAACTAGAAATTTACATGCTATGTTTCCTTCAGCCTGATCATCTGTATAGAAACACAGAGAATCCAATATGTGCAGTCGTGCTGACAATGCCATATTATGAAAGAAAATCATTTACCATATGATGCAGTTTACTTCTCTGTTGTCAGCTCTATAGGACCATGCTGAGGCAGATGTCAGGTGTTTGCGGGTTGGAACAGAGTATGGAGGAGATTCATCATGTTATTTTACATGAATGCTATAAACCCGTGATAGAACAGTGATGGTTTGGACTTGGAGGGAATCCCCTCTAAAAATCAAGCTACATTGATTCAGTTATCAGTTTCCAGCTGGTTCCTACATGATTATAAATTCTGTGTTTCTGGAATGTTTTTATGTAATGCAATATCTTAAACTGAAATGGGACCATTGCAATGATAGGCTGCCTTGGTTTCTAAAATTAATGTTAACAAAATAAAAGCAGATTCACTTCTTCAATTTGACACTGCCACAAAACTACATACCAAAGAAGACAACAATAGGTTTCAAATAACAGAGAAATCTGGTTTTTTTCTTTGCATTTCATTTTTTTTAAATTTTAGCTCCTATTATATGTTTCTCTTCTTTTGATTGCTTATTTTACTTTTGAGGCAGTGTGGACATCATCTCTAGTTTTTTGTTTTGCTTTGCTTTTGTTTTACTTTTCTCTTCTTCCCATCCTTCCATTCTTCTTCACTAGTTTCCTGAGGCTTGGGTAAACCACCTAAGTCCTTCAGCTTTGTTTCCAAGCTCTTTCTCTTGTTTTTTTTTTTCTGTAAATTTTCCACTTCTCCCTTTTAAGTATTCTCTCCCTAATAACTTCCCTCTTATTTGTACTCTGTCTATAGCTTCTAACTTTTTTCTTCCTTTCTTCTTTTTTATTTTATTTCTTGAAACACTTTGTCCCACCTTTATCCAATTCCGTAAACATCCTACTACCCTCCAATAGGAAATTTTCTTGCACTTAACTCTCATTCTCATATCAAACAGTTCAAGGTTTCAAAGTTTTCTGTTTGTATCCCTCTATTCACAAAAGCAAAATCTCTAATAGTATAATAGTAAAGCTCTGTTGGTGTCTTGATACTTAACTCTATAAAATTACTCTTACATTACTTTCTACCATTGGAATATATACAGCTGTTATGTTTAATACAAGTTAGGTGTTAATCAAAAACTGTGGTGTCTTAATGTTTACATAACAATTGATGATTTCTTTTCTAGAGTTAAGATACATATCTGGTTCTTATGTTAAAGTTTATTTTTTTAATTATTTATTTTTTTTCTCCGGTACCGGGAACCGAACTCACGACCTTGCGCTTAGCCAGGCAGGCGCTTTTACCGCTGAGCTAAATCCCCAGCCCCTGGTTCTTATGTTAATATCGAATTTATCTTGGGAATACTGCTGTAACTGTGTCACTTGACATTGTCTGTGTCACTTACTGGTTAATATTTCTCTGTAAGACAGCACTCAGATGGCACACATCTGAGTGCCATCTGGAACACAACATTACTACAGTACATTTCCAGATAACTTGGTTGCTGGTCTAACTGCACTACATCCTTTTTCTCCCAAATTAACTAATGTGGCCCTATCTTGGAGATTTGGCAAAGTGTTATAGCCAACCAAGTCCAAATTACATCACTGAAAAGCAACTAAAGGGAGCTTTGTACTAGTAACTAAGTCTTTTAGACGGTAAGCAACAAGAAAGGACATGAAACAATCATGTTGAAAACAAAACAAACAATGGAACAAACAAAACAGTAGTAACATAGGAGGAAAAGGTAACAAAACACCCCCCAAACTCCAACTCCAAGGTAAATTCATGGGTCACCAAGGGACAGAATAGTATATGCTACACACATGAATTAATCAAAAGTATAGCAGAGTCAGATGAAAAACTGCTCAAAGAGATACTCAGCAGGATTAGAGCAGATACAACTGAGTTTAAAATGGGAGGAATAACCAAAAAATTGTGTGAGCTTTCAGAAGACACTAACAAAAAGTTAGATGAGATGAACAAAATGACACAAAGCATAAATGACTAGTTCACCTACAGTTCAGAGTGCTTTAAAAAGTTTTGACCAGAAATCCTGGAGATAAAAAATCATATCAAAACTGTGGACCAATGTGAGATCAAAATTTCAGAAATAGAAGACAGTGATGCCTTCAAAGACCAACTCAAAGACGCATTAAAAATACCAAGAGAAAGCAAAAACTTGAGTCCACAACTGCTAGATGATGGAAATAGGGCCAAGATATGAATAGTTGGAATAAGTGAAAAATCAGAAGATAACACAAATAGCATAAAAACCATTTTCACAGAAATAATGGCAAAAACCTAAATCTGGGGAAAGAAATATACACTAAAGAAATGTGAGGCATAAAGGCCACCAAATAGCCATGCTAAAAAAGTGACCTCTCAACACCACATAATAAGTAAAATCCCAGAATGCCATCAGAGGGACAAAACCTTAAAAGTTGTTAAATAAAGGCAACAAATCACATCCAAAGCTAAACCTATTAAAATCACAGCAGACTTCTTTACTCAAGCATTAGAGGTCACGAAGTCTTGGAGTGAAGCAATTTAAGCCTTAAAAGATGACAACTTCCAACCCTGTGTTATGCATCCTGCAAAACTTTCCTTTAAAATTGAAGGAGAAATAAGATAATTCCACAACAAGAAGCACCTAAAAATGTATAACTTCAAAACTAGCATTATAAAAATACCCCAACGATGTCTTAGAAAGAGTTGATGAAGCCAACAATGTAAATAAGTCAAAAAGAATGAATGCACCTGTCAGAATGAGCAGCTAAGCAAAAGACGAAAAAATAAAAAAATTGACGACAGCAAAATCATGCAATGAGGCATAAGTCAATATCAGTAGTAACTTTCAGTTTCAATGTCCAATCAAAAGACACAGTTGGGAAACTGGATCAAGAAGGAAAATTCAACAAAATGTGGCATACAGGAAACACATTTAATTTGCAAAGATACGCAGGGAGTACTAGTCAAAGGATGGAAAGCAATATTCCATGCACTGTGAACCCAGAGAAATGCAAGGGTTGCTATCCTAATTTCACACACAGTAGATTTTAAGCTAAGAATCATCAGCAGAAACAAAGGAGTTCACTACATATTATATAAGGGAACAATTAAACAAAATGGACTAACTATTATAAATATATATGAACAAAATATCAGCACACTCAACTTCATAAATCAAACAATAATTAACATGAAAAATCAGAGAAACATCAGTACAATAGTAATGGTGGACTTCAATAATCTACTATCATAAATGGACAGATAAACAAGACACAATATAAGAATGAAACATGAGTTGAACCAAATCTTTGAATGCATGAACTTAATGAATATCTATAGAGGGTTCTACGCAACAAGAGAATGCACATTCTTGTCAACACCACATGGAACTTTTTCTGAAATAGATCACATACTAACCAATAAAGCATGCTTAAGTAAATGTAAAAGAATCAAACTTATCCCATACATATTATTAGATGATAGTACAATTGTACTAAAAATAAATGGCAAAAGATAAAAATAAAATCACATAAAATCTATGCAAACATATAGAAACCACACAATACTCCCATGAGTAATTAGTAGGTCAAGAATGAAATTAAAGAAGAAATTAGACAGTTTCTACAATCAAACTATAATCCTAGTGTGACATGCCAGAAACTATGGGGTAAAATGAAACCATTGTTAGGAGGAATGTTCATAGCAGTGAATTCCCACATCAAAAAGTAAAATGAACTCAAATAGAAAAACCTCTCAATGGATCTCATGGTCATAGGAAAACAACAACATTTCAAACCTAAGGCAAATACTAGGAAGACATTCATAAAAATCAGGGAAGATATCAATGAAATTGACACAAAAATGCAAAGAATCAATGAATCAAAGTGTTGGTTCTTTGAAAGCTTAATCAAAATAGACAAATCCTTAAATAATCATACAAAAATAAGGAAAAAATATACCCAAACTCTATGGAATTAGAGAAGAAAAATGTGAAATCACAATGGATTTTGATGAAATCCAGAAAATTATTAGTAGCAACTTTGAATTCCTGTACTCAATAAGGTAGAAAATTCAGAGGAAATGGTTGAATTTCTAGATACATATGAACTACAGTGTCTGATTCAGGAATATTTAAAAATGCTGAGCAAATGAATATGTCTGTGAAATCAAAACAGTGAAAAATCCCAAAATCTACTTTAAAAAAGGTATGTTCCAATGAATTCACAATCAAATTCTACCAGAATTTCAAAGAAGATTGAACAACAATGCTCTCAAATTTTTTTCATAAAATCAAAATGAAAATAACACTCCCAAAATCATTCCTAGAAGCAAATATTACCTTGATTCCAAAAATCAGAAAATGCCAAAACTAGAAAAGAGAAACTACATTTCAACCTCCTTAATGAACACAGATGTGGAACTCCTCAATAAGATACTGGCAAAAAGAATGAGCGTTCATCAAAAAGACTGTATCTCACGACCAATTAAGATTCACTACAGGGGTGCAGGCATGGTATACCATATACAAATAAACAAATGTAATACACCAAATAAATAGAACCAAGGACAAAAATCCTATAACCATCTCAATAGACTCAGGAAAAATATTTGACATATTTCAGCAAACTTCCATTAAAAAACACTGAAAAAATAGGAATAGAAGGTACTTATCACATCCTGATAAAATAGATAGTATAAAACCAACTGCCCTGAGCATAGTGAATGGAGAGAAGTTGAAAGCTTTCTTTATAAAATGAGGAACAAAAAAAAGAATGTCCGCTATCACCACTTATGTTTACTATAGGTCTCAAAACATTAGCTAGAATAATAAGATAAGAGATATAAAATGTATATGTATAGGAGAGTAAAAATTACATTATCATTATTTATGGATGACAATGATCCTCTGCATAGAAGGCTACAAAAATTCTACCAAAAGACTAATAGAACTAATATCCACATTTGGTAGTCGAGCAAGGTACAACCCTCAGAAATAAGTAGATTTAATAATAATAAATCTGCACACCAATCATAAACACATTGAAAGGAAAACTAGGGAAACATACCCTTCACAATTGCATCAAGAAACATAACATAGACAGGAATTAACCAGTAAAGAAAGTAAAAGACCTCTATAATAAAAACTATAGTACTCTGAAAAAAGAGACTGAAGATGATATCAGGAAATGGAAACTTGTCCTCTGTTCCTGGATAGGTAAAACCAATACAGTAAAATTGTCCATACTTCCAAAATTATTACATATATTTGATGTAATTTAAATAAAAATTACAATAAGATTACTTAACAAAATGGAGAATTCAATGCTAAAATTCATATGGATCAAGAAGAGTCCTAGAATAGCAAATTACCTATAGTAATAAATATATATATATGAGATAAAAATCAGTATAATAGGATAAAAGAGAAAGAAATAAATGATACTGTAATTCATTGTGAATTATGTATCTAAAACTATGCTTTGACTTATTATAGTTGTCTTACATGTTTTACGTTTTCTTTGACCTATTAGTCTAGTTTTCTATCTGAATATATTATAGTGAACTTCATAAGATCTTATAAGTTAAGGAAATGCATCTGATACTGGAACAATAAAATGGGGAGCAGGGATGGCAGAAACAGTATGGAACTGAAAGTTGTTATGTACATGTAGCCATCCCCTATAATGAATGTAATCATTATGTACTGAAAACATGTGCTAATAATGGTCACATAAGCACCATCAACTTTGATTCATAAATTTCTAAGAAATAATATTTTTATATAGGCATTTAGTATGCAGAAAGTCTCAAAACTAAAAAAAATAACATCTATATATCCTAAGCTATAGGAAGATATTTCAGTAAAAGGAGCATCTAATCTAATGTGACTAAAATTATTCTACTCAAGTATTGTATAAGTGAATCCATAAGTAAATTTAAGATGGAAATGTAGCTGCAAGTAGGCAACAAAAGAGTATTTTGTAGAAAAATCAGGTCATCTACCTTTGAAATTCCTAGGACATTTTTACTACAAGTGTTATCAGGTATCCTACTAATAAAAGTGGCTCACCAACTAAATGTTATCAGGTTTGGGCTTGCTTGCCTCTCCTGGAGTTAGTATCTCGGTTCTTCTGGTCTTGAACAAGGTATTAAGTAAATGAACAAAAAACAGTGACAAATTTTATTTGAGAAAGAAAAAGTAAAGTGTCAAGGAGAAACGGGCACCACACAGTTAGCTTAGCATGAATAAAAGGGGAAAATGCCAGAGAAAGGAACATCCTGGAGAAAGCAGGGCAGACTATCATGAGGAAAAGCCACAGTACTAAATTTTTGTGGCACCTCTCCTTCATGCTGCCCCAATCTTGAGGAAATCTGCAAGAACTTCTGTACACAGTTCCTTAGAGGCAGTGCTGATATCTCACACTTCAGGATGATGTCAGATCTAGGCCATCCAGTTGTAAACCTGCTTGAGTTTTCATGAGAAGTCCACGTGCAGGGTTTTGGGAAGGGAGCTAGTGTTTGAGATCTTATAATTAATAATTGATGCTAACCTCCCCAGACAGCTTTTCCATGCCCTACTCGCCTATCTCAGAAACAGTTTTGGTCATTATTTCTTCATTTTACCTATAGCAAAATATTGAAAACTCCTTCAGAGGTAAGTAAATATCCAGTCAGAAGGATGATTTACTTTAAATATCAAGGCCATAAGCATGCAGGAGTTTATGAGCTTCCTTACTGTCAACTAAGATTCCATCAAAGCTATATAGTTAATAAAATCAATTCAGAGAGGACATTTTAGAAGTCCTTAAACATACAGGTAAGTAGAAATGGCAATTAAATATCTGAAGAGAAAAATTCTGTTAATACATGAATTATTACTGCTTTTTACATAGTATGTGAGATTTCATTTACTGGTCTATTTCCAGTGCTATATTTTTGTGCTGCATATTTGTAGCTATCATTTCATGAATATGGAGAATTTGATGCTATGGTACATTAAATTCTGTACTTCAAGGGGAAGTCTTGGGAAACAATCTGAAACATAGGCAGAAAAATTATATATACAATAAAAATCTACTTCTTTCTAAATCATGTTACTCCAGTAATATTATGCTACCTTTGGTATCTGTCCTAAGTGTTTTTGAAAAGCCAAATTTATCACCTCCTTGTTCCATTTGCTGAATGTGTCTTTTGGCTGTAATATTACGAATATGAAAATAAAGATTAATGATATCAATCTGAAAAATGTCCTGAGTACTATACTCAACATATTTTGAACTCCTCATAACTTTTCACAGAAAAGGTTATTAATAATTTATTATCCTTGATATCTTCTTACTTTCTCTTTATGTTTTACTAATTTAGATACCATATATGAATGAAAACAAAGAGTATGTTTTTTTTTTAGTAATGGCTAGTATGCCTTAGGATAATATCCTTAAAATCCATATATACTGCATCACAATACAATTTTTTCTCTTTTTTTCATAAATTAATAATGATCAATTTATGTGCATAACACTTTTTCTTTAGCCATAAATCTGTTGTTGGACATTTCAGTTGTTTTCATAAATTGGGTATTGTGAATAATGACGCAATATACAGAGGAGTGCAGATATCACCTTGCAATCCTGATTTCAGTTCTTTCAGGTGAATGCAGGGAGTAAATTTATAGAACACATGCTAATTCTGTTTTTTATGTTTTGAAAAAGCTGCGTATTATATTCTGAAGTGGCTGGGTTGTTCTGCATTCCTACCAGCAGAACACAAAGTTTCCAAATTCTCCATATCCTCATGCAAACTTTAATTTTACACATATTTTGTTTTCAACAATTTCAAATATAATAGATGAAAGATGATGCCTCAGTATGGTTTAAATATGCATATTCCAGTTATTAATGATGCTAACCATTTCTCCTGTACCTGCTTCCCATTTCTATGTGTTCTTTGGCAAAATGTCTATTCAAATCTTTAGTAATTTTTCAATTGGATTATTTGGGTTACAAGTGCTTTTTAAATTTTTTTCTCTATTAATACCATATCATGAGACTTGTTATTTTTTTCTTTTGGTACTGGGAATCAAACTGAGGAACTTGTATTTGCCAAGCAGGTGTTTTTGCCACTGGCCTATATACCTGACCCTGGTTTGTTAATATTTTTTCACATTCTACACAGTCTCTCTCTGTCTATGGTCATACCACCCTGAATGCTCCCAATCTTGTCTATAGTCTGTTTTTTTTAGTTGTTGAATTTTTTAATGTGCAGAAACATTTAATATTGCTATAATCCCAATTCTTTGTGTTTGTTTATTTATTTATTTATTTAGCCAATGGCTTTTGCCATGTGCAAGAAATCATGGCCTAGAGCAGTGTCATAAAGATTTTATTCTGCATTTGCTTCTGGAGCTTCATATTTTTAGGTTTTGCATTAAATCATGCTAAACTGCCTTTGTTTCTGCAGTAAGATAAGAATCAAATTCATTATTTTGCATGAAATGTTTATTTTTCTTACTATAATTTGATGAAGACAATATCCTTTCTTAATTTTATAATTCTAGCACTCTTGTTGAAGATAATTTTACTATATATGTGGACTTATTTCTCAGTAATGAAATATGTTCCATTGATCTGTGAATCTTTCTTTATTTTAGGAACATAGACCTTTGATACATTTTATAATCAGTAAGTGTGCATGTTCCAAGAATTTTCTCAAGAACATTTTATGATCCTTTGTGATTCTGTATAAGTTTTATGGCTGTTTTCTCTTTTTCAGTTAAAATGTTATTCAGTATTTTTATTTTAAGGAGAAAAAAACAATAAAATAACAATAATGAAGACAAAAACAAAACAATACAAATACAAAAATAATATAGGATTTCAAAATAAGATGATAGGAATTAACAATGTTTGTGATGTTACATATTACTATTTGCAATGAAGTTGCTCAGATTACTAGGTGTAACAGTTCAAGATTGGTCAAACAATTAATGAACATTATGAGTAATTTAATAAATTACAAATGAAACAGAGCTTTATTAAACAAGATGGTAGGAATTTCACAATGCTTGTTACATTGCATATTGTTGTCTTCAATTTTGATAGAGCTCATATTGGATTTCTAGATTGTTTCTCTTATTTTAAAGAGAATAAAAACTTATAAAATATAGTTAGAAATGATAGAGAATTTCAAAAAATAGGATGATATGATTTCAGCAATGGTTGTTACATTGCATATCTTTGTCTCCAAACTAGTTGTTCAGATTACCAGGTACAGACTTTTTTGTGTGATATGAGGATTTTAACAATATTAAGCATTTGAGTCAATTAGCATGATATACCTTTCCATTTATTTCCATCTTCTTTATTTTCTATTAGCACTTACTTTCTTGTCATTGGAAAATTGTTGTGTCATCTTAAGTTTATTTCTTCATATTTTTATACTATTGAGCACATGGTTACCTTCTTAATTTGCTTTTTAAATTGGTCACTGTCACTTTGGAGAAATGAAGAGGTTTTTGTATCATTAGTTTTCATCCTGTAACTTTTAAAATATTGGTTTTGTGTGTGTGTATTGAGTCCACAGTGTTCTATACATAGGATCATATCTTTGATGTTGTCTTGGTTACTTTTCTCTCGCTGCTGGGACAAAATCCTTGACGCCCAAAATTAAGGAAGGAAAGGTTTATTTCGCTTACAGTTCGTGGAAGTTTCAGTCCATACTTGGCAGATTATAAGGCAGAGTGGCACATGGCAAAGAGCTACAGCTCAGGGTGGCAGAACACAGCTAAGCTGCAAGAACACACCAGGGCGGAATGGGGGGGGAATGCCCCAAGCACTCTTTTCCTCTCCCTTACATATGCAAACTATCCACTCCCGGGCGGGTGCAGCTCTCACACCCATATTCAAACTCTAATAGCCAGCCCCATGGCCACAGGAGGCTTTGGGGGGACACACAGACATAAAACATAACAGATGTCTATAGATATTTGCAGTTCTTACCCTATAACTAGGATGCTTTCTTTACTATTTCATTGATGGATTGCTCTTCCTAGAATTTCCATCAGTGATGAGAGTAGGCATTTTTACCTTATTCCTTATCTTAGAATATTTTCAATTTTTCACATTGTATATAATGCTCAATATGGGATTTTCATTCATTATAAAATGATGCTGTAATTTCTATTCAGTTTTATTAGTGTAAATTTGTGATTTATAATAGTTACATTCATTTGGGGAATATATATATTGCTGTTTCTGCCTTGGAGGACTGACTATGCAAGGAATGAAACTTCTGAAACTGTGAGTCAAATTACATATCTCCTCTTAGTTAGGGTGACAGGTATTATGTACCAGTGATGGGAAAAGTGGCTGAGACAGATTTTGGTGCCAGGGAACTGGGATTGTTGCAGTAAGCATACTTGACCATGTGGTTTAGAAGCTTTTGAAACTGATTTGTGGGAGGATTTTGGAACAATTTGGAAATGCCCACTAGAGCAACTGTAGAATGATGAAAGCACAGGTGAATGAATGGATGGAACTCAAAAGACCAGAATGTTAGTAAAAATGCAGAGATCAAAGGCGAGGTTCAGTATGTATCAGTTGGAAAATCAGAATCTGTTGGTATTTGGACAGGAGATCATGTGTTTTGTGATGTGACAGAATATTTGTTTAAATTTTGCTTGTGTCTTGAGACTTTACAGGAGAATGAGATTAAAAGCATTATCCTAATTAATCTAGTGGAGATATTTTCAAGCGAGTTCAAAATTGAGGCTGTAGCATTGATACTTCTTGCTGATTTGAGGAATATCTGCATGAGAATTAGGAGCAGAACCAGAGAACGATGTAAAGAGCAGAACTAGAAAAAAAGGGCCTGCGAAATTGGTAACTTGGAGAAGCTCATTGCTTAAACATTAGTGTTAAAATGAAGCCAACTACTTTACCTCAGGACAAAAGGAATGATGTCTGTGAGCATCTCAAGAGTCAAGAATGCCCCACCCTTCGGTAGCTCAAGGGTTCTAAAGACGAAGATTGTGCTTTTAGAAAAATGCCCCAGTAAACTCTGCTCCAGAACAGCCATCTAAGGAGTTGGGGTGGTGGAATCTGGTTCAGTGTTCACATATCTACTGACTTAGAGAACTTTTCAGCTATGGTTCAAGGAGGCATAGCTACTATAGTACTTGAACTGGCAACAAACCTTGTCATCACCCATGCTTGTTTAGCAGGCATGCAAAACATAGGAGTCATGGGATGATGGAAGCTTCTATCTAGATTTCAGAAGACTTGAGGATAAGCAGTGTGTGTCTGAGAGGACTGTGGGTGAAGCTATTAATATGAACCCAAAAGTGTAGTGGAACACCCAGGAGAAACCAGGAATGTGAGATGTCTAAGGAAAAACGTAGGCAGGGATTAGAATCAACCCAAGAGAAAGACCATAAGGCCTAGAATAGGCATTGCCATAGAGGGGGGTCCATGCAAAACATTTGGGTATCCCATTTGCCACAACTTTCCCTGGGTGTTGGACATATAGTTACAGGATTTAATACTGGTCCTAATGGGTTTCAGGATTTCTTTGATCTCATTCCTTTGTATCTCCCAATTCCTTTATAAATTGGAAATATTTACACTGTATCACTGTATGTGGAAAATATTTAATTTTATTTTTTGCTTTTTACAGGAGCTTAAACTAAGAGTTTCCCAATAATCTTAAAGGAGAATGAACTTGGACTTCTCAGTAATGATGGACACTCTTAGTGATAAACTAAATGCATTTTACATAACATAACTCTTTTGGGTGGACATAACTCTTTTGGGTTACAGGTGCACAGTGCTGTTTTGAATCTGAAATGCCACCCCCAATCTCATATATTTACAATGATTTGGAACATGTGATACTATACTCATGTTTGGATTGGTCCACTGATAGCCTCATAGCTGTCGTGCTGTTAAGAGGTAGGGCCTAGTCAGAAGTGGTGGGTCATTGAAGGTGTGACCTGAAAGGGTATATGTCCCTCCTCTTGCTGCACTTTTTTCTTTGCTTCCTGGAAGCCAGGGTGTAAACTGCTTTCTCCTTTCATCCCCTCCCATCATGGTGTTTCTTACTTAGAGGGTCAACCCTACAAGAATTGAAATGACTGAAATTCTAAGCCAAAACAAACCTTTCTTCTTTTGACTTCTGGGTATGGGCATTGTGTTGAAATGATGAGAAAAGTGACTAAAGAGTTCCTTGTAACATCCAATGAATTAACATCTGCTCCAGTTTACCCAGAGCACAGAAGACTGTGGACCTTGAGGAGCTGGATCAATTTGTAGATGAGGTGTTCTCCCAGCTCAGGCAAAGGCAAGCCTTGCCAGTGAAACAAAGAGGAACATTCTAGGAACAATTTGATAAAGTTAGAAATTCAGCATAATTGTTGTCAAGGCTTTCTAATCTAAAATAAACCCGGGTTCATCACAAGACAATGCCTTTGTCTGTTTCTCAGTAAAAGTGGGAGGTTAAGTTAGTTGGAGGCTTCATTTCAGTGAAGCTTCCTGCCTTCGCCCAAAAGGTATTTTGTCTCTCCTTTCTTAATTTGTCTTTTAATAAGGCTTTGCTGGCCCAAATTCAGCAAGTGACTAAGAATGGTATGCATATATCACTATAGAATATTTAAATCTATTCAGAATTTACTTAGGAGTAAATTAGCTGAACCAAAAATAATTTTTAAATTTTAGTTTTTTGAGGACTCTTTTTACTGATTCCCATGTTTACTATATCAGTTCATTTTCCCACCAACAACACAGAAAGCTTGTTTCTACACCAAGTTCATTCCAGCATTTGTTGACTTTTGTGTACTTCAGTGCAGTGATTCTGACTGGAGCAAAATGGAATCTTTGAGTTGTTTTAACTGTCATTTCCTTAATGACTAAAACTGTTGGACATTTTTTTCATGTATGTATACACTATTTGTACTTCACTTTTAAAGATGTATCTATTTAGTTCAATTGCCTTTTATTTGGTCATTTATTTGGGAGAATAATTTTTTGAGAAGTTAATTACTATAGATATTAGTCTGTTATTAGAAGAATTGCAAATATTTTTCTTTGTGTAGGTTGTTTTCTCACTTTATTTTACTTCCATTGCTGTGCAGATGCTTTTTACTTTGATATGATTCCATTTGTTGATTCTTAGAGTTATTTCTTGTGCTTTTGGAGATCTATTCAGGACATATTTGCTTGTGCTTATACCTTAAACACTTCTTCCACGATGTTACTTTTTGTAGTTTCAATACTTTAAATATCTAAGTCATATTTGATTTTAGTGTAGGAGAAAAGATAGTTTCTAATTTTATCCTTCATGAGTAACCATTTTTACATCGTTTATTAAAGAGGCTATCACTTTTTCATCATATACTTTTGGCCCATTTGTCAAATGTCAGGTGAATAAAGGTACATGGAGTAGTTTTGGTCTTCTCTGTTGGTCTGCTGGTATATCCATTTATTTTGTGGCAATTTTTGTTACTATAGATCTGCATGCTCTTTTTGTTACTATAGATCTGTAATATAACTTAAAATTTTGAATTACCAAACACTCTGCTTTGCTCTTTTTGCTCATGATTATTTTGGTTATTCTGGGTCTCTTTTCCTTCTTCAAAATATTATTATTATTTTCTCTAGTTCTGTAAAATGTTGGTATTTTAATAAGGAATGCATTAACTTCAAATATTGCTTTTTGGTCATATGACTATTTTAATGATATTAATTCTGCCTTTTTAGAAGAATTGGATATTTTTCCCATTTTCTTACATCCTCTTCAATTTCTTTTTTCAGTGTTCTTTTGTTTTCATTATTAGGATGATTTATCTCCTTGATTAAGTTGATTGTTTCCAAATAATTTTTGAAGCTCTTATAAATGGACAGTTTACCTGATTTCTTTCTTGGTGCATTATTATTGGTGTACAAGAAAGCTATTGACCTTATTCTGATTTTGATTTTATACCTTGCCACTTATTGAATTTGTATAAGAAATCTAAGACATTTCTTGTGGTGTGTTTTGGCTTCCATATGTAAAAGGTTATATCTTTGAATTAAAAAAAACTTTTATCTTTGCTACTAATATTCTTCTATTTCTTTCTCTTGCTTGATTTCTCTGGATGACATTTCAAGTATTATGTTGAATAGAAGTGATGAGAATGGAAACTCTTGTTCCATTCCTCGTTTTATATGTAATATTTTCAGTTTTTTTTTTCAAATGCAGTATGAGGCAGACTTTGCTTTCTCATATATGGTTTTACCTGTTTGCAATAAGCTCTTTTTATACCTATTTTTATCAGGGATTTTTTTATGAATAAAAGTTGAATTTTGTCATTTTCTGAATCATTTGAATGATCATGTGATTGTTTTAATTCTGTTTATGCAATGTATTATAATTATTTAAATTTTCATATCATCCTTGCATCCATAGAATAAATTAAACATGTTCATGATATTATCTTTTCAACAATTTAATTCTGTTTACTACTACATTTGTGAGGATTTTTGCATCTATGTGTATGAAGAATGTCTGAGTGTAGTATTCAGCCTGTTGAGTCTTCATGAAGTTTTAGTGTCTGGGTGAATCTGGATTCATAAGAAAGAATTTTAGGTTATTCATTCCCTTTCTCATTTATAGAAAGGAAGTTAAGCCTCTTGGCCTCATTTCTTATCTAAACTTCTATTAAAATTTTCTGGGAAACCCTTTGAGACTTTGGCTTTTCTTAGTTGATAGAGCCCTTGTTGTTGCCTCAATTTAATTGCCTGTCTTTTTTCTGTTTGAAGTTTCATATTTCTTTGGTTTAGTATTGGTAAATAATATATGTTCAGGAATCCTTTCCTTTCTTCCACATTCTTTATTTTGTTTGTACATAACTTTTCAGAACATTTCTTGTGATCTTTTAGATATCAGTAATATTTGTTGTGTTTTCAACTATTTCATTTGTAATTATATTGATATGGACCTCCTTTCTCATTTTTTGTTGTCTTTGAGGGTTTATCAGTCTCATCTATCACTTCAAAGAATCAACTCTCATTGATAATTTCTATTTTTTGTGTCAACTTTTATTGATTTCTACTTTGAACATATTTCTTTTCTTCTACTTGCTTTGCATTTGGATTTTTTTTTGTTTTCTGGAATCTTTACATGATCATTAAGTAAACTACTTGGAATTGTTTTGTTTCTCTTATGTTTTGTTTCTCTTTTGTTACTCTCATTCCTACATATTAGAACTGTTTTCATTGTTCTCCATATATTCTGATATTTAATATTATCATTCCTATTTATTTCTAGGATTTTAACAAAAAGTTTACCTGCTTTCTACTTTTATTTATTGAATATTCTGGAGTGAATTATTTAGTTTCCATGTGTTATTTTTAAGCTCCATTCGCTTGGTGTATCATTTTACATTATTTCTCTTTTAATATCTGTTTTATTTTTAATGAATAAAGTCTGTTTATTGGAGGCAATTTGTAACAGATGTTTACTTTTTGATCGCATCTGCCAGTCTGTGTCCTTTCATTGCAGAGTTAAATCAATTTGCTTGGAGTTTCGTAATTGAAAATTATTATACTATAATCGCTATTTATTTATATAATTTAGATATGCATCATGATTACATGTATCATAGGGAATTTGTACCTGAACATGATATATCTAGATTTATCTTTTTTCCTATTCCCCCTCTCTTCCTTCAACTCCTTTTCCTCTTCTTATATACAAAGCTTAGTATCCATTTGATTCTTCTTTTCTAATTTTTCTTTTCTCCTTTTGTCCTTTCTCCCTCCCCCCTCCCTAGATCTCCTTTCCTGTTGACAGTTCCTTTTTATTTCAGAAGATCTAAAAAAGATTTTGCACAGCACAAGTAATCACCAACAGAGTGAAAAGACAGTCAACAGGATGTGCAAAAATTTTTATCCAGTTGTTCCTCAGACAAAACAATAATGTTGAAAATTATTTACTGAATATCATCATTATATTTTCAGTGCTTGATCCTGATTTTCACTTTTCTTTGTCATGCAAGATCTTTATTTTCAAATGTCTTAAAAAATAATTTTGCATGGCCACAGTTGTCAGGTTTGGGAATTATTTTCATTTAAGGCCTGGAAAACTATATTTCATGTTCTCCTAGACTTTAAGTTTCATGTTGAGAAAGCTGCTGCAATTGGGAAAAGTTTGCTGTTTTTCAATTTGACATTTTTGTGTATATAGTAATAATATTTCATGTTTCTGATTTTCTGGAAATTTTTCTGTGACTTGCAAATCTAGTTCCTTCCTTAAACTTAGCAAAATTTCTTCAATAATTTTTATGAATAAAGATTTTATATCTGTAGATCCCTACTCTATTTTGTCTTCAAGTTTAATAATACTTACATTTGTTCTTTTGCAGCCATCTATCAGCTCCTCAATTATGTGATTGCCTCTAGTTTTTAGTGAGTAGGTACTTCACTGTATCAAACTTGTCCTCAAGTCCTGATATTATATTTTGTTAATTTCCATGCCAACTGTCAAATATTTCAATTGTTTTTCATTTTGAGTGTTACTGCTTGAATTTTTCATGACATCTAAGTATGTACTAATGTGTTAATTCTTTACTTGTTTTGTTCTTAATATTTTCAGCTGCTTATTTGTAACTTTTTAAAGCTTATTGATAATTTATTAATTCTTAATGTTCTTATGTGTGTTCTTTAAATACACTGAATAGGAATTGTTTCATTCAGCTCTTTAAGTGTCTCATTTTTTATCTCTTCAATTACTTCATATTTCATTGTTTGCTTCATCATAAATTAATTTCCTTCAGCATCTGTTTAATCAGAATTTGCAGTTTTGAATACTTGGAGGTATCTTATTGCCTTGGCTTTTCAGGATTTCTGTGTGTTTATGTTGAGTATTTTAGATCAGTCCAGATAGAAATTTCTGTCTCTAAAACTAAAATCTCTTTTTTGTGTGAATTTTCCTTTGACACACAGTTTTCTTTAGGTATGATTCACTGTGAAGTGACCTATCCCACCTATTTAATCACTGTTCTCAATGGAGAAATACTGCCAGTCAAACCAGTATTGAGAGAATCAATCATTTATTAATATTTGAATTAAAATAACTAACTGTTTTACTTTCTTTCTTTTTTAAATTTAATTTAAAATAAAAGAAGGAAAGCATATTAACAAACAAACATCCATTTTCCAAATAGCATAAGTACAATACAAGCAGTACAGAGTTGTTTTACTTTCAATAATCTTGTAAGAAAAAGAAATAGTAGTGATGATAAATAGTCTAAGACTTGCATATAGTACTAAAGGAAAAAGAACTGTCAACCAAGAATATTGTCCCAAGAAAATCTCTCCTTAATAAATGAGAATGAGGGCTAAGTATAGCTCAGTGCCATAGTACCTGCCTGGCAAGTGCAAGGTCCTAAGTTTAATCCCTGGTACCAAAAACTAACAAATAAAAATAAAAATAAATAAATGGAGAATGATTCAAAACATTTTCATATAAATTAAAGCAAAAGAATATATCTCTACCAAGCTTTTTTGTTTTGTTTTGTTTTGTTTCCGGTACCGGGAATCGAACTCACGACCTTCCTCTTGCCAGGCAGGCATTGTGCGGCTGAGCTAAATCTCTAGCCCCTATCTCTACCAAACTTACTTCATAAGGAATGATAACAGTTCTTCAAATGGAAATAAAGAGAAGTCAGTGAGTAGGAATGAAACAAAAGAAGGTATAATACTTTCTAATGAAAGTAATTATAGAAATTTGAAATACTGTAATACTTGCAGTGTAGTTAATAAAATATCCACATGTTTATTTTCAAGACTGAATTAAAACAATCAAAAGTATTAATAACTACATTAAAACATTAAGTGATAAGCAATATAAGCTGGTGTAAAATGGGATAAAATCAATTTAAAATGTGATAAATGATCAAATTAAAGTGGAGATTTTTCATATGATTATATATATTTTTTTATTTTAAAGATAAAAGGAGGGAAACATTAACAGACATACAACATTTTACAACATCTCACAAGCACAATACAGACAATACAGAGTTACAAACAAAGTGGTAGGGAATTAGCAATGGTGGTTGTATTACATATTGATATCTTCAAAGTG
>NW_004955503.1:5199963-5213151 GCF_000276665.1 Chinchilla lanigera
GCAGCTTTTGATTTGTATCTAGTTAACCCCGTTTTTAGGGGCGGGCACTTGTGTCACCTGATGGTCGACCTTCTGGTCCAGCGTCCCCTTGCAATTCAGTTCACGCGCATGACCTGACTCAGGTTGCACTGGTGCGACAATCCCACTCCAGTGCACCTATGTCTCCAGGCGGTTTAGGGTGCAGGCATGATTCGGACACAAACTGCAGGGTCTACAGTTTGTGAATCACCTAAATCTATGTCTCCACTCAGTTCAGGACTCATACAGGAACCAGATTCAGCCCAGATGGGTAGCAGTCACAGACTTCCCCTGCCTTCGCATCACTGGAGGGTCTGGGCGAAGGCAAAGCACAGACTCGAATCCACTGGCTCTGCAGCTCCTGGAGTATTTGCTCTCTTGGCACAGGGTGCGTGGGGCTCAGAGATTCTGCTTGCCTGGCTCAGAGAGCCTGCTCGCCCCGCCCCCAGCCAGAGAAGACCCTGGGCCGTTCAGTCCCTATCTCCTCTCTGCCACCACAGCGACTCAGTCTGCAATGTCCGCGGGGTCTTTGTTCTGGAGTCCTGGCCTCCGGGATTGGGTGGGGCCTACCTGGCTCTGTGCGCGCTTTTCGGCTGGGAATTGTGGTGGTATGAGTCCGGCCCACACTCGGATCCAGGAGCCCTGCCGCCCCCGGAGAACTCGCTGCCTGGGCGCAAGGCGCGGGGGGCTCCATATGATTGTATTTTATCGCAATCTTTTATTTCTGATCTTATCTTTATTTTTATATTCAGTTGTATAATCAAAAGATATTTTCAATAAGCCTAATGATAATCACTAAGCAAAAGTGTATAATAGAAAAACTAAATTTTATAATATGCAACAAATCAAAACACATTACTAATATAAATCATTTAATTACCAATGAGGACTATAATTGAGGGAAAAAAGGAACTGCAACAAAACTAGAAGATACATTTCATGATGGCTATAGTAACATCTATCTGTCAATAAGTACACTGACTATAAATAGATAAGTTGTCTAATTAATATAGATAGTTAATGGATTAAACAATACAACAGCCAAATACTGGTTGCTTACAAGAAAAGTCCTTTGTCACTAAGGACATTAAAAAAGTGAATGTGAAGGGATGAAGAAAGCTATTCCATGTACAGTGATACCATGGTTCATGAATTTAATTTGCTCAGTGATTCTGATCATGAACAGAATTGGTCACAAAGTGAATCAAATTTCCCCAGAAGGGTCAATGTAAATAATGTTAATCCATTCTGACCCCTACGAATGTGGTCACAAACCGATTTTTGATATGAACTTAGTGCTTACTTTTGCAGAATATATACAAAAACTGGGCATGAATGAAATCAAACTTTCCCATAAGGTTCACTGTAAATGAGTGTAGTGAATTCTGCACCATATGTATTTTTTAATGACAAAAGTATAAAACAAATACAATAATTGCAGTATAAAGACAGAAAACACTAATATTGTTTGAGGCAATTTCTGATGTCAGGGGCAGGAAGGTGGCTGGGGAGGAGGTTTTTTTATTGTATATTGCATTTTATTAACACAGATATAGAGTTACATTTTAGGTTTTTGTTTTACAATTCTCAAGTAAATTTTTCAGTGACACTCACACATGTATCACAATGCTACAAAATCATATATTTGTCTAAATTCTTACTATTATGGGTTTTGGCTAGATGTCCCATGCAAAACCTCATGTGGTCAGAGGTGAAGCTTTTTACAGGTGGCTGGATATGGTTGTGTGCTGCTGAGATCAAGGATGTGATATTGGGATTGATCCCTGGTGTGATACTAAGACTGAGGCTGCCCCACATTGTGTGTGATTGCTACTTGCCCTAATTGTGGATAACCAGGCTAAGATATAAGGGACAGAAAGAGTGTCACTGCTTGTCACTTGTAATTTGCTGCTTGCTGCCTTGATGACATCTTCCTGCCATAAAATGTTTCTTTTCTGTGGTGTTCTTCTGCCATGCCACCCTGCCTTGGGAACAGTCAACTATGAACTAAACCCTCTATAAACTGTGTCCCAAATAAACATGTCTTCTTTAACTTTTGTGTCAGGTATTTTGTCTCAGAAATGACAAAAAGTAACTAAGACAGTTACCTTTTGTCAGAGATTTTTACATTCTTGTATTGTTTCATATTGCTCTGTAGCATGTTTGTTTCAAATTGAAGGATTCCCTTCAGCATCTTGTGCAAGGGAGGTCCAGTGGTGATTAGTTTTTTAGTTTATGTTGACTTGAGAAAATCTGAATTTCTCCATTTTGAAACATAATTCCATATGGTTTAATATTTTTCATTGTCAGATTTGTTCTTTTGTCACATTTAATATATCATATCACTTCTTTTTATCTGGTAAGATTTCTCCTGAGAAATTTGCTGATGAAAATATAAGAATTGTCTTTGCATGGTAACTCAATAAATTTGAAAAACTCAGAGGACACCAACAAAGATAAGTCCAAAGTGATCTACACTGAGACACAGTAGAGCAAAACTATCAAAACTCACCAGCAAAACATGAGATTATTGTTTTACAGGGAGTTCCCCTCCATGAAGGCATCAGGGAGATCTTCAGGGATATATTTTGTCTCTTAACCGCACGGTCAATATTGCTGAAGCAAATCTGTCTAATGTCACTTCTTCTTTCCTGCACTGTATACCTCTCTGAAAATGAGAAACCACATTATTATGCATCAGATTCAACACTCTGTTCACTACACTTATGATTGAGTAGTACTTCTCAAAGAAATACTGGCACTCATTTCATTTGCCCATAGTGGATTTATTGCACCACTGTTAGCATCCTTCTTTTCTTTCTTTTACTCAGTGGACTGCTCCTCAACAAGCATCTAGTGCCGTTCACTCTGGAATTCTGTGAATTCTTCCATCATCACCTCCTCCTTAAGGTCCTCAGAAAGCTCCTCTATGTCTACACCATTGATATCCAGACCCATACTAAAGACCATGAACACAATCATGTCCAGACCCATACTCTTGACAATAGCACAATACCTATGTATTAGGCCCTTCAAATTCATGTTCAGTGACACATTCTGATCACTGTTTTCTCCATTCTCAGTTTAAGGTTCTGTATGTCATATCATCCCAGACTTTACCAATAAGGTTGATGCAGTGAAAGACATTGAAATACACAGCTTGTGTACTGCTTCTTGGGAGTTGCAGATCACTTTCTAGTCCATGAGCTGCAGAGGAAATTTAGTATTGGGGGCAGAAACTTGACATTTATGAAGTAATACTTGGAATCTCTGCCATCTATCAAAGCTACAAGATGTGTTAGGACATTGTCCTTCACAGGAAGGCACCTTTCAAGCAACTGGTTGTCAAAAAGGTATTCTAAATGGGAGTAAAATACCTCATGCTGCCATTCCATGAACAATTGCCTGTGACCCTAGCTTTCACAATGGCTCTCCATATGACAGGCAGTCTATTCTTGTTCACATTCTGTTCCTTGAATGTACAAAAGGTCTGGGAATGGTACATCAGTAATGACTTAATCTTCAGATCAACACTTGCTTTTGTTTCTAAACAGAGTCATTCTGTCTTTAATTTTCAGAGCATAACAGAGGGTCCTCTATATGCATCCCTTACATTTCCACTGCAAATTTTTACTTTATCATAAGAGTAGCCTGGTATGCATCTCAGTACTTTCCCTCAAGGGATACAGGAAGCAATCTTTGTGTTCACCCACTTGGTCAAATGAAAGGTAAGTTGTGTGCACATGTACAAATGTGTCACACCAGGATTAACACCCATGTTTTGTTCTATGGAATAGCTTTTGCTTATGTTTACCCGAGTATTACAGAAGGTATAATATATACAAACGCCTCTAGGATTTATTATTTTTTAAGTTTTATTTCAAGTTTTATGGGAGAAGTAACCTAATTCAGTACAATGGCACATGGGAAACCAGATTTACAAGTTTTGGAGGAGGTCCAAAGTGCATGAATGATGATGGTAAAATACATTCATTAATAACAGAAAAGCGGTGTAGGTGGATGATGATGTGAATGACAATGAAGATGATGATGTTGATGATGATGATGGTGATGTTTTTGACATAGGGCATGTGAGCCAAAGCTCCTGGGCCAGAGAAATGGAGCAAAAATTGACTGATACAGACACATGGAATGTAGACCTTCTTGATTCGGATGATGAAGAAAACCACAAAGTGAGTTCATATTTAACAAGTTGAAATGTTACAAAATGGTCATGTACCCAAATGTAATGATTCAACATTAGAACTTGGTCCCAAAACAGTGAATAACCATATTCAAAAATTTATTTTTGTGACTCTGCACTAGCTGAATTCAAAGCATTCCTAGATCTGTTTCACCTAGCAGAGATTTCTCATGGTAATTGCAGAAATGTAAAAGACTCATGGAAAAATGATGGGTCAAAATATGGCATAAATTTTATGCCCTTGTAGATGCAAGAACTTATGCATCTAAAATTTAAAATTTTACCCTGAAACTCAGGCATCAGGTCCTTATTTATATAGTAATAAACCAAATGATATTGTAAACAGATTTATTACTCTCCTCTCCCAAGCTAATTAGAATGTGATATTCGACAATTGCCTTGCCAGTTTCCAATTGACATTACATTTTCTAACAGAGCACAAGTTGAACAACATAGGAATTGTATGCAGGAACAAAGCAGAAATTCCAAATGAAATGTAGCAATTTCAAAACAGAGAATTATATAGTACATCATTTGGGTTTCAGAAAGATTTACATTGACTTTGTATATGGCAAAAAGAAACAAACCAGTACTGCTGATGTCAACATAGCACCATAATGGAAATATTGATAGGAAAACCTCACAAAATAAAACACTGTGGTGGAAACTTGCTACAACAAAACCAAATATGGAGTAGATGTTGATGAATTATGTAGCAACTATGATGTCACTTGAAGTACAAAACATCGGCCTATGGTTGTGTTCATTTGATCCTAAACATGTCTGGCATGAATAGTTTTACATTTTACAAAGAAAATGATAAGTGCAAAGAACCACAGAGAAATGGACGTAGAGAACTGGGACTGCATCTCATAAGAGATTATTTACTGCAGAGGAAAAATAAAATGTTTCTGCCCAGGGGACAAAATAAAAAATCATGAACCACACTGGTGAGCTGGAAGGTGAATAGGTAAGTGTACCATGCCAAAGACCTACTACAACCACAGAAAAAAAAATTTGGCATACAAGTGGCATACAAGAAAGAACAAGAAAACCAACCATACATGCTCTCAGTGTAAGTGATACTTCTGTTTGGAAAATTCAATTTTCATGTGTGAAGAATTCCGTGGGTGTAAAGAATAGATTATATTTGTTATAGAGTACCATTTGAATTTTTTCTTTTTGTATTTCACACACGGTTTTTTATTTCTAACATTACCTCGCAGGTTTTGCAAGCAAGTAAACAGCTGATGTGCAAATGCTGTCTATTCTAAGCACTCATTACTCATTTGATATTTTATTTTATTAATGTGTTATTTATCACTAATTGCACATCATAGAATATAGTAGGAAACGCCTGACAAAACAGGAAGAGAGGTGAAAAGAATTGGCTGCCATTTAGAAAATAAAGCTAAGTGCATATGCTCTCAATGTAAGCAAGGCATGTTCATGGAACAAGAAACTATCATGTGTGAAGACTCCTTACGTGTGACAGTTGAAACAAAGACTCTTTCTGTGGTACACTTTTGTTTGTGTTTACGCTGAAGCTCACATAAGGTTTTATTTCTGATGATATCTCTTAGGTTTTGTAAGCAAGCACACAGCTGAAGAGAAAAAGTTGGTGTTTATTCCAAGCATTCATTACACATTTCATTTTATGGTCATTTTATTTTTCTTATTATTTAGGAGTACTAAGTGAAGTAGAGACTTTTGTAGTGTGCTATTTGCATTTTCACTGTAGTTCATATAAGAATTTATTTCTGTTGTTATCTTCTAGGTTTTGTAAGCAAGTACACAGCTCATATAACATGTTGATGTTTATTCTAAACACGCAATAAGTATTAAGAATTAAAAACTTTATTTTATTAATACTTTTTATTCTTATTCGCTACACATTGAATAATATGGTAACCTCCTAACAAAACTATAAAATCAGCGAAGAGTGAAGTATGTCATACAAAAAGATCAGGAAAGTAAAACACACGTGCTGTCAGTGTAAGTGATGTGCATATGGAACATGCTGTTATCATGTGTGAAGACTGCCTTAAGTGTGACTATTGAAGTAAAGATTACTTTTCTAGAGTGCTACTGATAATTTCATTGTAGTTCACATAGGAATTTATTTCTCTCGTTCTTTTCTTAGACTCTGTACTCTTCAAAATCAGTCAATGCTGAACATTTTTTTTTTTTTTTTTTTTGGTTTTTCTCTGGTACCGGGAACCGAACTCACGACCTTGCGCTTGCCAGGCAGGAGCTTTTGCCGCTGAGCTAAATCCCCAGCCCCAGTGCTGAACATTTTGATGCTTATTTATAAACATTCAATAAATATAAAAATTGCAATATTTTATTTTTGATATATTTTCTATTAAGCACTCATTGTTTAATATAAAAGAACTCATAAAATTAAAATTCATAATTCATCAAAAAATTCTAAACAATAAATGCTGGTGTGACACATCTATGGTTACACCACTTTATGACAAAAGTATGTTGGCTTCCTAGGGCTTGTGTTCCAGGAATGCCCTTTCTGCTTTGGTGATATAGGTTCTCTCAGTATCATTTTACAGAGGACCTCAGTTTCACTGCAGTTGAATACTTATTGAGCAACCTATCCTTCTGCCTTCATGAATTTCGTGAATTCTTTCTTGTAGTCTTCTGCAACAGACTTGTCAGAACTGAAGCCCTCACCCTGACTTACACTGTAGATGCCTATTCTCTTGTAGAATTTATCAAAACACTCTTTCTTGGCTTTAAATTCATCACTTCTTAAACTTCTAGAGTGCTTTTCTTGCAGTAAATCAATGTAGAATTTCCTGGGTTTTTCACAGAGCATAGCTTCATGAACACTATCATCTGCCAACTGTTTCTCATTTAACCACACTAACAAAAGTTTATCTGCCTCTTCTAGCACTTGTGTCCTTTGTTTAGTTAATAACATTACTCCTCTTGACACATTAGCTCCAGTTTGATGGCATCTTTAGTCTTCAAAATAGTAAAGACTGTAGACTTGGCTATCTCATACTCCAAGGCCAGATTAGTCGCTTAATACAAAGCTCATGCTTTGCTACTATTTCCTTCATCAATTCGATGGTTTGCTTCAAAAACTTCCTACCATTCTTATTTTGCATTTTCTTATCATCTTCATTACTGCTATTAACATTGAGATTCTGGTTACCTCTATTATTACTCTGCACACTCTTGTCACTTTCTTTACAGGTCTTCACTTTATTTTTGCCACCACACATGCTCTGCACTTTCTTTGGAGCCATGCTGGCCTGAATAACACTCTACACTGCTGTACATGGAAAAAGGACACAAAAGAAAATGTCACAGTATGTATGTGAAGGTCTATCTCATGTTCATCACTCCATGGGTAGCTCATGAGCAGAAGCAAAAATTTGCCAAATGCTTGTATTCATGAACTGAACTGTTCCTGAATAGAAGCATTCATGAAGGGAAATATCGCTCCAAATGAAAACCAAAAGAAATCAGGTACAGGCATGCTAATATTAGATAATATATATATTATTTTTGTTTGTTTGTTTTTTGGGGGGGGTACCAGGAATCGAACTCATGACCTCACGCTTGCCAGGCAGGTGCTGTGCCACTGAGCTAAATCAGCAGCCCTGATAATATATATTTTAAATCAAGCCAAATAAGAGACAAAGAAATCCATTATATAATAACAAAGAGGATATATCACCAGAAGGAAATAATACCTAGAAATATGTAGGTAGCCAAATTCAGGACAACCAAATATATAAATCAAATATAAATAGAACTAAATGGAGATTTGGAGCCCAATAGAATAACATTTAGTGACTTGAGCACTCCGCTTTCAGGAGTGGAAGATCATCAATGGAATAATAAACAAACAGATAGATAAATAAATAAATAAATAAATAAATATCAGAGTTAAATAGTATGCTAAACAGAAGAAGCCAAATAGATATTACTGGGTGGTATGATATCCAGTGATCCTTTCCTGACTCTAGTTCTGTTCATAGAGTCAGACAAGAAAAGGGATGAACATAAAAGTGTAACATTTATCAAAAGTAAAACAGGATAAAAAGAAGTGCTCCAAAGAAATGTCCTTAAGAGAAGACAAAAGAAATTATGCCCCATACTGCAAGATTAAGAAGACAGTGGCAATTATAGCAACTGTTGCCACCTTTTATATCTTCACCAGACATCAGATCCAAGGATCTGTAGCTGCTCTGCGTATTAAACCTGGCCATGATTTGATAAAAGTCTGTGACTGTCAAGTCATTCCTGGGGTCCTGCCAGCTCACTATGCTTTCATCTCCCTCACAGACTTTTACAGATACTCTTCTAACAGTTGCTGTACACACAATTTCCCCATCAGCATATGGAACATTTTCCAAGATAGATCATTTGATAGGTTACATAACAAATTTAATAAATTAAAAGATCATTTTCAATGTCTTGTCTGACTATAATGAAGCTAGGATATATATATAAAAAAACTATAAAATCACATTAAAATTAAACCATTCATTGAAATACTCATGAAGAATTCTGGGGGAATATTAAAACATTTATTGTAACAAATGTAATTGGAGACATATCATGCTAAGACTCCTGGGATACAGCAAAAATCATACTACTGAAAAGAAAAATTTGTAACAAGAATTATCCACATCAACAAAGTAAAGTAATAGCAAATAAAGAACCAATCAATACATATCAAAGAATTAGTAAAATGAGAACAAACTAACTACAAATTTAGGAGAAGGTAAAAATGAAAGTGTACAAGGTGAAAGACAGCATTAGCTCTTCAAAATTTAAACAAAAAGGGCAAAATTTTAGCTACAATGAGAGAAAAAAGAAACATTAACTACTGACATGACAGAAATACAAAATATTCATGCACAGTGTCATAAATAAATATATGCCAAAATTTTATAAACATATAAGAAATGGACAGATTAAGTTATTAATAAAAATTTCTAATAAAGAATTCACAGAAACAGATTGTCTTGCTGATGAATTCTAGCAAATTTTTTTTTTTCCCCCTCCGGTACCAGGAACTGAATTCATGACCTTGTGCTTGCCAGGCAGGCGCTTTTGCCACTGAGCTAAATCCCCAGCCCCCCTAGCAAATATTTAAAGAAGAGATACCAATTCTTCTCAAGCTATTTCAAAAACTAAGAGGAAGAAACTCGCCAAAACACAGTCTATGAGTTCTGCATTACCCTGGTAAGAAAATCAAATAAGGACAAAAGAATATAACAAAAAGAAAAATACAAGTTAACTTTATTTGAGAATTATAATTGCATAACTCCCAAGTACTAGTAAACCAAGTCCAACAACACTCTAAAGTATTACTAATCATGATTCAGTAGGCTTCATAGCAAATATACAAGGAGAGTTTAATAGAAATAAAATAATACATGATATACCATATGAAGAGCATGAAGTGCAAAAATTTTATGATGTCCTCAATTGATGTGTAAAAATGACTCAATAAAATTCAAGAACTCTTCAATGTAAGAACTCTAAAGAAATTAGATATACAAGAAACATACCTTAATAAAGACAATCCATATTAAAGTACTAGCAAACATTATCGTGAATGAGGGGTACATGAAATCTTTTACACTAAGATGTGAAAATGACAACGATCTCCTAATTCAAGGTAATTCTAGATATTCTTGCCATAGCAATTGGACTAAATAAGTAAATACATAAATCTGATTTAGAAAAGAGGTAAAATTGTCAGTGTTTGCAGATGACATGATCCTTATATAGGAAGCCACAAAAATGTTATTAAAGCTGTGGCAGGGGCTGGGGATTTAGCTCAGCGGCAAAAGCGCCTGCCTGGCAAGCGCAAGGTCCTGAGTTCGGTTCCCGGTACCGGAGAAAAACCAACTAAAGCTGTGGCAATACTAAAGGAATTCAATGAATGCTTTGTGATGAAAAAAAAGAAAAAGATCAGTGATATTGCTATGAAACAATATTATCCTAAGAAGAAGTCAAGAAATAATTCCATTTATAATAAATGCACAAAATAAAAATACATTTATCTAAAAGGGTGAAATATTTATAAAATGAAATTATAAAACATTCATTAAAGGAATTGAGGATGACACAAAATTGTGAAAAAACCTACCATGTTACTTGTTTAGAAGAATTAATACTTTTATAATGCTCATTTATTCAAAATCTTTACATATTTAATGCACATCCTATGCAAATATTGATGATATTTGTCAGAAAATTGAACAATTTCTAAATTTATGTGGAACCATAAATTTAGAAATTGTTTAGAAATTTAGTCAAAAGTCTTGACTAAAATATCGTTTCTTAGCAAACAGTGAAAGATAGGATGCAGTACAATAACTGACTTCAAAATTTGCTATAAATCTGTCTTAAACAAAGCAAAAGAGTCTTAGTATGAAAACAGACACATAGACAAATGGAACAAAATAAAACTTATGTGTAAACTCATGTATGTATAGGCACCCAGTTTGCAGAAACATTGCTAAGAACATACATTGCAGAAAGACATTTCAGTGAATAGGGCTCAGAATATTCCGTATCCACATGCAAAAGAGTGAAGGAAGACCACAACTTCTCACAAATATCAAAATAAGATCAACAACAATCATAGACACAGATACAAAATATAAACTCTTAGAAGAAAAGAAAAGGTTAAAAAAAAAAAAAGAAAGAAAAGAAAAGGTAAATTCTTCAGGGCATTCAAATGGACAAGGGTGACATTGTTTAAGACACCAACAGTATAGGAAATCAAAACAAAAATAGATAACAGGGTCTATATAAAACTCAATACCTTCTTCACAGCAAAGTAAACATAAAACACTGTAGAGATAACCAACATAACAGGAGAAAATATAGGTAATATTTATAACTCGCTAGAATAGATTTTAGGTATTCTTACCACTTGTATACACAAAAGTTACTATGTGAGGTTTATTCATATTTTAATTTAAGGTATTTTAGTAATCATTTAACAATGTATATGTACATAAAAGCATCATATTTTTAAATTTAAATGTACACAGTGCTGTCTCAGTCAACAAAAGTGATTCTTTCCATGATACTGGTCCCAACCTGAGTCAGATGAGAACCAAATCAAATTCAATGGTTAACTTCAATGTTGAACTTATGGGCAAATATGGTTTGGTTTTCCTCCACTTTATTTTGTGACTAGAATCATGGAAAAAATTGAGTACATGAACTGAAGCACCACACTGGAAAAGAAACAATAGAGAGGTGGAGATATATCATTAAAAATCCAATAGCCTTTTAAAAAGAAAATGAAGAAACATTATAAAATTTTTTAAACCCACAGAGTTAAAAACCTGAAGAAATAAATAATTGCTTGAAAAAGCGTAAAGTAGCAGTCTTCAAGCAAAATTAAACAATTTGAATTCTGTCACCATTATTGTGGTTGGTTTGATAAATAACCTCCCATTGAATGTACCTAGGCATAGATTATCCCTACTGAGTGTTCCACCAATAGTGTTAAGAATAATTCACTTCATTTGTATTAATTCTATTCCAGAAATAAATAGGAAAGTACATTTCGTAATACACCTTCAATAATTTAGATTACATTGCTGAGAAAAGTAATCAAAAGACTACTGAAAGAAGAATTAAGTGCATTAATATCCTTTACGAATATGAATACAAATTATCAACAAAGTATTGGCAAATTGAAGCCACAAATTTACAAAAAGAATTATATACTGTAGTCAAGTTGCATTTAGTTTTGGTATAAAAATCTGGCTAAACAGTAAAAATTTAATTAATTCTTCATTTGAAAAGATAAAAGAAGAAAGGTCATATTACCGTATAAATCAAAAGGTATTTCACCAAAGAGATAATGCAAATTGAAAAGATGGACATACAAAACAAATTTTTGAAAAACTTCATACGCACAAATGATAAACACTTTCAGGAAATTGTGAATAAATTCACTCAAAATATTATTCCCTGGGTGGAGCTTCCTTAATTGGTCAAAAATTATCGACAAGCAAACAAAACAAGGCACAAATATGCTTATAGCTAACACGGTACTAAAAGGCAGAAGCTTTTTCCTAAAGTTGAGTGCAAGACAAATTTGCTTCCTCTTGTTACATATATTAAGGAAGGTAGATATATTTCCTCTGGAATAACACATGAATAGGAAATGATAAACATGCAGATTGGAAAGGGAAGGTAAACTGTTCTAGTTGCTGATGATATGGATTTCTTCATGAAAAACCAAGGAATATACAATAAATTTCTGGATAAATGCATCCAGCAAGATTTTAGTATATGAGATAAACATAAGTAGTGAAAAGCCATTTACATTTCTCCACAGATCAATGAAATTATGCTAAAAGTTTAAAAATTCAGTATCATGTATAATCATTATGGAGATAAGTGAATCTGTTAGGTGTAAAATTATCAAAATATGTACAAGATCTGTGTGCTGAAAGCTACAAAATACTGATGAAAGAAATTTTTAAAAAGGTTGAACAGATACTCCTTGTTTGTATGTAGAAAAAGTCAACATAATTATGATCTTAATTGTCCCCAAATGTTCTATAGATTTAAAACAATTTCTATAATAATCTTAACAAGAATAGTTCTACAGCTAGGAACAAGTAAGTTGAGACTTTATCAGAAAAGTATAGAATGTAGGATCAGCATATACCAAAAGATTAAACCTATATAAATCTATCATTAACAAAACAATGTGTAAAATAAGATTACAAAATTAATATCCAATTTAAATCTCTAGAAGTAAATAGAGATGGGAAAGAGGGAAAAGGGCGTGAAAGAAAAAAAATTGGGGGGCTGGGGATTTAGCTCAGCGGCAAAAGCGCCTGCCTGGCAAGTGCAAGGTCGTGAGTTCGGTTCCCGGTACCGGACAAAAACAAAAAAAAAAAAAAATAAAAAAATAAAAATAAAAACTATAGCCAAAATGAAATTTT
>NW_004955503.1:5213251-5246012 GCF_000276665.1 Chinchilla lanigera
TTCGGTTCCCGGTACCGGACAAAAAAAAAAAAAAAAAAAAAAAGAAAAGAAATTAGGATGTGTTATATACATGTGCTATATACATGTGCTAACTTACCTCAAGGAATGGTAATAGTATGTATTACACACATGTGCTAATAAACTAAAAATAAGTGTAAAAGAAAAACAAAGAGTCAAATTGTGGCCTAGTTTTTAATCAGTAAACTACAATTAAATATACCATGTGTCATAATCTTTTATAAATATAATAACAATTAAATAACAATGCATTAATAGGGGAAAATTGAGTTATTTATCATAAATTAGTATCAACTTTCAAATTCAAATACCCATATGTAACATGGTATTGACATGTAAAAGCTTAGTGTAAACAAACACAAAAACTGAAAAAATTATAAATTTTAAACAATAGAATATTGTAAGGGACACTCCTGACCATAATGTAAAAAAAGACAAAACTAGAAACTAATGTCATATAGAAATAACTACATATTTAAAAGTAAATATCTCAGAATATACTTGGCAAGTGTGCATGTGTCTATGCAAACAAAATCAGGATGGAAATATTGTCCAAGTTGTTAACTATATAATATATTCAGAAGCTTTAAACAAGATTTTAGTTTTGTATTTCAAGAATCTGAAATGTAATAATTTTATTTTTTGCCTGTATTAAAATAACTTTCTGCATAATTAATTCATTCTATATATTATTTTAGTATCTTGATTTATGTGTCATAAAAATGTACCATATTTTAAATTGTAAGCCTTTTAAAAAATTTTTGATTAGCATATTAATTGTGCATATTAATGGGTTTAGTGTAACATTTCCTTGTTTAAATTTTCTTAGTTTCAAAGTAAAAGAATGAAAACGTATTAACAAACAGACAACCATTTACAAAGTAGTACAAGAATAGCACAAGCGATACTGAATTACAGACAAGGTGACAGGAAATTAACAATGGTTGTTGTATTACATATTGGTAACTTCAAAGTGGTTAGTCAGGAAAACAAATATACACATCCAAGATTGATCAAATAATTAATCATTAACTGTTCCTTTCAATAAAAAGATATAAATCAGTACATGCACAAAAATGCGCACTGATCCAATCCAGCCTCCCTTTATCCAAATTTTTCCCTTTAGCAATCAATAGTAATCACTATTATGTATTCAGATTGATGTTTTTTATTTCATATATGAGAGAAAACGTGAAGTAATTATTTTTCTGTATTTGTTTTCATCCATTTTGCTGCAAACGACAAAATTTTATTCTTATTTTGGTTGAATAGTATTCCATTTGGTATGTATACTGATAACAAAACTCATGTTGCAACTTGATACAATATTCTGAATTTTTGTATACTCAGACATTCCTCACTTCTAAGATAATGCTACTAGAAGGACATTTTTAGTTAGATCCTATGCTTTTATGAAAGGGACCTGAAAGAAACATTTATTTCTATCATGTGAGATTAGAGTAAGAAGAAGCCTGTATTTGTTGAAGTTGGCCCTCACAAGACTTAACCTGCTCACACCTCAATCTTGGACCTCTTACTTGCAGTACTATGAGAAATAAATTGTTTTTTTGTTACAACTCACCTTATATATGTTTCAGTATTTTCTTATAGGTTCCCAAACAGATTGACATATGTAAGGCAGCTGTTACACATAAAAAATTAGTAATCTGTTCCCTACTTTCTCATGATAAGAGTCTGATCCTATATTCCTAAAGGAAGACATTTGAAAAATTGAAGGCTATGCTTTTAGGTTTATCTCTATGGCAATGTAATCAAATACAAAACTTAATAGAAATATAGTTTTCAAACTGCATTAAAATCAGGGCCTGGAATACCACTCAGTGATGCAGTACCTCCCTGGCAAGGGTGAGGTCCTGCCTTTGATTCCCACTATCCCCCCAAAAGAATTAACATCACACACATTAGAAGAAAATTTAACAACCACTTTCTCACTCAACTTATGTTACACATATTTTCATGTCAGTGTGTAATCATAGTTACAATATGGACAAACTTCATATGACATTTGATTTACAACATGATTTCCAAAGATATCTTTATTGAGATACAAGCTGTTTCCAAGATATTTAATTCAATTAACATATCTGAATATATGTACATGATTCCATGGTACTGTTTATATTTCTGTAGTAAAATGTATTTAATTTCAGGAGATGCTTCACATATTACCACAAAGTTAAAGTTAAAAAAAATTAGCTATTTATCACAACTTTGTATGTAAGAAGTCTTGCATATTGTTGCTTGTTTGCCTATGCAAGAGCCTTCAAAGCTCAAGTTAGTGTTACTGGCCATGTTCTTGTCTGCAAGTTTGATTATTGATGTTTCCACTTCCAGGTGTGTTTATGAATCTGCAAGAATAGTTTCTTGAGATTGCATGACTGAGATTTTTGTTTTCTTGTTGCAACAGGGGTCTTCTCTCTTCTAGAGGCTATGTGCATTCTTCTTCACATGGATTCCACAGTCTTTAAAGCTGGAATATTGATTCGTTCTCATGCTTTAAATAATTTACTTCTCTGTATGTGACCTATATTTAAAAGGCTTATATGATTAAGACAGGGTCATGCTATTTCCCATTTGACTGATTACATTAATTCAACAGTAAGTTTATTTACATCTAGAAAATCTCTTTTGTCAAAATTATATCTATATATACATAACATCAAATATATATATATATATATATATATATATATATTGACAATGTTGTAAATGGTATGATTCCCTAGTCAACAGGAGGGCATTATAAAGTGAAATGGATGGGTGGTCAAGTAAGAATTCTATGTAGTATATAAATACTTTGAGAAAATAGAATTGCTGAATTTGTTTTGTATATTTGTCCTTTTATCTCTCTTTATTTTGTTTTCTCAGACCCAAAGACTGAGTGGATAGAATGCAGTTTAGAATCTTAAATTTTGTGGGATGATAATTTGCAGCAAGATTTTCCTACAGAGTGATATTCACATTCAAAATGCAAAAATAAACACCTGAGGAGTATGAAGGAATCAACAGTGTACACTCCAAACTCAATTTTACGACTTACTAACTTTTTCTTTCTTTTTTTGGGGGGCGGGTTTCCGGTACCAGGAATTAAACTCACAACCTCATGCTTGCCAGTCAGGGCCTGTGCTGCTGAGCTAAATCCCCAGCCCCGACTTACTAGCTTTGAGATTATAGAAATTTTATTTTGCTTAATTGACAAAATAGAGGTAGATTTTCTAAGACAGCAAAAGCAGGAAGAGCAAAAAGAGAGCATCAAGCCTCTTTCTCTCCCTTCTATTAATAGCCCACCCAGGGGCGTGCAGCACTCACACCATGTCCACGCCCTCCTCCTGCACAGGCTCAGGATGGTGTAGAGTGAGGACCTGGCCCTGCTCACTCACATAGTTAACCTTCTAAACGTCTTACATTGACATAATGAACATCCCAGAGCGCTAAGGGCATGTCCTTTTCACCCCAGGCTGTAGAACTGCTGAGTCACTTAGCCAAGACTCTAGACTCCTCAAGTTGACACTATGTAGCAACCACAACACTGAATAAATGCATAACCCCAAAATGTTCAGTTAACATTTTCCCAACATCTAGAGTCATGGAGAAAGTTTCATATGGCATATGCACATTTACTTTTTCCATTCCATCTTTCTATTGGTTTTCTCATTTTCTAAATTGTAAATATTTGTTACAGCTTATATCTACATTTTCTCCAGAGAGCATCATGCTCTCATAGGTTGGAATTTTGGATGGTGCTCTTAGAATGCACAGTTCGGTCAGAGGAACTGGGTCTTTGGGGGTATGACCTGCAATGCTATATCTCTCTATCCTTCATTCTTACATTCACTCCCTGCTTTCCTGGACATCACAAGCCAAACAGCTATCCTTTGCCTATTCCTTTCCATAGTGCCTTCTTGCCCTGGAGCTAGCCGACCATGGACAGAGACAAAATATTCAATTGCATGTGTTGGGTATTTTGTCCTAATGAAGAAGAAAGTAAGACGATGTTCTTTATGCATATTTCAACTCTGTGTGTAAGTAAAGTTACTAGTGTCTTTACATTTCTTATGGTGCCATATGTGATACAGTCTTTATTTAAAAATGTACTTTAAAATTTGTTTGAAAAATTCAGTAAAGGTAATACCATTCATAAATTATGGTAATATATGGTGAACATTACTCAGTATGTCTCTTTAAAAAGGGAAGAATAACATAGGAATAATTTAATATATAGAGATTAACGAAAATGACCTCCTGATACACATGAAATTTTGAAAAAATACAGTAAGATAAATTCATCTCAAATAAAAATACAGATAGTAAACAAATCCTATTGAATTAATTATTGAAACTCATCTTAATCTTTAATGTAAAAATGACCAATGTTTAGAAAACTATTTGATTTATATATTTTAAGTTTACGAGGATATTACTTTTAATGCAAAAGTTAAAACAACTAGCATGTTTTATATAATTTATGCATCCAACTTTTTAACATTAGATTTATACTGAGTTTATGAGCTATTCTTTCTATTCTGTAACCATAATTTTTGCAAGATGTAATAGGCAGAATGTTGAGGAGTAAAAAAGTTTAGTGTCATAAATATATAATATTTCCCAAAATAATACATGGTTCAAATGTAATTTTTGTTAAAATTCTAAATGAGTTGAGTTTAGATATTCACAAATCCTAAACACTCTTCAGAAATAATATACAAAATTGTATAAAATCTCTTTCTCCACTGAAGCACAAGCTATAATAATTGATAGCAATACAGCACTGACATGTTAACTCAACACAAAATGAAAACCAAATGTGATCTGTATGAAAGTTTTAAAATGGTAGGTAAATTATCTAAAATTCTTTAAAATAAATGGTTGTTCTGTTAGTAATACAGAGGAAACTGACTTTTGTATGAGAAAAAATACATTACTTTCTCACAGCAAACTCAAAAAGCCAATAAATCAGAAATAAAAAATAAACATGCCCTTTTATTTTTGAAGGGAAAAGATAAATTATAAAGCATACAGATGTATGCTTTTAAGGCCAAAGTTATGGCTCAGAAGCACAGCACCTGCCTGGCAAGCACAAGGTCTTGAGTTCAATTCCTGTTACCAACGCTTTTATCAATACATAATTTATATGCCATGAAAATCTTTCATCATGTACAATTCATGTTTTCTTTAATATATGAGTTCTGTAATAGTATACAGATCACTGAGACATGATACTTAACACCCACAAATTAAAGTGTAAGAAATTTAATTTGGCTCACTATTTTAAGAAATTCATTCCATGAATAGCTGGGTCCAAGGAAAAACATCATGCATAAGAGTGTGGTTGGTCAAAGATGCATATTTCCTGGTCACTTTGAAGAAGCATAGAAGAATGTCAGAGAGGAAGGGGCTAGGAACGTTATGGTTTTTGTCTGGGTGTCCCCCAAAGCCTCTGGCTGTCATGCTTTTCAGAGGCAGCAGAATCTAGAGTTTGTGATTGATTCATGGTCCAGTGTTGGGATTATGAGTGTGAGTGTTACAATTACTCTAAGTTGGGTAGTCTATGTACAGTAGAAGGGGGTAAAGTGGCTTGCTTCTCCCTTTCGCTCATTTTGCTTTTGCTGTCTTCTGCTGCCATGTTGGTCCTCTGCCACACCACCCTGCTTTGGAGCCAGCTGACTACGAACTGAAAACTCTACAGTCTGTAGGCTAATAAACCATTCCTATTTTAAATTGAGATGTTGAATATTTTGGCTTAGCAAAAAGAGAAAAGTAAATAAGACAGAATTTGCTACCAGAGAAGTGGCATCATTGCTGTGACTATCATTGATCATGTGGTTCAGGAGACATTGGGATTTGCTTAGAGAAAGAGATTGGAAAATTTCAGAGATGCTGGCTGAAAAAACAGAGTATTAGTACCTTCAGCTGTTCTATATGGGAGGTTTTATTGAGAGCTCAGAAGACCAGAAAGCTGCTAGAACTCCTGCCGCTAAAGACCATGTTTGTGTGGTTTCTGCTGGATAAAAGGACTGCATTGGTTGTTGAACTCCACACTACATAGTAGAAGGTTTGTGTGCATTTTGCTTAGGTCTGGGGAGTTTGTCTGAGGCTAAGATTAAGGGTGGTAGACACACAAATCTGGCAAAAAACTTTCAAGGCAGTCAAACGTTGAAGTGGTGGTGTGGCTACTGTTGAGAACTTTTAGCTGAATCTATCTTGAGAATAGAGCAAAGAGCTCAGCAGAATGATTTAAAACATTGTCAGTTTGGCCAAAAAGAAAGCTACAGTAAAGCTGTGGATTGCAAAGATAGAGCAGAGGATATCTTGATTGATCTTAAGGAATAAAAAAAAATAGAAAAAGGCCTGAGGATATCACAAGAAGAAGCAAGATTCTACCCTTTGCAGCCTAAAAATTGCAAAAATGAAAGACTTTGTTTTGAGAAGAAAGCTCCAGAGCACCATGCTTCAGAATAACAGTATCATAGATAATTTCTTCCTCAGAGTTAGATTCAGAATTTCTAGTGATTCAGGCATTTGACTCCTACAGCCAAGACAGAAGGAAGCCTGGCTTTTGCTCCAGCTGTCAGTACACCTTGGTATCATCCACATGATAGTGCTTTTACGTGCATGCAAAATACAAGAGTGATTGGGTCAAAAACTCTCCCACAACAATTTCAAATGAAGGACTGGAAGGCCGGGAAGTTTACCTCAGAGAGGGCTTACTTCTCCTTTTGCTCTGTTGCTTTTGCTAACTTTTGCTGCTATGAACTGTTGTTTGTCTACCACGACACCCTGCCTTGGAGCCAGCTGATTTAGGAGTGAAACCTCCACAAACTATGCAATAAATAAACCTTTCTATCTTTAATTTTGGGTGTTAGATATTTTGTCTCAACAATGTGGGAAAAGTAACTGAGAGAACCATATGTATCACCAAGATCGTGCTTCCATGCATGATCCCTTCGAGACACACCCAGAAGTGTGTTTCCCTAATCCTCTCAGGAGATCTTGAATCAATCAATTTGACACAGTGAAGCTTATCTACTACATACCATCCTTTATGAATTTCATAAGTGCGTCTACTTCAACCAGAGTTAGTCTCCAAATAAACATGATAAGATGTGAATAATTCTACCTAATGTATTAAAATAATCCTACATAAAATGAAGGATGAAATAATGTCTTCACCAAAGAATCAATACTTTCAGTAAGAGTCTAAATAGCACTCAATATCATGCCCCATGACACACCCAGACATATCCAGATGTATGTGTCAGTAGTCTCTCAGTAGTTCCCATGGCAGTCAGGATGACACAACCAATCCTAAACATTATCGCTACCCAATTATGTACCATTTTCAAAGAAAAAACCTCATATTCACTGCAATTAAATTTCATTATATTCTTTCTCCTAGCTGTGGCAATTGCTAAACAAAGTTTTATAAATTTGGATCTGTCTGTGATGGACATTTCATATCTAAGAGATTATTGTTGAATTCAAGACTGATAAGATTTGTATCTCCTTGTACTTCTATTAATCTAATTGTTTTAAGCATTAACTTTAGGCATTTGTGTTTTTAAGAGAATTTTTGTGTAAGTGAATTTTTGTACATGAGTCAAAGGTCCAAATTTCTTTGCTTCTTTTGTTGAAAAGAGTATATATTTCACAAAGAATGATATTGACATTTTTAAAAATAATTGAACATAAATATTTGGGTTTTCCTAAACAGTTAATTATATTCCACTGATCTGTCTCCAAGTTTATTTTAATATTTTCTGAAATGGTGTGTTTGGATATCATTTTGGATTGTGCACTGGTAATGCACAGAGAAAAAAAATTGTTTTTTCATTTTGACCTCATTTGCTTCATCCTTGTTGAAAGTATTTTTTATATCAAATAATTTCATTTAGATTAATTTTCAAACTTTATTGTTATTACTACATGGTTGCAGTACATCATGATTGTATTCATTGTGGAGAATTGGTACATGTACATACAATATCTTATTATTTTATATCCTCTTCCTGTCCTACTTTCTCTTATCTCTTTATCTCTTGATCCCCTTCCAGTTTGCAGAAGATGTGTCTCTCTGTTTCATAACATTTATCTTTTATATTACTTTTTTTGTTAATATTTCAGGTTTTCATGTACCATAAGCCATGTTATGATAAAGCTGGTATGTCTGATTTATTTCACTTAGTATTATGGTCTCCAGGTATATTCATTTTTCTATAAATACATCAAATTTATCTTCTTCATAGCAGAGTAGTACCCTAATAGATAGACATACTGATAGATAGATATAGGTATTGATGATATAGATAGATATATTTGCTTAATTCATTCATCTGTTAAGCTGCTTCCAAGATTTATTATGTCTTTTTTTTCAAATAAAAGAAAATAAAATAACGTTCTTCTATTCCAATTGAAATAATGCAAATGAAATAATTATCCTTATTCAAATTTAAGATATTATCCAGAACTCAATATACATATTCCTACATTTTGTTAGTAGTATTTTGCTTGTGAATTTAACCTCTTTACTTTTACTAGGTTAATTCCAATTTGTACTTCTTGAATCAGTTTACATAGTTTGTGCCTTCCTAATAATGTGTCAATTTCATGTGGGTAATCTAATTCTTCAGAGAAACATTTGTTTATATTCTTTCTTTAAATTTCTCTTTACTTCTGTAATATCTTTATCCATATTATCTCTTCTTTCTTTATGGTTACTAATGAATCTTCATTCTTTTTAAATTGGCCATACCAGTTAAACCTTTCTCAATTACATTGAACTTTACAAAGTACCCGTTTTTGTTTTCATTGATTTTCTCTATTGCTTTTCTTATATTGTAATCCACTCATTTACCCCACCTTCTTTATGGTTTTCTCTAATTGCTTTGAATTTAGTGTGTCTTTTGGTGGACAATATGGTCATTAGTTTGTTATCTTTATTCATTTTTTAGTGTATGTACTTATAACATCACAATTTCCTCTATGCACTGCATAATTCTGATGTTTTATAACTTAATAGGGTGTGTTCTCCAAATTATTAATTCAAAGTTTATTAAAACTCATAATTTGATTTTTACCTCGATCTATTAGTTGTTTAACTTCCCAAACATTTTAAGCTATTTTAACATTTTTCTGCTATTGATATCTAATTTAATGTCTTTGTTAACAAAGAAATATAAATTTTCAATGCTTTCACACTATTGAAACTTGATTTATAACCCAAGATGTAGTCTTTTCTGAGAAAACTTTGTATTTCACTGTTATTTTTACTGTGTTCTATAGATGTTTGTTAGATATATAGTTGGTTTATATTGTTGAAATTTGCTATTTTCTTTTTGATCTTTGGTTATTTCTATTATTAAAAGTGGAAAAATGAAAACTTCAAGTATTTTGGTTAGATCAACTTTTTTCCCTATCAATACACCCAGGTTTGTATATTCAGTTATCTTGTGAATCTATTCTCAGGGGCACAAATACATAGAATTATGATGTCACCATGGTGGATTGATTGTTTTATTATAAAATTTCTTTTTACTATTTAACTATAACTTTTGTCTTCCTCAACACTGTGTAATATTATTGCAGCTTTTCCACTTGGGGGAATAACTCCTTCAATAACAAAATGCAGATTTTTTTTTCAACTTACATGTGTCCTTAGAATACATCTATTGTAAAAATATGGCTGCTGACATTTTTACTAATTCTTTTCATCATCAAATTTAATTGCGTTATTCAATGCATTTATGTCTCATGAAATTGTTGAATTGCTAGGATTCATATCTAGCTTTTTAAATTTGTTTTTATACATTAAGTCATTATTGTTCCTCTATTTTTGCATTACTGCCTTCCTTTTTTTTATTTTAAAGATAGAGGAGGGAAACATTAACAGACATACATTTTACAACATATCACAAGCACAAAACAGACAATACAGAGTTACAAACAAAGTGGTAGGGAATTAACAATGGTGTAATAAGTAGATTTGAGTACAATATTTTAAATATTTTTTTCATTTATTTTACTATTGTTTTATAAAGTTTCTTAATGGCTATGCCAGGATTTATATATAGTATCACAATTTATTTTAGGATTAATAACAATTTGAGTTCTACCTTCACTTTTGTGTAATTATTCTACAAATTATGTCTACTGCATCACATAACCATCCATACAGATTTATATTGTTCACTTATTGTCTTGGTTACTTTTCTCTCATTGCTGAGGCAAAATACTTAATGCCCAAAATTGAGGAAGGAAAAGTTTCCTTAGCTCACAATTTATAGAAGCTTCAGTCCTTAATCAACAGGCTCCAAAACAGGATGGCCCAGCAGAGGGGTAACCTTGCATGGGGTGGAAGATACTAAAGCAATAAGAGCAAGAAAGGAGGGGCAAGTCTCCTTTTCAGCCCTTATATTTTATATATGTTACCTATCATAGGGTGGGTGTAGTACTCACACGCTCAATCCTAGCACTAGAAAATGAACCAATCATAAACTCTAGATTCATCCACTCCTGAAAAGCCTGACCCCAGTGACCACGTAAGGCATTGGGGGGACATCCAGACACAAACCATAACATTCCACATCTAGCCCCAAAGGACTCAATGCACATCCCATTATGCAAAAGGCATTCAGTCTATCTCTAAGAGTTGCCAAAGTCCTAACAGTTTCAGGATTGCTGAAAAGTCCAAGTCCTACGTCTTCTTCAAAATGGAAGGCAAAGTCTTAGCTGTGAGCTCCTGTACAAATGCAAGGAAAGTTAAACACTTCCAACATTTGATGACACAAGATAGACATTTTTATTCTAAAAATTACAAATAGAGGGATACAAAGAATTGGTACCAATGCAAGTCCAAAATCCAGCAGGGCAAACATTAAGTCCTGTAACTCCATTTGCAGCATCTCAGGAAATCTGTGGCAAGTTGTGCACTCCAAAGGGCTTGGGTGGCTCCAACCTTCTGGCACTTCTGGTGGTTGTAGCCCTCACAGCTTCTCTCTGAGACCTATGTTGCTCCCTCTTTGCAGATTTCCCTAGATCATCCACGTTCCTGGATTTACTAAATTTCTGGGGTCACCACTGCTCCTTTGCTTTCACACTCACACCTTCACATATTGTCCTCTGATGAGGACACTACCTAGCCATCTACACCTTCTGAAATCAGTGTGGAAGCCTTCTTAACCCCACACCTCTGGCATTCTGCATTTGCCTGAAACCAGAATGACAGGGATGCTGCCAAGGTCTGCTGCCAACTGGAGCAGTAGAGAGGCTTCCTCTTATTGGCTGTAGAGGTTGAGTGCCTTGATCACTCAGCATTCTGAATCTTATTCTGAGGAACAAATTCTCTAGGTCACCACCATTCCTGATCATATTGCAGCCCTTACCATTGTTGAACATGCTGTTCTGTGACTCCGTTCTCAAAGCAAAGTATTTTACTTTTGCAATTTTGAGGCTTTAAAAGGGTGGACATCTGGTGTTTTCTCTGAAGCTCACAGACCGTTTTTCTACTGTCCTGTTCCTTCTCAGAAGTCAAGATCTCTGCTTTGTATTTACAGTCCACAGTTTTCCTGTACCTTCCTTCTAGTCAAACACAATATTTTAAATGATTCTGCTGGACTCTTTGCTCTTGATTCCTGACTTATATCTTACTGAAAGCCCCCAATGTAGCCATGCCACTGCCTCAACATGTGATTCTCTTGAAATTTCATCTGCCAGATTAATCAGTCCACCACCCTTAATCTCATTATCAGGCAAAGTCTCTGAAAAGGAACAAAATGCAGACAAAATTTCTGCTGCACATCATGTGGAGTCCAACAGCTAGTGCAGTCATTTTTACCAGCAGAAATCTCCTGATCCTGGAATTTACTGGTTTTCCGGTCTTCTGAACTCTGTCCAGATTCTCCTATACAGAACAGCCTAAGGTGTTCCAGCTCTAATTCTTCAGCTGGCATCTCCAAACTTTTCCAGTCTGTTCCCAGGAGTAATTCCCAAAGGTTTTTGAAGCACATGGCTATTTATAGTCACAGAAATGACCCCACTTCTCTGGTACCAAATTCTGTCCTTGTTACTTTTTTCTTGTTGCTGAGACAACATACTTAATGTCCAAAATTAAGGAAGGAGAGGTTTACTTAGCTCCAAGTTTGTAGACCTTTCAGTCCATAATCAACTGGCCCCAAGGCATGGTGGCAATCTTTCATGGTGGTAGAAGATACAAAAGCAACAAGAGGAAACAGGGGAAGGGCAAGTGTCTTTTTCATCACTTATATTTTATGTAGTCTTCCCTTCTTAGGGTGAATGTAGGACTCACATCCCAAAACCAGTACTAGAAAATGAACAAATCACAGCCTCTATATTCAGGTTCCCCTGAAAAGCCCATCTACAAGGACCATATAAGGCTTTGGAGGGAAATGCAGACACAAACCATAACACTTATGCAAATTGCTTGTCAATGAAACTGGAGGAAATTAATACAACAGTACTGTTTTGTGTTCTTTATTTTTAATAATGATTTTATAATTACTTATGTCCTTCTTTATTTCTTCTGGTGCATTTGATTTATTGTGTCCTTTTACTTATACTGGAACAATTTCTTTTGTGTTTCTTACAGAGCTATTGATAGACTTTCTCGGTTTTTATAAGCAAATGTGTTAATTTTTCCTTCAGTTTTGATTGATAGTTTTCCTGAATATAGAACTATTGTTTGGAAATGTTTTTCAGTACATCTAGTACATCATTGCACTGCCTCAGATTTTCATGATTACTAAAGTATCCGATGTGTGCAATTTGTTCTTCTGTTACTGTTTTCAAATTTCCTCTTTGCTTTTATCTTTCAATATTTTTGTTATAATGAGTCTATCTATAGGTATTTCCAAGTTTATTTTATGTAGAATGCATTGATCTTCTTGGATAAAGAGATTAAGTTTTTCATAAAATTTTGGAAGATGTTGCTCATCATTTATAATTTCTTTACCTTTCTGTTTCTTCTTTAGGCTCTTATTATGCCTTATTATTCTTTAGGCTCTTATTATGCAGTTATATGGTACTATTTATAGATAATAGCCAACAGATTTCTGTTACTCAGTTCAATTGTTCTACAACTAGCATTTTATATTCTTCTGAATAGATGATACAAATTTCTTTCTGTTTGAGTTAGCTCTTTCTTAACCTAGCTCATATCTACCCTTGACCAACACTTAAATTTTTTTTAATAGCAGGAATTGTACTACTTAGCTTCAAAATTTTAGTTATTTGTTAAATAGTTCTATATCTTATTAGACATCACTTTTTAAAATATTTTTATCTGAAATTTTATAAACTTACATATACATTTTAGTTTTTAAGAATATTTAAGATAACTTACTTTAAATTCTTTTCTAGTAAGTAAGCAGTTGAAGTTTACTTAGGCACAGTTTCCTTTCATAGATTTAATACTTATGTATGGGATATCTAATTAAAGTTTTTATTTTTGCATGCCTCCTCAGTTTTTGATAAAATGCACAGTTTTAATAGTACATTGGAGTAGTTCTTGGATCAGTTTATCCTATTCAGTCCCTGGTTCTTTTGATATTCCTTTATTTTAGTTCTAGATGTTTTCACAATGACATTTGTAAACTAATTTTGTAAAATTTGTATTCTTATAATATGTGAACATTGAAGTCTCAGTTTATTTGGATTTTGGGTCTGTTAGTGGTTAATAAAGATTTTCCTAAACATGTTTGTGTTTCCCATTTTCTAGTTTTTGTGGGAAACCTCTGTGTGTATTTTGGAGAATAGACACAACTTACATATCTTGCTTTTATACAGAAAGAAAGGAAGCCAGAATTGAAAGTTTGTGGTTGTCTCAGATAATAACTTGAAAAATACTAAATATTATATATATATATTCATCCATGTATAACTGGCCACATAGATACCCAAGAGTACATCAGAACCAAAGCCTTTACTGATATTTCATTCGCAATATTTTTCCCTTTTGTCAGATTTCAGTTTTCCCTATTTCTTATAAACAATTTAGCCAACTGGAATATTATCAGTTGCCCTGATTGTTTTCAGCGAAAGCTCCTCACACTAAGAGAACTGTAAGGCAAACTACTTCAAGTAAAGCCTTATGAGTAGGAGTTTACAGGAAATTGTCTGTCAACTCAAGAAAGGTAGTTCTCTTAGATTAGGTTTTGTTGGGGGATCTTCAAGTATTTTTTGTTGTATTTTGATCCATTCTTAGTTTAAACCATGACTGGGGCTGGGGATTTAGCTCAGCGGCAAAGCGCCTGCCTGGCAAGTGCAAGGTTGTGAGTTTGGTCCCCGGTACCGGAGAAAAACCAAAACCAAAAAAGAAAAAAAAAAAGTAAAGTTTAAACCATGACTATGAACATGGTTTGTTTTTGTTGTTGTTGTTGTTGTTTTTTTTTGTTTTTCTCTGGTACCGGGAACCGAACTCACGACCTTGCACTTGCTAGGCAGGCGCATTGCCACTGAGCTAAATCCCCAGCCCCGAACATGGTTTTTAAAGAACTGAGCAGAAAGGGATAGAATCAAGATAATTTAATCTCCAGTGAGTCCACATTTATAGTGTAATTCAACTTTATTTAATAAATTCTCTTTAATTGTTACAAAACCATTGTTCAATTTTAGGATTTTGTAAAATGCTGGCTTTAAGAAGAATTTTGTTGCTATTGGCAGTTTTTTGGGAAGAAGATATTTTTAAATATAATTACCCTTTGTTCCAATGTCAACCATATTTATGTCAATATAGCATTTTTTATCACTTAAGAATAATTTCTTCTGTAAAATAGAAAAATATAAATTTACCAAATTTTAAGAGTTATTACAGTAAAATGCAATAAAGTGAGGATTGATAGCATTTGATAATTAACTATCTTAAGAGATCATGCACAAACTAGACAAGAATTGCAGTTTAGTATTAATCTGTGTCTCTATCTATGTACCTGTGTATGTTTCTATGTATCTACCTATATATCTATTCAAAAATTAAAAATTTTAAAAAATTAGTAAAAATGTACAAATAAGACAAAAGGTAGAACTTTGTGAAACACATGAATAGCCAGCTTATGACAGTTAAAAATTAAATGGTTAATCTATGTATTTTTATGCCTTCAACCTAATCATTGTAGCAGGAGGAATCTGTCGTTTTAAGCAGTATTTTTTTTCCGTGGGAGTCACAATAACTTTATTCCCCTTCGGTGAAACTAGGGGACCTCAGAACTTCTGGAACTACTTTTTAGTGCCGGCACCCTTGGTGACCTTTAATTACGTTGAAGAGCATCGTCTTGCTCAGGGTTCTGCACTCGGCCACTGTGACGATGTCACCAACGCAGATGTCTCTGAATCAGGGAGACAAGTGCAAGTATATGTTCTTGTGGCACTTCTCAAAGCGATTGTACTTGCAGATGTAGTGGAGATAGTCTCTGCAGATGATGATGTTGCTCTCTGCATGTTCATCTTGGTCACCGCGCCAGACAGGATCTGCCTCCAGATGGAGATGTTACAAATGAAGGGGCATTTCTTATCAGTATAGGTGCCATTGATGGCCTCTTTGGGGGTCTTGAAGCCAAGACCAATGTTGTTGTACCGAGGGAGCTTCTCCTTGCCAGTTTCTCCCAGCTGGACCCTCTTCTTGTTTTGAAAGATAGTCGGCGGCTTCTGGTAAGCAAGCTCTGTCTGAATGTCCACCATCTTCCTAGTAGGCTGAAAAAAAGACTTAAGCAATAAATCTGAAAGTCTACATAGGTTAAGCAAAAAGGACTATTTAAAGTTATCGTATAGTTCATGACTCATAGCATCAAGGCCTGGAGATCAAAATTTAGGTAGAAACATCAATAGCATCAATGACTGAAGATCAAAATTTAGGTAGAAACAAAAGGAACACACTCTCAGCCATGATTTAATGGTGGGTACAGTCAACATAGGTTAGTATTAATTGAGTAAAAGCATAACTAGGTGTAGTGGCACATGTATGTAATTCAAACACTCAGGAGACTGAGCCAGAGAACCACCATTATTTTGAGGCAACCTGGGCTACATAGTTTAAAACCAGTATAAAGGGTGAAGTACATAGCAAGACAATATCTCAAAGACAACAACAACAAAACATTTCCTTCCATGACTCTCAGCACTATTTCTGTAGAAAAATTATATACTCTCAATTTTAATGCAGTAGCTATGGAAAGTCATGAGATCATCTAACTGTCAGCTATGAATAAAAGTTATTTAGTTTACCTGCCATTGAAGTAGGAAGATTCTGTAATGAGAACAAATCTTACTACTAAACCTATCTTGGTTTCCTACAATTTAGGAGTGATTTTAGATACTATCTCCACACCCACCAAATGACAAATATCTGCCTTTTAAAATAGACATTAAAATTGACATTTAACATCATTTACACTTCAGTTATTACATTAATAAAAATAACAATTCTGATAATACAAGGTGTTAAGTGAAATAAAGGGAAAAAGAAAAGAACTTTCATTATGCTCTGGTAACAATTTCTATTGATTCATTATCATGAATCATGATTTAGTGTTATTAATGTAATCAAAATAGTCATATCCACCAAGCCAGATAATCATTTTATAGATATACATCCTAGATAAACTCTTTTATGTATATACAGAGACACTGGTAAAAGATACAAATTTTAAAATTGAAAAAATTTGAAAAGATAAATTATGATTTATTTAAATATTATTAAACTGAATGATTCATTTAAATGGATTTTATTCAAATATATCAGTGACGATATTAGGCAAAACATAATTTTTGAGCAAAATGGAAGTTGGAAAATAATGTGTAGAGAAACATTTGTATAGTTATTTTCTTAAAATGCTAAACATTTTATTTCTTAATGATACATATACCAAATAAAAATGTGATGTGTCAACTTGGTTTTGTTACCTTTATTCTGGATGTTGATGAATGTGATTGACATTTCACTCAAGAGTAAATCAGATTGTCCTCCATCATATAGGTGGGCCTTGTTCCAGCAGTAGTAAGGCCTAAACAAAACTAAAATTTAACTCTTCCAAGTAAGTGAAAACCTTTTGTGTCTCCTGGTTTTTGAAGTGGGCCACTAGTTATTTTCTCATCTTCAAAATGAAAGTAGATACTCTAAATTTTAGGATTGGGAGTGGAAGTTGACTTGGTTACCTTTCTCTTCTTGCTGAAACAAAATATCCAATGCCCAAAATTAAGGAAGGAAAGGTTTATTTAGCTTCAGTTCATGGAGGTTTCCATCCATACTCCACTAGCTCCAAGGCAGAGCAGCACATGACAGAGGGCAACAGTTCATTGCAGCAGAAGATAGCAAAAGCAACAAGAGCAAAAAGAGGGGGCAGCAGAAAGCGACCTCTTTCCCTCCCTTACATTATATGCAAACTACCTGCCCCAGGGGCAGGTGTAGCACTCACACCCATAACACCAACATTGGACTGTGGATCAATCAAAAATCTAGAAGCCTGCCCCATGACTGCATGAGGATTTGCAGGGACATGCAGATACAAACCATAACAGAAGTACACCATCATTTCTCCTGATTCTCCATGTTGGAAATTCCCTGTCATGGCTTATGGCTAGATATCCTGAAGAGTTTCATCAAGGAAGTGCTTTTGGAAGGTGATTAGATTATATGGATTGAAACCTGACTTACTATTAGAGCCAGGGTTCAGTTGAGAAGAGGCAGGTCACTGGAAGGGTTTATGTTACTTCCAAGCTCTTCCTTTCTCTCTTTGCTTCCCTGCTGCTATGCTGTGGTCACCTACCCATTTCCATGTCCCTCTGCCATGCCACCATGCCTTGAGCCAAGCTAGCTATGTACTCAAACATGAGCCAAAATAAGTCTCTACCCCTTTGCCTGCAGGTATTTGATATTTTATCTCAGCAATTAAGAGAGTAGCTGCTACCAATTTTGGTACCAAGAATGGCGCCACTGATGGAGCTTGGGAGAAAAGCAACTGAAGAAGTAGCACTAGAATGTTGTAAACTGAGTTTGATAGGAAATTGTTGTTGGAACTCAAAAGATCAGAATGCTGATAAAAAGACAGACAGTAATGACCAGGCTCAGGATTTTTATTTGGGAAGAAGGACCCCATTCACAAACTTTGAACCATATGTTCTATGCTCTGGCCAAAATATTGTCTATATTTTGGTCATGACCTGAGACTTTACAAAAGATTGAGATTAAGAGCAATGGATTAATTAATCTAGCAGAGAAAATTTCAAGGTACTTTGATGGTGAAGTTGTGGCACTGATACTGGTGTAGCTTTTAATGAAGTGTATACTGAAAATCAGGAACAAAAAACCCATTTTCAGAGTTCTCAGTTTTGCCAGAAAAGGTCACAAAAATGCACTAGCAAAGGGCTTCATTGCTGAAAAGAGTACTATTACAAAGAAGCCACTGATAGACAAATCCCTTGAAGGCCAGTGGGCAGCCAGCAATGCTGAATTCTTCACAGGTTTAAATTGCAAAAATAGAAGACTTTTCTTTGAAAACAGAGCTACAAGACACCATAATTCAAACAAATAGCCTAGAGAATTTGTTTCGTGCTATTCAGTTCAGAGCACTTGGCCATGCAGGCACTTGGAGAATTCTGAAGCAATGATACAGGGGAGCCCAGTTTCTGCTTGAGCTGGTGGCAGACTTTTGCATCATCCATGTTGTGTTGGTTACACAGTCATACAGAAACAAAGTGTTGTGCAGTAAGAAAAGCTTCCACCCTCGTTTAAGAAGACAGAGAAGGTCAAGGAGTGTGCTTCTAAATGGGTAATACATGAGTCTGTGAGAATGAAGCAGAAAGTGTAGTGAAGGTTCTGGAAAGTTGGAGAATTCAGCAACATTTAATGTCTGAGCATAGCCACAATGGGTGGGAACATGTAACCTGACAGAAGCAATGAGAGCTCCAACCACCAGCACTCCCATGGCTGTGTGGATGCACATGCCATTTGGAGATAAAGTCCAGCTGTTTAACCTGGGTGCTGGAAGAATGGCTACAGGATTTAAGATTTTCCATGCTGGATTTTGGTCTTGTTCCAATTTTTTCTATCCTGTTAGTCTTCATTTTTAGAATGGGGATATTTTATCGGTGAACTTGTACTGTATATTACAACAGTTTAAGTTTATTTGAGTTTTACAAGATCTTACAGCTAAGAGTTTGCTATTTTAGAGGCAATTTCAGATTTGAACTTTTCAGTACTACTGAAACTGTTCTGATTTAGTCAAATGTTACAGATAGATTAGAAGCATTTTGTATAAAAGGATGCACATTAGTCTTCTGAGTGTCAAGGCGAGAACTTTATGATTTATATCTAGATGTCCTGAAGAGGTTCATCTGCCTATAAATAGGGCTTTTGAAGGTGACTGGATTCTAGGGGTTTATAGCCCCCCTTGCTGTTAGGAGGTGAGGGCTGGTCAGAAGAGGTGAGAAACTGCAACTAAAGGCTGAAAGGATTTATCTTCTCCCCAAGCTCCTTCATTTTCCCTCTTCTTCCTGTGCACCATGCTGTGAGCTCTCTTCTGCCATGCCCATGTGTCATGCCACTCTGCTTTATAGCAGACTCACTATGAACTTTAACATGTGCCAAAATAAACTGCTCCTACTTTACCTGCAGATATTGAACAGTTTGTGCCAGTAATGAGGAAAGAAACTGATGCACTCACCTTAGAATCCTGGGAGTTGACAGTTTCTATAATGACGATGTGAGTCTGTTATATACATGAATTTTATATATAAATATAATGTGAACTTCAAATATGCATATAATGTGAATTATATATATATATATATATATATATATATATATATATATATGATTTTTTGCTAATACTGTTTCTCTGAATAACCTTGACTAATAAAGTAAGATGTGTGGTCTTGGAAGAATGAGTGCACAGTAGATCATCAAAATCAAGCAAGAGTCCACAATAAGAAAACATGAAATATTCCCTTAATAAGTCTGTTTCAACCTTCTTTGCCTCTTCTGATCAGTCTTGGCTTAAAATCCAATTGGTCTAAATTGAGATAGCATTTCCTGATTTGTTCTGGATTTCTCTTTTACAGCTTAATGTTTTACATCATTTCATTTTTAATATGTGAAAATATTTCTGACCTAAATGTGTTTTCATGTACTGCATGTTGTTCAGTTTGTTGCATGATCAAATCTGCCAATCTGTGTCTTTTAATTGAAAAGTTGAGATCATTCATTGCAACAGTTACTACTGAGAGTATTAACTTACTGATAACTACTATTGACTTATTCTGGTCATTCCATCGTGTTTTTTTATTTTTTGATTTTTGGGGTATTTTTGGCTTTTTGAGACAGGGTTTTGCTAGGCAGTACAGGCTGGCTTTAAACTCATTTTGTAGCCTAGGCTGGTCTCGACCTTGCAACAATCCTCCTGCCTCAAGCTTCCCCAGTGTTGAGTTTACAGGCATGTGCCTCCGCACCCGGTTCATTCCATTGTTTACCTGCTGCTGCTGATCTTATTTTTCCCTGTTACTTAGCTGCTCATACCATCAGGTGTATATATTCTCCTTAACTTATTGACATTGTTTGCATCATTGTATCTTTCAAGTATATACTTGAGAAATTTTGTAACACAGGTTTTGTGTCTTGAATTTCTTGATGTGCTCCTAAAATTTATTATTGTAGCTTGATACAAAGTCAACACTCAAAAATTAGAAGCATTTTTGTACATCAATAGCAAGCACACAAGGAAAGAAGTAGGGGAACTAATGCCTTTCTCAGTAGCATCAATAAAAATAAAATACTTAGGAATTAACCCAGTCAATGAAATAAAAAATATCAATAATGAAAACTATAGTATTTGGAAAAAGGATATCAAAGGGAATATCAGAAAATGGAAAAATATCTCCTTTTCCTGGATAGGCAGGACCAATATAGTCAAAATGACCATACTTCCAAAACTGATATACAGATTTAATAAAATTCCAATTAAAATATCCATAGTATTCCTTATAGAAATAGAGAAAATCTTTCTAAAGTTTATATGGAACCAACAGATGCCTAGAATATCAAAAGTAATTCTGGCCGATAATGCCATGGCAGGGACATTAAAATCTCTGATTTCTAGTTGTACTACAAAGGTATAGTGACAAAAAGTGGCACAGTAGTGGCAAAATAATGACTTGCTTGATGGAGTAGAATTGAAAATTCAGACACAGTTCTAGCACACAGATATATTATTTTTTTAAAAAGGGCTGAATCATTTCACTGGAGAAAAGATAGCCTTTTCAACAAACGGTGTTGGGAAAACTGGTTTTCCATGTGCAGAAGACTGAATGTAGACCTACATCTCTCATCATGCAAAATAGATCAAAGAGCTAAACATTAGAACAGAAACATTTTATCTGCTGGTAGGAAAAATGGGTAAAATTTTTGAAAACATATGTTTGGGCAAAGATTTTTCTGAACAGAAATCCAATTGCATAACAAATAATGCCATAAATAAACAAAAGGGATCTCATCAAAGTAAAATCTTCTGCACAGCAAGGGAAACCATGAACACAGTGAAGAGCTAACTTACAGGATGGAAAAATATTGTTAACTACCCCTCAGATAAAGGCCTAATATGTAGAAAATAAAAAGTACTCAGAAAATTAGTCCCCAGAATTTAATGAAGTAGTTAAAAATTGAGCATCTGAAATGGACACTTATTAGATAAAAAAGTACAAATGACCAATAAGTATATGAAAAAATGTTCAATATCACTAGCCATTTAATAAATGCAAATTAAAACCAAATTGAGATCCTTTCTCACTTCAGCAAGAATGATTATCATCAAGAAATTAACAAGTGAAAAATACTGGCATGGCTATGGGGAAAGAGGAACACTTCTTCAATTTTGGTAGGAGTGTAGGCTGGTTCAACCATTATGAAAACCAGTATTGAGATTCATCAAAAATTAAAATTAGAAATTCAATTTGATCCATGTTATTATAATTCTAGGAATCTTCCTAAAAATGTTAAAGATATCATTCCACAGTGATATATGGATACCCCCTTAGACAGTAGCATAATACATAATAGCTAAATACTAGAATTAACATATATGCCCATCATCAGATGAATGGGTCAAGAAATTATGGTATTTATGCACAGTGGAGTACTATGGTGTCATAAATGAAGATAATGAACCATTTGTAGGTAAATGGATGCATCTTGACAACATAATCATAAGTAAAGTAAATTGGACATCAAGGTTAAGTATCATATGGTTTCTCTTGTATTAGAAGCTCAATAAATAAATAAAATGCAATATAAATGACAGATAATAGCAAAAAAGGACAGTAAAAACCATGGATGTTGTCTAGCAGGGACAATTTTTTGGAAAGTGTACCTCAATTTAGTAAAGTCGTCTGTGTGCTTTGCATGCTTTTTCTCTATTCCTCTTATTCATCTATATGTATAATAATTAACTTTATAATGGATTCTAAGATAGATAAATAAATCTGATACTGGAAAAGGAGAGTAAAGGTGAGTGGAGAAATAACTGAGATTTGTTATGTACATTTAACAATCCTTCCAAATAAATATAATCATTATGAACTGCAAACATATACTAATAACAATTTAAAGAATAAAAATAATAATATATTATTAATTACTAATTATTAATAATATATTACTAATACACATTAACATTATACATTAAATGACACATCATATATGTAATATTTCTTGATTTCCTTTAAAAATATATTTCTTATTGAGATAATCATATACATATAGGTACATATATACATATATGTATATATATGTATACATAATACTAGTACAATTCTACTTTTATCTGTTCTTCTGCATTACTTTTCAATTATAGTAAGTGGCATGCTCACTCAAGAGCTGAACATCATATATCATGATTGTTATGAAATTATTTTTGAATTGGCATGGTGAAATTATCATTGTCCTTTTCCATTTGCGTGTGTATGTGTGTGTTTGGACAGGGACAGAGTTAAAAATACAACTTTTTCATAACTTTTTTATAGCCTTCTCTGGGTTTAGAAATATATTCATTTACCATTCCTGGTTTTTGAAATAACTATTAGATTCATATTTTCTGTTCAACCTAAGCTATAACACATAAGAGAAAACTATTTTTTTGAAATATAGTAGGCACGGGTACTATCATTTGCCTACATTTTATTATTTGCTAGTCAGTAGTTTTTGTGTTCTCAAAAACAATTTAGAAAGTAATTGATTTTTCTCAGATCAAAATGCATAGAGAAATATTTGTTTAACAACTAAATATTCATGGCAAACTCTCTACCCTGTTAAAGTAAACTATGGTCTGTGGCAGTAAATGTTGCTATTATGACTTAGGTAAATTTTTACTCAGTAACTCCCTCACACAATTTTACTCATTCAGTCTCTCTCTCTTTCTCCCCGCTCACACACACACACACACACACACACACACACACACACATATATGCACACACAATCTTAACAGATAAAATGATGAGCCCTTAAACTGAACTTGGTGAACTGCTATAGGTCAATTCTCTTACTGCTGGACATTAGTTAACTAAATTTAGGGCTCAAATTCTCTTGTTCATCTTTACCCTTCCTAAATTTTTATATGTAATAAGCTAGATAAAAGTGATAACTTGACCATAGTTTACTATGGCCACAGACCATAGTTTACTCTAACAGGACAGAGAGTTTGCGATGAATATTTAGTTATTAAAAATATTTCTGTATGCATTTTGATATGAGAAAAATCAATTACTTTCTAAATTGTTTTTGAGAACACAAAAACTATTGACTAGCAAATAATAACTTGGTAGACAACAGAAGTAGTTTGTTGTGTTATTTGCAATGGGCATTTCAGCAAAACCCACTTCATATTGTTACAATTCTGACCAAAAACTGAATATGTCATCTGTCTATATCTATATCATCTATATCTATATCATCTATATCTGTCTTTATTATCTATATCTATATCTGTATGTATCATGGGGAGGGAGAAAATATGGGAGTATTAAAAGGAAATAAAATTCTGCCTCTCTGATATCCGGGATCCAGACCCCTATAAAATAATGTGTTCATAAAGAGAAATAAAGTAGATCACCTGGAATTAGGAGAGAACAGACATGAAAATCAGAATTTACCAAGAAGTTGGAAAAATGGACCACCATACACAGAAAAGAATAAAAGGGTCTAGAAGCGCAATGGGAAATGCAGGCTGCTTCCCATGAGTGTATGCTGAGTGCCTTGAGCTGGAAGGGCCAGTGAAAGGCTGTGGATTGATCCAGCAGCAAAGGCCCCAAGGGAAGCTGTGGGTACTTTTGAGTTGCAAAAAGAGCACGGCATTTTGTTGCAGGGCGACTTCTTATAAATAGTGCACAGCAGCTGCTGAGGGAATCCAATGTACTGCCCATCACGTTCTAGGAGAGTGCTTTCAGGGTGCGATTTTTGGAAGGGATTGGTTGTTTGAATCTGGCACCCAGAACAGCTAGAGAACAACACTTAAGGATTCCATTGCATCGCTCACACAGTGACTGGCTCAGAGACAGCCATGTGAGACAGCACCTTAAAGGGAGCAAGATAGATAGAGAGCTCTTGAGAAGGTTAAACACAGGTGAGGAAGGAAACATTTCCCTTGTTCTGCGGTGAGAAGCCAGATCAGCATTGCAATGCACTCAGACATAGGTATGTCTTAATATGTCAGCTAAAGTACTTGAAACCTTGTCTTAGTTGTCTATATCCAGCATAAATCTGAGGTCTGATTGCCTTTCAAATTTACCAAAATGAGGAAAGACTCAACTTAGCTTGAAAAATTGTCACAACCTTCACAAAACTGGGGTACAACTGGAAACGGGGTTTCTCACAAAAGCAGAGGCCATAGAGGTAAGTGGAGAAAATTATGACTTGCTAGATTCCAAAATTGAATCCTACAAAGATATAACTAATACAAAAATAAAAATAATTATTTTTTTTCCATTTTTGAACTTTTTTCTTCTTTCTTCTTCACTAGTGTATGCTGGGTTAGAATGTTTGGCTCTTTTTTTCTGTTTTTGCTTCTTTTAACTTTCTTTTTTATGTAATTGTTTACTATTAATATTTCTTCTATATATTTTTATCCTTTTTTGTTTATCTCCTTTTTCTTTTTGTTTTATTTTTATAACATTTATTGAATTCTACGAATAGCATCTGTTGAATAATAGAATACTTTTTCTCACTACTGTCTCTCCTTCTTATCTTCTGTTGGTTAATTTTTCAAAATTTGCCAATTTCTTTTTTTTTTTTTTTTTTGGTTTTGGTTTTTCTCCGGTACCGGGAACTGAACTCATGATCTTGCGCTTGCCAGGCAGGCGCTTTGCCACTGAGCTAAATCCCCAGCCCCCAAAATTTGCCAATTTCTTTAAGTCTTTGTATCTCTTCTAATGTAACAGTGAAGTTTTTTTGAATCTTAAGTGTAAGCATTTATCAATGAATTCTTTTCTAATGTTAGTCTAGGTATAGTAGTCACACTTCATGGATGTTTTCTGTGTGTTACTATTTGGTTAGTTTTAGGATTCTTACAAAGTTCACATACTTATTGCTACTAGTAAATTATCTCTGTATACAGGTATAAATATTACCAATTCATTACTAACAATACTCTAGTATATTCCTAAAGAAATAGGTACTAATCTGAATATAGTGCATGTTCCCGTCCCAAATTAATGTAAGGGGTTATATCCTAGGACAGAAGCAAAAAACTATGGTTATTTAAATGCCTCCAAACATACTGAACTCTTACAAAACCAATCTGTGTAGCACTGAGGGAGAGGATACCAAAAGACACCCAGCACAGTTATTCAAAAGGATAACAGAGGAAATCTAAAAACAGAAAAATGACATACATAGCAGCTAACAGAAGTTATATTGACACAGATAAAAAAATGTAATAAAGAAAATGATCAGGGATTTTACAAGATACTCACAAAAATCAAGCTTGGTTAAAAAATTGTACAAAATATGAATGATCAGTTTAGCAAACTATTGAGCACATGAAATGATTCCCTAAATCCAGTAGTTTAAATATTCTATTGAATGTATGGATAGCCGGGGTATAGCTCAGCAGCACAAGTGCTTGCCTGCCAAGCTCAAGGTCCCAAGTTTGATTACAGGTACAAGAAAGAAAAAAAGAAAGAATGTATGGACAGAAGGGAAGTAAACATGACAGTGTGTCATAATTGGAAGACAGCACACTGGTGTTTTCAGAGATACATAAAAATAATAGGACATAGAAAAGGGATCCATCACATTGTAGATCATCCAAAAAAGAATCATCTAAAATTAATTAGGATAATTGAAAAATCAGAAGAATGTAAAAAGGGCATAAAATTCTTTTTATATAAGGAGTAGCAGAGAACTTTACAAATATAAGGAAAGAATTAAACATACAGATAACTGAGGTGCATACAACCCCAAATAATCATGTACAACAGTCTCTCCAAGCCACATCACAGTTAAAATCACAGAAGCTACACATGGGAACAAAATCTTAATAGCTGTTATAAAAAATGAATAATTGCAAATGTAAACCCACTTATATTATAGCAGTCTTCTCAACATAACCCTTAAAGGTCAAGTGTCCGGATTTTATTGATTCATATAAAAGAAAACAAACTCCAGCCCTGACTTTTATGTCCTACAAAACTATCTTGCACAGTGAATAAAGAGGTAAGGATATTTCAGTGACAAAGGGCACCACAAAAATTTCATGAGCACAAAACCTGCACTATACAGAATTGTCAGTGATACATGAGAAAGAGACAATGATTCCAATAAGGCCAAAATGTAAAGTAAAATGAATAGACCAATTAGAATAAGGAATTAACCCGAAGAGGAAAAAAGGAAACCATCACGAAAATGTCAATACCAATCTGTAATAACTCGCAAAGTTAAAATTTTCTATTAAAAGTCATAATTTTCTGTTAAAAAGACACAAATGGTCATTATGGATCAAGAAAAAAACACAGTAATATTCTGTATAGAAGAAATACATTTAATCAAATAGCAAGTGCACATTAAAAATTAAAAAATGGAAAAATAGTTTATGCAGTGGGAGCCCATATAAAAGCAGCAATAACCATCCTAAATTCAGGCAAATTGAATTGCAAACCAAAACAGACTAGAACAGACAAAGAAGATCACTACATATTGGTTAAGGGAATATTGTAACAGGAATATATATATAAACAATTATACACACATATGCAACAAACACCACAACAACCACTTAATAAAATAAATCATCATTGGACTTAAAAAAAAACCCTGATATACACAAACAATGATAATGGAAAAACTCAACACCTCCTTATGACAAATAAACAATATACTAGTCAAAAATTTGTAAAAGAAGTATCACAGTATACACAAAAACTGGCCTGAAGTCTATAGAGTGTTGCACTAAACAACAGAATACACATTTTTATCAGCAGCAACTGGGACTTGCTCCACAAATGATCACATGTTAGCACATAAAGCACACTTAATTAAATGTAGAAGAATCAAACTTATCACATAAATATCAGATCTAAGTGCAACGAAAGTAGAAATCAATGGCAAAAATTACTATTATACAAACACATGGAAATTAAACAACATTGTCTTCAGGAATTGATGGGTCACAAAGAAAATAATATAACTGTTTCTAGAATCAAACAATAACAGCAGTACAACTTATTAGAATCCATAAGAGAAAAGGAAAGAAGGTCGGATTTTATAGCTGTGAATACCTATATTGAAACCCAGAGCATGTCCAAATAAATATCCAAATGCTGCACTTCTAGGTCTTAGAAAAACAAGAACAATCAAATCCAAAACTAGTACAAGAAAGGAAATGATAAAGATCAGAGCAGAAATTAATCAAATTGATACTAAAATAATGCAAATAGTGAATGAATTAAGGAGCTGGTTCTCTAAAAGAGTATAAAAAAATAGGCAATCTTGCCAAAAATAAGAAAGAAATCACTCAAAACAGTGCAATTTGAAATAAAATATACAAATGAACAATGGACACTGCCAAAATCCAGATAAATATCAGTAAATATTTTGAGAACCTTCATTCTGATATAACATAACTCAGAAAAGATTCCTAGATGCATATCATTTGCCAAAACTGAACCAGGAAGATCTAAAAACCATGAATAACTCAATAACCACCAAAGAAATTAATGCAATAAGAAAAGTTAAACCAAACCTATGAACTAAGAAAAGCCCAGGTAGAGGTAGATTTATGGTAGAATTATACAAAAACAATTCTTGGAATATCTAGCACCATTAATTAAATTCTTTTAAGAAATTTCAAGTGAAGGAGTCCTTCCAAAGTCTTTTGCAGAAGCTAGCATTTCTCTAATTCTAAAAACTAGAGAAGGAACCGAGCAAAATTGATAATTATAAGCTAATGTTTTTAGTGAACATAGATGCAAAAATCCAGAATGATATAGTGGAAAAGAGAATGCAGCATATCATCAAAAACTTCATATATCAAGAAGAATTAGGATTTATCCCAGAGATGCAAGGATGGCTCAAAATATGCAAATCAAAAATATAATACATCACATAAAGATAGAAGAAAAAATCAAGTGATCATCTCAATTGGAGAAAAAGAAAAACCTTTTCCCAAATCCAATGCACAAATATGGAAAATCCCTTTGTAAAAGATATAAAAGAACCTTATATCAATCTGACAAAAGCCATTCATGAAAAAAATAACTTCTAGTATCATATTAAATAGAAGAAACTGAAAGCTTTTCCTCTAAAATTAAGGGTGAGAAAGGTTAGCTGCTGTTACCAAACCTGTACAGTATGTATCTTGAGGCTTTAGCCAAGGCAATCAGATAACAAGAAGGAATAAATAGGATATGTGTGGGAAAAGAAAAGTCAATTTTCTATTAATTGTAAATAACCCAGGCTTCAGTATAGAAGGCCCAAAATATATCACAGTAAAACCTCATAGAATTAATAATCAAATTCAGTAACATACCAGGGCATAAAGTCTACTTATAGAGATGCACACACAAATTATAGTATTCCATTACACCAATAAGAAACACAATTAGAAATAAATTAGGGAAACTGTATCAATCATAATATCAACAAAATTTAAATACTTATGAATTGACCTAAAAAAGGTAATGAAAAATCTCTACAACAATTAATAGAGTGCTCGGTAAGAGGAGGACAAAGAGGATATCAGAAAATGCAAAGTTACCCTATCTCCATGGGAAAGCAGAACAAATATTGTCTAAATGGCTATACTTCCAAAACTGATACACAAATTTAGTGCAATCCGAATAAATAGCATTTCTCAAACCTAGAGATAAACCATAGCATTCCTCAAACCTAGAGATAAAATCCTAGAACTCATATGGAACAAAAGATTCTTAGAATAACATAAGCAATCCTGGAAAATAGGAGCAAAGAAGGGAATATCATAATCGTAGACCTCAAACTATACTACAAAGCTGTTGTGATAAAAACATTATGATATTAAAAAAATATGTGCACAAAAGGAACATAGGGCCTGGGATATGCCTCAGCAGCACAGCACATGCCTGATAGGCACAAGGACTTGAGTTTGATTCCTGGTACAAAAAATAAAGAAAAGGAACATAGTAAGAGAACACAGAAACAACTCAAGATACATTCAGATACATACCTTTGACAAAAAGTGCAAAATTTTACCCTGTAATAAAAGATAGCCTCTTTAACAAGTGATTCTAGGCAAAACTGGCTATCTACATGCAGAAGATTGAATTTAGACCCATATATCTCACTATGTATTAAACTAAAAAATTAAAATGGAACAAAAGTCTAAACTTTAAAACAGTAATGAATAAGCTCCTGCAAGATAAAAAAGCTAAATCTCCTGAAGATATAGACATAGGCAAATAGTTTATGGACAGAACCTCAATTTCACAAGAAACAATGCCGTGAATCAAGAAATGGCAACATTAAAGTAAAAAGCTTCTGCATAGCAAGAGAACTTTTAAAACAAAGTTTACAGAAAATGTACAAGTTCAAAAATTATCACCAACTCTTTCTCATACAGAGAAATAATATCTATAAAATATGAAGAATACAAAAATATTAGAAGATGCAAAATAAAACACCCAGTTCAAAAATGGGCAGCTGAAATGAACTGACACTTTTCAGAAGAAAAAGCACAAATAGGTCAATGAGTTCATGAAAAGGGGTCTTCACTATCTTGGTCATTATATTAACACAATTAAAACACTGAGATTCCATTTATTGTGGAAAGAATGACTATCAGAAATCAATAAAATTACAATAAATTATGAGGTTGAAAGGAAACTCTTATATATTGGTTGTGGAAATATAAACTAGCACAAACATTGTGGCAAACGGTACGGTGAATTCTCAAAAAACTAAAAGAAATTGCATTTGACCCAGCTATTCCCTTCCAAGTTATCTTCCCAAAAGATTTTAAAACATCATGTTACAGTAATACTTTTATACCTATGTTTACAACATTACAACTAGTGATAGCTAAGTCTTGGAAGCAGCTTATATTTCCATCCACAAACGAGTGGATTAACAAAATCTGTTAGTGTACAATGAAGTACAAGTTAGCCATGTTCAGAGACAACCATGAGTCATTTGTAGGAAAATGTACTCACTTTGAGATAATAAATTTAAGTAAAATAAATCAAACACACAAGCTTATGTATTCCTGGTCTCCCTTATGAGAAACTCAAAATATAAATAAACAGAAAATTAAAAAATAGATAATAGAAAATAGGTAGATAGATATTTTGCAAAACATAGTGGGAGAGGAGAGGACAGGGAAAGAAAGAGAACCACAAATGTAGTTTGAGTTATGTATATGTACCAACTTTCTGTGAAGAATACGGTTACTATTTAGTGCAAACGTGTACTAATAATAGAAATTGAAAGAAAATGAGGATAGGGAGGTTTGAGATGATTCTGCTGTTTAATGATATAAATATGAATTTGGTATATATGTACATTTGTAGAATGCTTTAATTGCAAATACAAAATCATAATACTTCAAAGTTTTTCATTTATTTTATGTATATCTAAAGTAATTACTCAACGTGAACTTCAACTATACAACTACCTCTGCAGGGGCTGGGGATTTAGCTCAGCGGCAAAGCGCCTGCCTGGCAGGCGCAAGGTCATGAGTTCGATTCCCGGTACCGGAGAAAAACCAATAAAAATAAAAATAAAAATAAAAATAAAAAAACCAACTACCTCTGCAAATTACAACTGTTGCTTGTGTGTATGTGTGTGTGAGAGAGAGAGAGATAGAAGAAAGGAAAGATATACAGATATACTAGACAATCTTTCAATAATCATATCTGATTAGATGAAAAAGTAGTTTTAACTCCAACTTATGGAAATAGATAACCGAATCTTAAAATCCCATTTTTCATTGTTCAGCTATAGAGAGCACTCTTCTCACACAAAGATTGCATCTACATCACCCCTTTTTATTTATGTTTTGTTCATATCTCAGACTTTTGAAAATGTACTGTTCTGACATTCTATCCTTCTACTTGGTGGTGGGATAGGGAGGAATGAACCTGGTGAAAGACCAACTCTGTAGTAACGATTAGGAACTCTCCTGTAAGGGGTAGTTAAAAACTGGTGGGAGATTTTAACGAAGAAGGTTCTCTCAAAGAGAGTATAAAGGACTGGATCTTGAACTGTGGGAAGAAAGCGAGGAAAATGTTAGGGTCCATGAGTGACAAATATGTCAAAAGAATTAAGATTTTGTTCCCTTAACTATCATATTATTATACTTACGTTATACTTTTTATTTATTTCTAATATTTTAATGCTCATATTTTACCTGCAATATTTCATTGAATTCTGCTGGTGTCAGTTTAAATACTTAACACTATCATACTTCACAATAGTAACAAAGGTAACGGTATATATTTCCACATCATCTTTGCATATAAACAAACGCATACATACCAGAATCACATCAAAGTATAATAATTGCTGGGTTCCAAACACTGTTATGCAGCAAAGCAAACAGTGGTTTTCAATAAAGGTGCATAAGAGTAAAAAAAAAGAGTAACTCATGGACTAGCAACTGTAAAATATATAATTCAGGAAAGATTATAAAATAATATTTTCTCAAATATAAAAGATGACGATGAGTCGTGGGAGTTGGAGAACAACCTGAATTTAGATCACCCAATCTATTCCTTTAAATTCCTGCACTTTCTCAAATAAACTTATCATTAAGAAAATAGCATCCACAGTAAAGTAACTTTTTACTCTTTGATTTTTTTCCCCAGTCAGAAATAATGTTTTCTCTAGAGGGTAGATAAAACTTGACACAGAATTTCTGTCTATGGAATGGTAGATTCTTTTTTTTTTTTTTTTTTTTGAAATGTTTTTTTTTGTTTGTTTTGTTTTTGTTTTTGTTTTTGTTTTTCTCCAGTACTGGGAACCAAACTCACGACCTTGCGGTTGCCAGGCAGGCGCTTTGCCTCTGAGCTAAATCCCCAGCCCCCAAAATGGTAGATTCTTATATGGCTAAGAGCAGGAGATCAACATACGCAGGACCTAAGAGTGTCTACCTTGCAAACGGATGAAATTTTTGAGTTCCCAGTTATGAGATGACATAAATAAATATAGTCATTGGTAAATTTCACACTGAAAAAGCACTAAATGATACTCAGGTGACTTTCT
>NW_004955503.1:5246112-5276542 GCF_000276665.1 Chinchilla lanigera
GCTTGCCAGGCAGGCGCTTTTGCCGCTGAGCTAAATTCCCAGCCCCCTCAGGTGACTTTCTATTTGCTACTGACAGATTTTTTTTATGCATGAGTACTGTCTCTTGTTATCCATTTTAGTACACAACTGTATCCACTTAATTTTTTCAGTTGACTTTGATCATTATTAATATATACTTCTTTGCCATTTACAATATAATTAAAATTAAAAATAATTTAATGAACCAGTGCTAGGATTTAACTCAGTTTTTACTAAGATCTATGTATTTTTAGAAAATATGCGATTTATCAGAAATAAATCAACACCCAGATATTTTATACTTTCATTTTTTAATTGTGTTCTCTTCCTCAACAGATGATATTGGGTTTCTACAATTTTTTCACCTTCAAAGAAAACCCTATGAGCTAAATATGTAATTGTGTGTGTAATGAAATTTATTGAATGTAATTTTATCATCATATTTCAGATTTTGGGCCTTTTATTCTGTCTCCTGAATCCCTTTTAAAAATCACCAATAACATGGCAAGAAGAGGTGATTTAAACATTTTATCTAACATCTTAATTATTAAATATAAACTGAGTTGATACCCAGATGATAATAGAAACTGTCTAGATAACAGGTAAATGCATAGGAAGGAGAAAATGACAAAAAGAAAAGCTCCCTGATAGGGCTCATACTGATGTTGATATGTGTCATGGGTTGAAGAAAATAGCAAGAGAAAAATTTGTCTTCCTTCAGAGCATTTTGGCAGCCAGACATTGTGTATATCGGCAAGAGCTTTTGTTAATAAGTATTTCAAAAAGCAACAAAACTATCCCAACCACTAATGAAGCTATCCTGTTTTTTTTAATGGAATTGTAATTACAAAGGTAAGAAATGGGAAGATCATCTTTAGGAGGTCATTCACAAGGCAAGTAACAGGAGACAGTATAATTCAAAGTGAAGCTGAACTAACGTTGCCATTTAGTTAAGGGATCATCAGATGAACTCAGCCTTTCCCTTTCTCTTTTATCTGCATCACATACATAAAATAGAGTTCAACATATTTGTCTAGGCTACACGTAGTAGCACACACCTGTAATCACAGCACTTGGGAGGCTGAGGTAGGAGGATCACTGTGAATTTGAGGTCCACCTGGGTTACATAGCAGGACCCTGTCTCAAAAAAAGCCCAAAACATTTAAAAAGGAAAAATAATTATTTGCCTAATATGTTTATGTATATAAAAATTTTTTAACAGGTCCTTCAATTTCCACACTCTTTACCAAGCTACTTTTCCTCTGAGAAAACATATAGCACAAAAATTTACCTATCACTGTATAATTTACACCATTTTCATCGTTTATTATTTCATTTAAAAATGTCATTTATAACAATGTCACTATTCTACACTTTTCAGGTGCTTACGTGGAGACAGAAAAAAATAATAAATTGTTCAAGCTCAACAAGCTAGTAAGAAATGGAACAAGAGATCAAATGCCCAATTTTATGGCTGTAAATTCATCACCTTTTTTCTATTTTTTGATGCCTCTGTTAATGGAAAAACTGGTGAAAAAACAGATTCTTTTTTATGTGACATTTTCTATACTATATCAGAGAAATAACGCAGTTATCAGAATGAAATGCCACCCTATGAAACCTGCTTGCAGGGCCTTTGTTTCCTTATTGGAAATATTTTGTTTTGACAATAAAAAAGGGCTAAATGAGCTTTGCAACTAAGGACAAAAAAGGAAGTGTTACCTGAAAGTAGCTTCCACATTCATTTGTGACCTGTGTTTAACTTTACCATAAACGCTAGATTTTACTCAAACCCTGCCCTTAATTTTCATTGCCGTCTTATGAAAACATTGCCGATTCAATCCTAAATCAACCTTATTGATTTTACAGCTAATTATGCAAGTCAAGCACACTTTCACTTACAGATAGCTACTGATGCTTCTAATGAAAATATGTTGCTACAGTTCAAATAAACAAATGCTTATGATTAAAAACATAAGTGAAAAATGTCCTAATTAATGAATATGGTAGCTATTGTGGGTGTCCCCAGGACATTAACTTGCATTTAGTCATCAGGAGTTCCACACACAGGTAAAAACTGAATGCTCATGTTCAGAATTTCAATGCCCACAGGCTATTTAATAAGAAAACAGTGTGAATTATGAATATTTGGGCAGTTTTTAGGATGTTTTACATAAAAGTAGATTTTTTTTTGCTCTTTCAAATTTTCTTGAAAGTTGAAGACATTTATTTAGGCTTGCATTTTACTTAACCTTTGGCAGTAAGAAAAGGACATATCACACAACCGTTTTTCACATTCTATTAAAATACTTAGGTGTTAAGCACAATTAAAATCATCAGCATATAGAAAAAACACTGAACTTAGATTATCATCAATTTTAAATCATTTTATTAGTACATTTGCAATACTACATGCCTTTGGCAATCTTCTTGGGGAATCAGTACATGTACATAAGACTGCTTGTTTCTTCTTTAATCTGCTTGCCTCCCCCTTAGCCCCCTTCCTTCTCTAGTTCGTTATTACCCCTTTTCATTCTTGTTGACATTATTAAGCTTAGTCCATGGTTATGGCATACGATGTTCACATTCATTGTTTATATTAGGTCTTTAAACATGTCATATATTCATGCTACCTATTTTCCAATACTCTCACCCTCACCCTTAGCCCTTGATGTCCTGGAACCCTTCTTATCTGCAAGAGATCCATCCCCTTATCTCATTTTATCTTTTCTTTATTTTGCTTACTTTTAGTTTATACTTTGCTTTGCTACAATGAGAGATACAATACTGTTCTCAAGTTTGTCTGTTTGAATTATTTCACGGAACATTATATTTGCCAGGTTAATACATTTTACTTAAACGTCTCAAATTTGTCTTTCTTTATACTTATTAGTATTCCATTATATAGGTATAATATTTTCTTTATCCAATCAGTTTTGATAGGGTTATGGATTATTTCCAGGATCCTGTTTTATGAATTGTTTTTTTCTGTAATTATTTATTAACATGTATCTCTACCATATGAAGTCTTAAATTATTTGGGAGTAGATAAATACAAGGATAATGGCTGGTCATATGGAATTTCTAACTTTAGTTCTTTGAGAAATCTCCAATCTGTAATTTAACAATTGTTATATTAGTTTGTATTCCCACCAAGAGTATAGGAGGGTTCTTTTCATTATGCTCAGGTTAGCATCTGTTTTTTTTTTTTTTTTTAATTTCTTCATGATTGCCATTCTTTATGGAGTACTATAGAATCTTAGCATTATTTAAATTCGCATCTCAGTGGTAGTCAGAGATGTTGAACACGTTTTCATGTATTTTTGGCCATTTGTGCTTGTTCCTCTGTTAAATATCTGTTCTTTTCACTTGCGAATTTCTTTACTGGATCTCTAGTATTTTGAGGTCTGATATTTATTGAGTTCTTTATATATTCACAATATTACTCTTCTGTCTGAGAAGAAGTTGGCAAATTTATTTTACTCCTTGTGTAGATTATCTCCTCACTCTGTTGTTTCTTGCAAGCTTTTCAGTCTAATATAACCCAAATTCTGATTCTAGCTGTTATTTATTGTGTAATAGCAGTTCTGTTTAGAAAATCATTTCTTTTTTTTTGAAAGATAAAAGAACCAAAACACATTAACAATCACACAGACATAGTAAAACAACATAAACACAATAAAAGCAATACAGAATTTCAAACAGGGTGATAAGAAATTAACAATAGATGTTGTATTACTTATTGTTATATTCCAATTGTACTACTAATTTCTATTGCTTTGTTAAAAGGAACAGTTAATATTTAATTGTTTGATCAATCTTAATGGCCCATATTTGAGTTACCAATTAGAAAATCATCTCATACATATATCAAAGTTTTTACCTATATTAATTTCCAGTATGTTTAATGTTTCTCTTTTAATGTTTAGATCTTTGATCTATTTTTATTTTTTTTTAGCATTGTGTGAGAGGTATGAGTCCAGTTTCAATTTTCTGTAAGCAGATAACCAGTTTTCCCAGTAATACTTGTACAATCAGCTATCTCTCCTCCAAAATATGCTTTTGGCCCCATTGTCAAATTCTGAATGAGTCTGCGAATTTCTGTGTATCCTGTATTACACTTATTTCATTGATCCATGTATGTATTTTGCTCCAGTATCATTACATTTTTATCACTATTGCTTATATATTAGCTTGAAGTGAGGGATAGCAAAGGGCTCCAAATTTGCTCTTGTTGCCCCAAACTTTCATTTGGTATTTTGGGTCACTTTTTCTTCCATATAAATTTTAAGATTTTTGCTTAAGTTCTCTAAAGTATGTTATTGTATTTTTTTTGTTGTTGTTGGTCTTTTTGAGACAGGGTCTCACTCTGCAGTTCAAGCTGGCCGTAAGCTCACTTTGTAGCCCAGGCTGGTTTCAAACTCGCAACAATTCTCCTGCCTTAGCCTCCTGAGTGCTGGGATTACAGGCATGCACCACCACACCCGGCTTGCTATTGTATTTTGATTCTGGCTGCATTGAATCTATATAAGAGTTTAGGGAGTATGGCAATTTTGACAACATTGGTTCTGCCTGTCCAAGAGCAGGGGATTTCTTTCAATTTTCTGATGTCCTCTTCAATCTTTTTCATTACTTTCTTTGTGAGGTGAATGTTCGGTATTAATTTTTTTCTTGAAGCTACTATGAATGGAATTGTTTTCATAATTTATGTTCATTATTTCATTATTGGTATACACAAATAGTAACACATTTTATGTTGATCTTTTAGTCTGCTCTGCTGCTTTTAGTTGATTATTAATTGTAAGTGTTTTTAGCTGGAGTTCTTCAGGTCTTCTATGCAGAATATCCTGTTTTCTGCAAATAATGAAAATTTGAGATCTTCCTGTCCTCTCATTATTTTTTTTTTGCCTCATTTATTAGGTTGACTAGCAGTGGTGATAGTGCAAATCTTTTTCTCTGACTTTAGTAAGAAAGATTTTAGTCTTTCCTCATTTAATATGATGTTGGTTGTTCATTTGTCATAACAAGATTTTATAAGATTTAGGCATGATACTTCTATATCTGTTCTCTTCAGAGTATTTGTTATGAAGGGTATTGGATTTTGTCAGAAGCCTTTCCACATCTATAGATAGCATCATATGGATTTTTACCTTGCTCTTGTTTATGTGACATATTATGTTTATCAACTGACATCTCTATTGGATGAAACCTACATGGACACAACTTATTATCCCTTTGATGATGTGCTGAATAATATTTGCTAATATTTACTGAGGAATTTTCATCTATGTTAATTAAGGAGATTGGCTAATAGTGTTTGTTTTTAGTTGGATCTTTGTTGTGGGGATCAATGTGACACTGGCTTCCATATATGGAAACAATCCACCCCTTTCAATTTTATTGAAGAGTTTAAAAAGTATTTTTGATATGCCATCCTTAAATGTTTTATAGAATTCACATCCTCAGCTTTTTTTGTTAATAGATTTTTCTATTTCTGTGTTGATTCCATTGCTTTTAATTTGGGTGGTAAACATTTATAACTTCTTTGGATAACTTCAGTAATGTGTCTGTTTCTAGAAATCTATTTTATCAAAAATTGCTAATTTGTTGGAATACAATTTTTCTTTTTTTTATTTTAAAAATAAAAGGAGGAAAACATTAACAGACAGACAGCATTTTACAAAATAGCAAAGGAACAGTACAGACAGTACGGAGTTACAAAAAAAGTGGTAGGGAATTAACAATGCTTGTTGCATTACATATTGATATCTTTAAAGTGGTTTCTCATGAAAACAGATATAGACATGTAATGCTGATTATCCAAGGACTCATTGACAGATTCTTTCAGCAAAGAAATACAAGACAGTAGGACAGCCATGTTAACTATCCTGCATATACATACACACAAAACTTCTCCTTCTTTCCTTTCTCTTTTCCCACATCCCAGTTGCCCTTTACCTTTGAGTGCTTTCCTATCAAATGTCTACCATATCTCCTAGTTTAAATTAACTCTTTCAGGTTTTACACTAGTGAAACAACGTGGTGTTTGCACATGTATGTTTTATTTATTTCACTTATGAGTATGGTCTCTAGTTGTGACCATTTACCTATAAAAGCCTCGAGTTTATCTTTCTTTACAGCTGAGTAATATTCCATTATATAAAAGTACCACATTTTTCTTATCCACTCCTCGGTGGATGGACATTTGGGTTGCTTCCACAGTTTAGCAATTACAAATTTCAAAGTAGTTGCTAGCACCTGGATTTCAACAATGTCAGTTTTGATTTCATATTTTTATTTTATTTTGTTTTTATTTCTTCATTTTTCGTAGTGCTCTAGAGAACCTAGGGACTTACACATAATAGGCAAGTACTCTACCACTAAGCGTCTTGCTTTCTTATCTGTAACTGCATCGCTCTGAGTCTTTTCTCTCGTCTCTCTCTGTCTCTATCTCTGTCTCTCTTGCTCTCTCTCTCAGTACTTTTGACTAAGAAATTATCTATTGTATTTATTCCTTCGAAGAAACATCTCTTCAGGGGCTGGGATATAGCTCAGTGGCACAGTACCAGCCTAGCAAGTGCAAGGTAATGAATTTGATTCCTGGTACCAAAAAAAAAAAAATCATCTCTTAAATTATTTGATTTTTCTGGCATATTTGTCTAAATTTCATTGATTACTGCTCTCATTTTTATAATTTCCTTCCTTCATTTCTCTTTGAGCCTGGACTGTTGTGGTTTCTCAGGTGTCTTAAGATTTTTCATAAGGGTATTAGTTTAGGTTTGCTATGTTTCTATAAACTGAATATTAATTGTGATTAACTTTCATCGTAAAACAGTTTTCATCATGTCCCAGAGGTTTCAGTGGATTGTACAGTCACTGTCATTGACTTTCAGAATATTTTTGATTGTGTATTTGATTTCTTCTCTGACCCATTTTTGTTTAGGAGTGTGTTGTTGATATTTTCAGGAATGCCTACCTTTTCTGTGCTTCATCAGTTGTTGATTTTGATTTCAATTTCAGTGTTCTGACAATATGTATGCTGTTAGTCCAATTTTTTTATATTCATTGAGCATGCTTTGTGGAACAGTATGTGACCTGTGTTAGAAAAAGTACCATGTGGCAGAAAAAAATATATACATTGTTCCCCAGGGGTGAAATCCTCTGTAGATATCTATGAAGCCCTTATGTTAAAGGGTATGGATCAGCTCTGACATTGATTATTGATTTTTCTCAGTTGATCTATCTCATTGTAAAAGTGGGGTATTAGGCCAGGGATATAGCTCAGCAGTGTAGCGCCTGCATGGCAAGCACAAGATCTTGAGTTCAATTCCCAGTACAAAATAAAGAAAAAAAAAGTGGGGTATAAATATCCTCTACTATGATTGTATTAGTGTTGATTTGATCTTTTAATTTCAGCAGGTTTTTTTATGAACATAGGTGCTCCAATTATGGTGCATAAATGTTATTAGTTGTTTATCTTTGTGTCCAAATATTCCCTTATGTAGTCACCTTTTTTGTCTTTTCTAATCAGTTTTAGCTTGAAGTTTACCATGTCTGGGATTAAAATTGCTATCCTTGCTTGACTTTGGCGTCTTCGTGCAAAACATATTATTTTCCATTTTGTAATATCTAGTCCATAAAAATCTTCTTGGTTTCAATGAGTTTCTTGAATGCAACAGATAGTTGGATTCTATTTTTTTATATGGTTTGGGGCCGAGCAAGTGTGAGGTCCTGAGTTCAAATCATGGTAAAAACTTGATATAGTCTGTTAGTCTGTGTCTTTTAAGTGGGAAAGTGGAGGCCATTAATGTTGAGAGAGGGGCTGCGGATTTAGCTCAGAGGCACAGCGCCTGCCTGACAAGCACAAGGTCATGAATTCGATTCCTGGTACCCAAAAAAAAAACAAAAATGTTGAGAGAAATTACTGAGATATACTGATTATTTACTATCATTTCCTTGTGACTTTGCATGAAGTTTTCATTTCTTCTGGTTTTTTATCTGTGTCAGTTTTGTTGCTTCTGTCAAGAATATTCCTAAATATTTTCTTGAGGGCTGATTTAAAATACATATATTTTGAGATGGTATTTTTCAGGAAAATACGTTATTACTCCATCTATTTTGAAAGATAACTTTGATGAATAAGTTAATTTAGGTTGAAATTATTTGCTCTTAGGGCTTGAACTACTTCTTTTTAAGCTTTTCAAGGCTGGGGATATAGATCAGCAGCACAGCGCCTGCCTGGCAAGCATAAGGTCGTGAGTTCAATTCCCAGTACCAAAAAACAAAAGCATAAACATTTCAAGCTTTTCTGACCTTTAAGATTTGTTTTGAGAAGTTTACTATAATTCTAATCGGTTTACTTTGTCTGGAATTTTTGTTTATCTCTGAATGCTTTCAAAATTCTGGATATTTTGCTGGATATTTAGTAGTCTAATAAGGACATGCCTTGCTGAAATTCTTTTGTCAAATTTGTTTGATGTACTGTAACTGTCACTTGTATTTTAAATTATTTTATTTGAGAAATTTTCTATAATTTCTGTAAACATGTTAATAAATCCATATTCATTACCTTTTTGATTTTCTCTTATTTCAATTAGCTTTAGATTGGCCTGCTTGCCACTATTTAGAAGCTGCAGGATAATCTCTCATTCTTTTATATACTTTGATGCTTCTTTGATTAATGAAACATAATTAGCTGTTTCATCCTCAATTTAAAACACTTTGTCTTCACATTGGTTAACCTTGCAATTTAGGAACTCTATATAGTTTTGTATTTCAGGTGGTTTTGTCTCACATCTTTTCACAGATTCTGTATTCTTCCTAGATCTATTGTTCAAGTTCTGAACTATTTTTGGTTAAGGTGTCCAGTTTTTTTTTCCTTATTTCCCTTTCCTTTACATGTAAATGACTATATATTTTATCAGCAACACAAAATAAAAATCTGAAAAAATGTAGAAAAAATACATTCAAATTTGAATTATTTCTGTAATTATAATTATGGGAGTATTTTAGTGTTAATAATTGTTATTTTATGGTTTCTATTAGAACAAAAAAGTGAAAATTTTTTGAAAGTGGACTTTTATCTTTGGCTAGGTGTATGAGAAGCAGGATTCCTCATGTGAAAGACAAATATAGATGTGATAGAGCCAATGCAAAATTAACCGTACTTCTAATTCATTAGAATTAAAACTATTAATATGAACTTCTATAATTATACACAGAGATAGAAAGTTATAAGTATACCATATGTAAATATATTATCTGAATACACATATACCTATTATATATTTCATGTTATATATAATTATAATATGAAATATGATATATATTATATGATTTCCTATCTCTGTCTTTTAAAAAGGATGAGAAATATTAGCAAATAGTAAAGCAATGGTCTTGAAATACAATTTCTTATCAAGATAAAGTAAAGCTTTTCAGAATAATAGCTTATTTTATTTCTCTTCATAAAGAAACTTTAAGAAGCAAAGTATGATAAATTGATAACATGTTCTGTCAATAGCAGTGTTGTTATACGAACTTAATTTTGTTCTGTCAAAATGGACTCCGAAGCAAGTGTAAGAAAGCTCCTTTGGACAGACATATGACAATGTGAGCTTCAATACATATGATGATTAAAATGTCATGAAGCCTTAAAATATATTTCAGTTTGTAATTTATAATTGTATTGATATATAATAATTAGTAAAATAAATGAGAATCAACCAATTAATTTGATGGGAAATAAGGAAAAAGCCATCATAATTACATGATATATGCATATCCTTTTTATAGTAGCAGAATTCATAATATGTATATCTTGGAAACAGACCATGTGTGCATCAACACATTAAGAGATAAAGAACATATGATATTTATATGCAATGGAGTACTACTCTGTCATAAAGGAGCATAGACTTGAGCGATTTGTAAAAATACATTCACCTTTAGACTAAGTGACATTAAACAGATATACAAACTTAAATATCACATGGTTTCTTTTATATTAGAAACACAAAATATAAAGAAAATCTAGAAGGTAGATAATAAAAATAGAGAGACAGATCTTTTGCAAAAGGAAAAAAAGAAAGAGTAGAGGAAACGTTTATGGAAGTGAAGAGAATGCAATGAAAAAGTTGCAGTGCACTATGTATATGTACCAATTCTCCAGGAGGAATGTAATCGTTATATGCTATAAATATCTACTAATAAAAAATTTAAAAAGAACAACTACAAAAAAGAAAGAGATTTATATTGCCTTTCTTTTGTTCTCTCCATTTTTCATTAAAGCATGATTGTTATATATACTGGTTATATTTATCACAGGGAGTCAGTAATTTACATAATACAGCTTGATTTCTGTCCACTTTCCTTCCCATTCCTTTCTGCTTCCTCAAATGTTTGTCCCCTTTCCATTTGGAAAAGATTTATTTCCATTCACTTGTTTGACTGTCATTTTGAAGTAAGCCTTTTCCCTTCCTTTCCTCAGGGCCCCCTCCATAACATGCTTTACTTTCCATTGGAAAAAGATCACCATATTTTTCATTATCTTTGTATTTGCTTGTTTTTTGTGCATCAGGGTTCTCATGTTAGAGTAACAATGTGTTATTTAAATTTATGTGTCTGATTTACTTTACCTAATATTGTACTCTTAAGGTACATCCATTTACCTACAAATGTTTCAAGTTTCTCCTTGTTTATATCAGAGCAGTATTCCATTGTATATAAACATCACAATTTCTTAATATATGCATCTGTTTGTGGATATATATGCTATTTTCAATATTTAGCTGTTGTAAAATGTGCTGCTATAAGTATGATCTGCACGTATCACCGAGATGTAGTCTTTAATTTTGAAAGGGAAGGAGATATACCTAGAAGAGAAATAGCTGGGTCAAGTAGAATTTGTAGTTTTATGAGTTTTGAGGACTGTCCATAAGGGTTTCTGTACTGATAGTCCCAGCTTATACTCCCACCAACAATCACAAATCGTTCATTTTTCCCTGAAGCATCTCAACTTATTGGTTGATTTTTTGATGATAGCCATTCTTTCTGAAGTGAGATGAAATCTCAGTGTGTTTTAATATTCATTGCTCAAATAGTCAGCAATTTTTCATATATTTATTGGCTATTTCTTCTTTTTCATCTTAGAAGATTTTATTCATCTCAAATGCACGTTTTCAATAGTGCCTTTTAATTTAGGGGGTTATTTTTCTATTTTTTTATATATTCTAAGTATTAGTCCTGTCTCAGGAGTAGCTGGTAAAATTATTTCCCATTCTACAATTTTTCACTTCACATTGTTTTTTGATTTCATTTATTGTGCAGAATCTTTTTAATTAGATATCACCTTATTCGTTAATTCTTGGTATTATTTCTGGTATACATGTAATTCTATTCAGAATATCTTTGCATAAACCTATGTCTTTATGATTGCTATCTAAATGGCCTTCCAACTGAAAAAATGTTTCCGTTTTAACCTTTAGAACTTCCATCCATTTGATATTTTTAGTGCATGGTTAAAAATATGAGTCTAGGTTCAAACCTTGACATGTGGATAGCCAGTTTTCCTAGCACCATTTAATAAAGCGAGTATATTTCCTACGTGAAAGGATGTGGCCCCTTTTCTAAGAGATAAGGTAGCATGGAGTTATTTCTGCATATTAAGTTGCATTCTCCTGTTCTCCAAATCTGTATTGCTTACCCAGTACCATGCTGTTTTCAATCACTATAGATTTGTAGCATAACTTGTCATCTGTCCTTTTGACAACATTAGCCTTGATTGCTTTATACTATTCTAGGTCTCTTCGGATTCCACATGAATTTCAAGAATCTTTTTTCTAGTTTGGTGAGAATGCCACTGGTATTTTGATTGACAATGTAATCTGTGTAATAGTTTACGACATGTGGCCATTTTGGTTTTTGTTTTACTTTTCTTTCTTATTATTGTTTATTGGTATAATTCCAATTGCAATGATCCATTTATCATAGGAAATTTGTAAGTGTATATGATATATCTTGAAAACTCTTTTTCCTCACTCCCTTCCCCTCCTTTCCCCCTCTCGTTCTCTCCTTTTTAAAAAAGCTTTGATTCCATTTTATGTTTCTTTCTTTCTTTCTTTCTTTCTTTCTTTCTTTCTTTCTTTCTTTCTTTCTTTCTTTTCTTTCTTTCTTTCTTTCTTTCTCTTTCTTTCTCTTTCTTTCTTTCTTTCTTTCTTTCTTTCTTTCTTTCTTTCTTTCTTTCTTTCTTTCTTTCTTTCTTTCTTCCTTTCTTCCTTTCCTTCTTTCTTTCTCTCTTTTTCTTTCTTCTTTTGCCCATACCAGTTCTCCACGTCCCCTATTCCTTTGAACAATTTATTCTGATTCCACGATTTCTGTTATACATTCTGATTCTTATTTACATTTTCAGTTTCTCATAAATGAGAGATAGTACAATGTCTACACATGTGATTCTGAATTATTTTACTTAAGAATGTGATCTCAAGGACCATCAATTTAGCTATAATTGTCTCAAGTTTATCCTTCTGTATGGCTAAGAAATATTCTGTTGTATAGAAAACTCGTATATTTTTAACCATTCATTGGTTGATGGGCATTGGTTGTTTGGAAAATTTAGCTATTACAAACTGTGCTGCTATAATCATGGGTATGCATATATCACTGTGGTATGATCATTTTAATACTTTTGTAAAGATAAGAAGAAGGGGAATAACTGGGTCAAATAAGAGGTCTAAGCCTAGTTTTCTGAGAAATCTCCATACTTATTCCCACAGGGGTTACAACAGTCTACATTCTCATCAACACTGGAGCACAGTCCATTTTTTTCCCACTGTCCTGCTCAAATTTGTTATTTGTTGATTTTCTGATGATAGCCATTCTTTCTGAAATGAGATGGAATTTCACTGTTGTTTTAATTTACCTCTCTCAAATGACCCGTTTTTGAACACTTTTCATGTATTTATTTGCCATTTGTACATCTTCATCTGAAAAATGCATATTAAATATATATAGAACAATCATTCTAAAACGAGTCCATATAAGGGTGGAAAAAAGAGTGCAGATATATGAAATGACATAAATTATACTAGGATTTTTAAAAAAGTGCCACAATCTTGTCTACTCTACCAGGTGGTATCTTCTAAATCAATTTTTGTAATTCCACCTGTAGTATACCACAGTGACCATAGATAGTTTTCTCTCTCCACAGCCTCAAATCTCCATCCACATCCATGCTATAAACTTCCATGATTTTGCTCACCTTATGCCCAACTGTGCTCATTAGACTGAGAGCTCTGGATGTTATTATATTTTTTTATTCATATCCGTCCCTGTTTAGGAAAGAATTTTCAAGATGCAGTAATATCAACATTATGCGTAGGGCCAGAGTTTCCATTTGTATGATGTTGTTGGTTAAAAAAAAACAAACAAACAAATAAAAGAAACAGGCATGGTGGAGCACGCCTGTAATCCTAGCACTCAAGAGGTTGAGGCAGGAGGATCATTGCAGGTTCGAGACCAGGCTGGACTACAAAATGAGCTCAAGGCCAGCCTAAACTGCATAGCAAGACTCTGTCTCAAAAAGACAAAAAACAAACAAAAGAGCATGGCTTTTTGTTCTTGTAATTGCATGGATGCCAATTCAGTGGCATTTCAAGTATACATGAAATTACAAAGAGCACTGTCATGTCTAAATCCTTGGAACCCAGATCTCAACAATTGTCATTGTGGAAAAGCATATATTGTAAAGTTGTGAGTCAGTCAGACAACTGTGTTGTGGCTTTTATTTTACCCCCACCTATAAACCATGGAGTTTTTACATGTTACCCCAGCAATGTATTATGAGAGTTAACGAACCAGATTTTAAGAGGTTATAAGGAGGATTTAGCCTGTCAGATTAAAGTTGCTACTGAATTATAAAACTTTCCTGTTCTGTGTGGCCTGGTTCATCTGGGCAAAGCAATATACATGAAAGTTACAACCTACTATTAAAGGATAGAGGGAAATATTATGACATCCTAAATGTAAGGTGTAAACACAGTCTCTAAAGGAGAGGTTTGGTATTTTATAACTTACCATTGAATAATAATCTCCTTTTTATTGTGTATGCCACATCTCCTACAAAATAAAATTAGTCTTGTTTTGCCCAATTTGTCCTTTGCTCCCTTGACACAAAATGTGTTCCCTCAAAATCCCTTCTGGATAAAACAAACTGTGGTACAGAAATTTAAAGTGTACAAATCCATTAGCTAAAATGGATGATAAGAGAGCAAACCTGAAGGGCAAACAGTGCCTTTGGAAGGATTTAGTTGTTCCTTTTGAGATACAAAAACAAAAAGATATCTGCAGCTAAGATACATTAAAGGATTTTTTTATCACAGCTGTAATAAGATACATAGCAAGCTAAATGGGGCAAGTATAATGTGCCACCTTCAAGTAACATTTGTGAAATTTGTAATATAGGATAAAAATACGGACTATGAAATCTTTGTAAAGGCCTTTAATTTACCTTACGTTACTTAACATTATGACGTTCTACAGCACTCATTCTTCTGATGGTTCACATTTTGCTGAGGAGATTCCCCTGTTGACCACATCACCTTCCATACTCTAAATCCAATCTCTTTTATCTTCCACTGATCACTACCAGTAATTGTTTCCAAAATCTCCTGCTCAAGCACCTAGGGTGCACTGATGAACTATTTCTTTACTAACATTCTAAATAGTTATGTTTTTAAGTATATTCTTGCCTACCATCATTGGAAAAAGTTTACATTGACAATGAGATTAGCTATAAGGGATTTATAGTACAGTTTGCATTGCTTTTAATTTTTACAGACACTTTTCACTTTCCATCATAGAGTTGTTTTTCTTAACCAAAGCAAAAGACTATAAATATTCACAAGTTTGGAGAAAAACATCCGTTCCCTGAATAATGAAAGAAAAATCTGCAGTCAGAAAACAGAGGAAGTGGGCATTATGTTTCATGTTTGTTTGTTTATCTCTCTGTGCGAGCTCCTTGAATTCCTTTATTAACTTAGTCCTATCCTTCTTGTATGAGTAAGTAAACCAAAAATAAATGACTCCCTCTTGGTTTTCCCTCACTTTGAAACACCCTAAGGCTTACAAGATGATACTTTCTCCATTACATCTAGCACTCTAAATCAACTGTGTGAATAAGAACACCTGAATCCTTCTAGACCTGCATGTTTACCAAGTTTTACAAGCTGAAAAGCATGGACTCTTGGGGTATTTGGGTATGTTTTAACATTATAACTGTTGTACTTGATACTACTGAACACAGCTACAAGAACACAAAAGTCATTTTTCTCCTTCCTTTGCCAGAGAGCTACAATTTTTCCCAGGAGCTTTTGACAATTTAAAATTAATTCACAACTTCTTCTGATAGTATATAATCTCTTTCTTGTTCTTTCTTAATGTCATTTCATGTTAAATAATCATCTAGTATTTTTAAGTGGAAGAAAAGAAAACTTTGCATGCTTTGAAAGAAAGAGTATTTACAGAGTTAAGCCACATTGGTTGCTTCCCATGTTCTTCTTTGTTACATAGTTGAGGGAGATGTCCATACTGCTAAATTTCAACATTTAGGTCCCTCTTTTGTCTTGAGGAAATTTTTCAGGCCACTGTAATGTATACAGAATAGCAAAGTGAAACATGTCTCTCTTGCATAGCATGGGGCATAGGGAGCCTGATAAATAGCTGAGTTTTCAATGAACAAAAATATCAAAACAAAAAGATGTTTCTTTCCTTTCTATTTGCAGTAATTTGCACAGTTGCTGATTTTTCTTTCCAGATTTATAAAACAGAAAGATACATTTCTGAAATGGCATAAAAGAATCAGAAGAGGTAAAATTGTGTAGCTAAATAAGAAGAAATACTCATAAATCTTAACAAGTAAATTCTAGAGGGTGCTTTGTTTTGGTTTCTGAGCTATTAAAGTTTGGGTCTATACAGATATCCTGTGTTTTTAAAGTGTAGATCAAAGGCCTGCTGCTTCGTCCCATAAAGGAAACATCAGCAAAGCACACCTTTCAGATCAGATTTCTTTGCTCAATTTAAATCCAGTTGGTATATAGTGTCACTAATATGTAACTTTTTTTTTTTCATTTAAAGATTAAACATAAAAAGTGATCTTTCTGGAAAATAACGCATGTGTGAGAAATTACAATTTTCTTTTTTTCCCCATTGTTTTTTTATTTTAAAGAGAATAATAATACAAAGAACAGTAGCAAAATATCAACAACGTGGACAAAAACAAAACAAAGAAAAAACAAAAATGATACAAAGTTTCAGAACAAATTGATAGGAATTAACAGTGGCTGTTGTATTATACATTGTTATCTTCAACGAAGTTGCTCAGGTTACCAGAAGTAACAATGCAAGATTAATCAAACCATTAAAGAGAAGAAAAAATAAAATCAACAAAGAAACATTAGCAACAATACAGAGTTTCACTAGACAAGACTCTGATCAGGATACTAATTAAGCATACTCTACAGTTCATGAAATGAAACCACATACCAATATCTACCACAAATTCTTGTCATTGAACGAAGAGGAAGAGAAGTTGTGGGATAGTTTACAATCAAGAATTTAATCTCTACAAGTCCAAAAGATAGCTATAAAATGCATTTCTCAGTGTAAAAAGAAGTGTCTCATGGAAAAGTTAAATTATTGTACAATTGAGGAAGACTTTTTCAATATTTGGAAGCACAGGCAGAGCAATTGATTGGTTTTCCAATGAATCTATTTCTGTGGGAGTTCCAATATTTATAGATATGTTCTGATGTACACTGACTGTCCAAGAAAGAGAATGTAAAAGCAAACCTTTAACTTAATAATAAAAATGATCAAGTCAGTAACTGTGGAGTATGTTTCTTATTCAATTAACAATCAGCTTTAACTTCTTCTCTTCTTCCTCCCCTTCCTTCATACTCTCTATCACTTTCCTAACAACCTCCCTACATTTATTATGACGTGCAATTATCTGTTCAAGTCCTTAGTAGAAGTACAAGTATCTGTTTAGGATAATTTATTAGTCTGAGCTAGGGAATATGAATAAGGGCAACACTTAATTGGATGGAAAATGGAAAATTAAAGGATATTTTTCATACTTACAGTTCTAGCAAAGATTTTCTAATTACATTTTTTATTGCTGAGTCTCTGTACTCTAACTCTGTGCCTATGTATGAGGACCAACATTTCAGTGATACTTGCACACCTACATTTATAGCAGCATTATTCATACTAGCCAAATCTTGGAAGCAGTCTATATGCCCATCGACAGAAGAATGGACAAAGAAAATGTAGTATACATACAAGTTGAAGTACTACTCTGCCATCAAGAAGGATAAACTTGAGTCATTTTTTGGAAATTCATGCATCTTGGAACCATAATATTATTTAAAATAAATCAGAAAAACAAGCTTAAATACCACGCTTTCTTTCCTTGTGAGAACAAGTTATCACACTGTGCATCATTATCTTCAATGTCATTACTCAGGGTACAAAACATAAATCAAAAAGTTTCTTACAAAAAAGAAACATAATAATACAAATACTTCTCTACAGTGATCTAAGATAAACTGTCATTTAAAGGAAACCAATCAGCATATACAATGAGATACTTCTTTAAAAAATACATTTTGTAGTTTGAGGAAGTACTTTTACTTCTTATTTCCTATTTACCATTCTTCTGTTTCTTTCTTTATTTGTGTTTTTCATGAGAGAGAAATGATGCAATATTTGAGCTTGTTTGTCTGACTTATTTCGCCTAACTTCATGTTCTCAAGTGGCATCCATTTACCTTTGAATGGTTCAAGTTTTCTCTTATATGGAAAATCCAAAGTATAAATAAAAGGCTAAATAAAAGATGGATAGTAGAATGTGAGAAGATTTTTCTTTTCAAATGGAAATTTTATCAACAGACGGAGGGAGAAGTGAAGCATAGGAGTAGAAGTGGATAAAAATTAAGATAGGTTTTGCACATGTATCAACTGAACACTAGAAACGTAATCACTATGTAATGCAAACATGTACTAATAAAAATAAACTAAAAAAAGTAAGTTGAAATAAATCATGAGAAGAGATTTAGGGAACAAATATATTTTAAAAATCACTTCATGCAGATGAATGCTGCCAATAAGGTTATTTATGGAAATCTCTCAGCAGATTACTTGGTGAGAATGCAGGAAGCAGTAGTTGTTATTTCTGTTTTAATGTTGTTGTACTTATGGTCATCAGTACATAACCAGCTTCATGAAGAATTTTTTGAGAAATAAAAACATTTACTTTTCTTAGAGAATTTCTTCATCCCTGGAAATAATACACAACATCCACAACTTAAAGGAGGAGAGGTTACCATCCAATGGGTGGTTCAAGGCTTAAAAGAAGAGAGGTTACAGTCTGTTAGTTTGGTTTAGGGCAGAAACAGTGTGGTGCAAGGACCTTTGTTTTGATAAAATTTCTCAGGTCATGGAGGGAAGAAGCAGGAAGAGAAGATAGGAGTCCAAGATTGATATACATGGTTCCAAGTCATTGCTGAATGACTTACCTCTAACAAAGCCTCAACTTTTAGAAGCATCCTGAAATGTTGAACTCTTTATTGGATGAATCCACCAATGATTATAATGCCCCCACAATCCATTCAACTTCCAAAAGTCCCATCTCTGTCTATTTGAGAGTTTTGGAGGATGCTCTGATTCTAAACCAAAACACTTATTTTTATACACTTACCAATGTGCTGTGTAAAGTTCTATCCTTGTTTACCTATTGGGCATTCCCCCCACAATTCTTCAATAGGGAAATTCCTGAAAATCTGTGTGTATGTCTCTTTTTCCTTTCTAGTTTTTCTCCATCGGTCTCACTATGTTGGAGATCAGATAGCAAAACTAGACAATAAATAATGAAACAATCATAAGTTCTTAGAATTAAAGAACGTGTTCTATTTCCTACCAAACTGTCACTTCCATGAGTGAAAACCTTTTCCAAATTCCTTTATGTATACTTTGTTTTAAATTGAATATTATTTTAACAGTAATCTTGATATAAAAAAGCTAATAAACTGCCATGGGCTTTTGATTTGATCCATAAAGATTATTCAACTGAGGCAGAGAGTTATGGTCCCACAAAATAATTAAATTCATTCTGAAGTACAAGAAGTGAATTCATAATATTATAGACTGATAAGTTAGGTAGAAATATAATAGGCAGTCAGACAGGGTTAGGCCTTCAAAAGAAATCAGTAAAGATACATTAAAACTGAGCATGGTGGTGCATTCCTTAAAGGCCAGAACTCAACACAAAAGGTAGAATAACTGCACACACATTCTTCCCCTAAGGATAAACAGTAGTAATCTGTGTTCTAAATAGGTTTCAATGGCAATGGATGGGGGACTGAAACCTCCCTTTCAGGTAAAGTTCCTGTTCAGTCTGTGTACTTTGCCTATGTGGCTTACTTCCCCATTTGATCACAATTTAATCAAAATTACCTTAGTGATTATATCATAATCTTATTGGATGACTACAGTTTTGTTCCACCTCATACCAACTTTGTGATTTCCATTGAATCAGTGTTCCCTAAGTGATCATACTTGTAATCTTATAAGTTGATTATAGTTTGGTCCCACCTCATGCCCATCTTGCAATTTCCCTTTGGTTCAATGTTACCTAAATTACTGTATTTCTAATCTTATTGTAGACAGTTAACTTAGTTTTAAATATTATAGACACTTAGGGCTGGGCCCTCAGAACAAAAGACAATTGTGGCCAGAGACACTTTCACTAAAGGCCAGGTTTCAAGAAAAAGAAAAACGACTACAGCAACATATTTCCCCTAGGGATAAACAATACTGACTGATATTCTAAATAGGTATCTATGACCTTGGGTGTGGGACCAAAATTTCGCTAGCTCATTCTTTTCTGGAAAATTCTCATTTAAGCTTACGGTGGGACTTGCTTCATCATTTGATCCTCATTTAATTAATAATACCTATGTGACTATTCTTGTAATCTTATTGGTTGACCATAGTTTTGTCCTAACTCACACTCACTTTTTGATTTCCCATTGGATCAATATTACCTAAGCAACAGTATTTGCAACATTATATGTTGACTATTGTTCTGTCCCAACTTAGACCCCCTCATCTCATTGATGTGCTGAATAAAACACCCTTGAAAGTGAGGTAGGGAAGCAACCCACTTTCCAGGCCCCCTTCTGTCTCACAGAGAGAAACTAACTTTCTCTAAATAAAATCGTCATACTCTTAAACTCTTGTTCCTAGAATTCATTTCTTGAATTTAGAGAACACAAACTTGGCATTTCAGACATTTAACAGTCCTATATCATGCCTATCTCATCTACCCTATACCGCTTAGTGGTCTTCCACCGAGATAACTGGATGGAGGTAAAAGTTTGCTATTGTTTCATAAATTCTGGCTGGTGACTTACTTGTTTAATCAAAATTTCATGCTTTAAATATTATTTTATGTCTTGGCCAATTTCTCAGTGTCGTGTAAAAATAATGATAAATTTAATTTAAATACATGGGAAGGTTTTGCTGCCTCTTTAATGACATTTTATTCCTGTTTTGTATGTGTTGCATTTGGACCTAATTGCTTAATTTACTAATATTCCTTGTTTTACTTGACTGTAGCACTAAGCTAAGGTAGTGTGTCAGAACACCCCCTAGTTGACTTTGGCATGTAATGCTGTAAAATGATCTTTTACAAAATCTAGTCTATATTTACCTCAGCCTTTTATCTATCCCTTATAGAACTTTAACAAACAGTGGTTTCTTTGCTGTCTAGTTAAAGGCTCTTAGAGAAGCCAGCATACTTTTAAAAGCAGAGGGCAGGTTCTCCAGCACTTTCTGGTGAATCACCATTGAAGCCAATGGAATGTAGACCACACAGGCAGTTGGATTCTTTTCTGGAGACTGATCTCTGGTTGTGTGGACTAGTAGAAACTGAGAAAGCAACTGAGGGCTCATGATCAAAGTGAGTCTCTAGAAGATATGAAACTGTTCCTCAATGAAAGCTGAGTCCTAATAACCTGATTTGATCTGGTTCTTACAACTCATCAAAACAATTTTTAAGTTGATTAAACAGGGATCCCATACGCTTAGGGAAATTGTTGAACAGTACTTCCATTGGTGAACAAAGCACCTGCTTGGAAATATTTTATTCCAGTTTTTGTTCACTAATGGAGCCCTGATAATTTTCATAACCTTATGGAAGACACACCCCAATAAATGTTGCTAAAAATATTACTGTGATATGTTGAAACTGGCCATTGTCAAAAGTTATTACTTCTGTGGGTAAAACAATAAAGCTTTCTTATTAAAAGATTCTTTGGGTACAAAACTATGTTAATAGGCAAAGGTTTCCATATAGCTATAACATTCATCATTACTAATCTAATGGTGTACTAAATATACGCATGCCTTTGGGTGTTTAAGTCTTCTAAGATGTAAAACTGATTGTTTATGGTGATAACCTCTTTCTAGACTCAGATATCTGCCTTTCTCTTGTGCTCCAGCTACTCATGATAAGTGTTATATGTCAAAATAGCATGAAATCACCATTAAAAGGAGAAGTTTTTATTTTAAAATTATGTGATATGTGTAGTATATATTGATCTCTACACTTAGAGATGCTCAGGCACCAAACACTATAAGCAATGTCACACACTAAAAATTCAAAGTTTGACATTAAAAATTTCTATGGTACTTTTATAGACAGGTGCATTCTCCTTGGATGTGATCCTATTGAAGCATAACAAATTAAGTGAGTTTCTTTGTTTTATTTTATGTCTTGTGATCAGAAGACATTTGAATAAAAAGGCTATTGTACCCTAGAATGGACATTTCATTTCTTGTAATGATAATGTCATCACAGTTGTCATGCTGAAGTATTATGTGTGGCTTTGATTGCAAGTATTCTCTGCAAAATATATAGCCATTGTCTTAACATTCTTCAGGGATTCAACTGCTAAAATAATCATGGTTGATAAGAAGTAATAGTAATCTAGGTATATATTATATTTTGAATACTTGATATCGAGATGAAATTATAATTGTTAAACTCACTGTTCCTCATAATAATGTCATGGATCTTCTCTCATGGGTGTTCAACAACTAAAGTTTAGAGACCAGAACTAAAATGTTAACTGGGATAAGAATATAGTCATTATTTGGCCTTAGCCTTCCAAAGTGAATGAGGACCCCGGATATGAGGACTGATTTTCTTTGAAATGCTCCAGCTTTGTTGAATCACCAGAATTCCTGAGAAGGGAGAGTGCTAGACCCAAGAGGACAAAAATCAATAAGTGTACAATGTGTTAAAAGAAGATCTCCAGAGATAAATGTCCCTCATGCTTTCACAGAAAGCCACATGGTCAAGCAATGCTATGACCTATCCTGATGGTTGACACAGGCAGGAGCTGAGGGGCTCTGTGCATGGTTACAAATCAGTGTCTAACGAAACTTAGCTGACATTGAGAGACAGCAAGATACTAATTTAATTAAGACAAGTCTCACTTTAAATTGGCCATAAACAATCAGCATAAAACTACAACCAAATGATGTATAAACTGCCATAGTAATAAGCTAGATTTAAAATGGGATTCCAGTCTTTGAGCCCTCTTGTTAGTTTCCAGGTAAACCAGTAGCTGAGAATTGTTATCGATCATTAAGGAAAAAAAAAAATTACATTCGAATCTATAAAGGCTCAACAAAAATCTTTAAATTTTTTAACTGAAATCATCCTTTAAAACTGCCAAATTCTTTATATTCCTACAGCTAAAACTGAAGACTTATGACAAAATAACACTGTAGAGACTTACGACATCAGTAGGTGACTCTAAGAGGCAGTGGTTCACAAGCACTGTTTCCATTCCCTAAGAACAGTTTCTAAACTTTACTCGTTCCCCAAGTTGCCTTTCCTTTCCAGGGCTCACATATGATTATACATGCTCTAATTTCTTGGAAAATTTGTTTATTCTTGCCAAGAGGCTACAAATCTCCAAGTGATCATACAGAAGGAACAAGCAACAAATATGCTAGACTCCTTTTTCTAGGATCCACCAGAATTACCTTGTAAAAAGAGTTCATAACTGCTATACCATACATGACTCTATCTGAGACACATTAGATTAGCTCTCTAGAAAAATGCCCCTGACTGTAATGTTCCCTACATCAAGCTTTTCACAGCTAAAAGCATCTAGATGGTACTATACCACTTCCCCCTAATCACAGTTAGGGACAGCTTTTTCAGGGTTGGACAGTGTGCACAGCTAAGTCAGGTATAAATATTATAGGCACTTTGACAGGGTTGGGACTTCAGCATAAAAGAAAGTTGTAGCCAGAGTCACATGCACTGAAAGCCAGATTTCAAGAGAAAGAAAAATTAGTATACTCATATACTTCCCCATGGATAAACACCAATGACTGCTGTTCTACACAGGCATCTATCACTTGGAGGACCAAACCCTCCCTAGCCCATTCCTTGCTGGAAAATCCTCATATATTCCATGAAAGCTTGCTAGATGACTTGCTTCCCAATTTGATCCCTATTTAATCAATACATTAGCAGCTATTTTTCTTTAAACTTATTGCTTCTCTATAGTTTTGTCCCACCTTACACCCACTATTGGGTCAGTAACCCTCAGTTATTGTAGGCTGATCAGGCTCACAATCTCTCAAAAGAGTGGATAGGGAAGGCTTACAAAAATGACACAATGGAAATGATTGTCAGGCTCTAGGAGGGTCCAAACCTGTTACAGAATTTGAAGTTCTCTGGGTTAAGACCCAGAACTTTCCTGGGTGGCCATATTTATTTGGTTTCAAAACAAAGGAGGGGGATACTGAACAAAATGCAGGAATCTGGGCAGTACTTGGGAAACCCTTTAAGGACATCTCCAGGTAATATATTATGTTAATTTAGGAGAGCAATGTTATCTCCAGGAAGCCCTTCACTGCATAAGTGAGATTGCTGCAGCTTCAGTCTCTATAATTTAATTGGGATTAGAACCAAAACCGTCAGCTGCTGCCTTTGTCCTTTGAGGTGTCCCAAATTTACAAGCCAATACTGGCCTCAGAGTGGACCAGTGAATCATAGAGGTTCACTTTCTCTGAGTTGGCTGCCCATCCCTGAACAAGGGCCTAGACCTCAGGCAAATCACATGAAAACATGAAAAGACAATGGGTTAATATTGAATCCTGCTGAAATTTGCTTCATAGTAGTCTGTATCAATCCATCTAGTGATTTTCTATTGGGTAAATGGACTGATCCCTCACCTATCAGGAGGGCTACGTTTCAGAGACTCCCGCCACGGTTGCAAATCTGGGAAGTGGCGGTTTTATATTTATTTTATTATTTATATACCTTTAAGGCTTTACAAACCCTTCCCACACTCCTATAAACCTTTCCTACTCTCTTATTAACCTTTCCCACACTCTTATAAACACTTCATATGCTCTTAAGCACCTTCTCCACTCTTAAACCTATGCAATTTTAACAACATGTAAAATTCCATATGGCTACTCACCAGTGAAGTATACTACAAGATGAATGATGAAGGTCATGAATTATGTAGCTGTGCAGTACTGATGGCCATGAAGGTGATGATGATGAGGTGAATGTACTGCACATCCAAGAAGAGCATGGTTTTTTTTGACTTATAAATAAGCCCTGGTTTATCATAAAACCTGCAGAATTCCCACACATAATCAAAGTTACTCGATCTTTTTGGGCCTTAAAACCAGGGGCTTTGGCTTCATGATTCATAATGAAAGTGTGAGACAGCATCCATTTCCAAAATAAGCCCATCTCATCCATGTTAAAAACTTGTTAAGGCTTATAGCCCCCTTCCTTTATGAGGGATTTGAACATGTCATTCATGTACTCCTTGGCTCCAGTTTCATCAGCAGAGGCAGCTTCTCCATGCAGAGAAAAGTTTTTCATTCCAAAGCATCTATGAAATTTGCCAAACCAGCCCTTGCTAGCACTGAATGGGATTGGTCTGGTGGGAGAAGCACTCCACGGTCCTGCTTCTGCATTGCCATGCTCGTCTTTATCCTTTACACCATTGGGAATGTCCATGCTTTCCACAAAACTATCATAAAATTTCTTGGCCTTCATCCAGATGGTGTTGGCATCCAGTGAGATATTCTTCTACCTGCAGTCATATAGCCAACGGACCAATGTAGACTCTATCCTCACAATGGCCTTATTGCGGGAGGTGACCATCCACTTTGCAGTCTTGTTAAAAGTCATTGTTACTGTAGACCTAATATTCTTCTTGTCTTTCTTTATGTAGTGAACAGTAGATTCATTGATTCCATAATGGTGGGCTACAGCTGTGTAGCTTTTGCCTTCCCTTAACAGGTCAAGAAGTTCCACCTTTACTTTGATGGTAAGCATCTTCCTCTGGCACTTGGGTTAACTGTCAGAAGCCTTAAAAGGAGCAGAATGTTTTGGGTGGTGTCGTAGGGCTTGAAATAAATTCAAACTTTTAGGAAAAGTTTCACAAAAATTGGTGATATAGAGCATCACAACGTGCAGTGATCAGACATCCATGTGAAGTGGACAAGGAGAGATGCTGAAAATACGGGTACAGTGCGAGAGAGCAAATAGACCAATGCTATCATCACTGAGCAAATCAGCACCCAGGATACAGAACATAGTGCTGTGGTTGGTAACCCTTCATTCCATCAGTCAGTTCCGTGCCATGTACAATTTCACGTTGGCAAACTTGCACAAGTGGTAGTTGAGTACTGCATTTCCATTGTATGCAGTATGGTATTCATCTACTGATGAAATACATACTGTATTTTATTTCAGTTAAATATACTTTTCATATGTTTGACTTAAATTTTTAAAATATTTTATATTGCTTTAAATGTTTTAGGAAAAACGAATTAAAATCATAATTATTATATAAATACCTATATACTGCAAAATCCTGCAATATAGTAAGAACTCCATGATATAGAATCAGATATATTTTTTTAAAAAAACCTGTGATACAGTGAAGCTATAATAAGTGAACCACAATATAGCAAGGGACAACTGTACACTTGTTATTAGTTGACTATAATTTTCTCACAACTTGAACCCATCTCATCTTACGGCTTTGCTCAATAAACACCCTTGAGAAGCAGGGTCAGTAAGTAACCCTCTTTCCATGACCTCTTCTAGAAGTCTTTCTTAGACAGGAATTACCTTTCTTTTTATAAACTCTTAGTACTCTTAACCTCCGTTGTTCCTAGAAGGCATGGTAGGGAGTTATACTTTTCCCATTGTAAGCCAGTTATGATGACACATACCTGTAATCCCAGCACTTGAGATGTTGAGGCAGGAGAATTGCTGTGAGTTTGAGGACAACTTGGCATATATAGGGAGTTCAAGGCCAGCCCGAATTACATAGTGAAAATTTGTCTCAAAAAATTATCTTATATTATTTGAAGATGCATATATCATCCCTATATCATATATATCATACACTCTATATCATTACTAGTTAAGTCCAGTTTTTCCCCCCTTAGATCTGAATCACCTCATTTTGCCTTATGAAAATCATGCACAGGTACAAATCCCCTATGATGAACGTAATCATTGTGTATACCTAAGTTGTACCAATAAACTTAATTATATTAAAAATACCTTGAAAAAGTAAAATAAAACTCCGTTGAGATGTGGGCTCCTTGCCAACCCATTCAGGACCCCTTTTGTCTCTCATAGACAGAAACTTTCTTTCCCTCAATAAATATTTTCTGCTCTTAAACTTCATTGTTCCTAGAATTCATTCTATGATTTTAGAGTACACAAATGCACATATCGGACAGCTAGCAGGCTAACGGGCTGGGAGTCATAATGTTTCCCTCATATTGTTTGGATTATTTGGAGGTCCTATATCACCCCTATTGAAATATTTAGAAGTCTATATATCATTTTATGCTTTTCTGTTTCAAATCACTTCTTAAAACACAGTGAGAAATTTATAAGGGTTTATGTTGGGTTGTAAAATGTACCTATTAACCAAATGTACTTTTACCTTAAAATATCATCTCATTTTTACCTAGGTATTTCTCTAATAAAGAAAAGATCTTAGAATTATAACAGAGTAGATAAACACAAGAGAATTCATGGGATTCATATTGGACATTTTCTTTGGTCTGTAACTAGGAATACTTGTATACTTCCCTGAATATGCCGCTCAGATAATATACATTTTTCTAATATTGATTTTGGGGACATATTTTTCACACTATGAAAAGGAAAGAACATTACATGAGATATACACCATGATCAATACATTTGATTAGACTTTGAATTAGAGATTTGTCATGCATCCAGTAAGCTTCATAATATTCTTAACTACTAAACAAAACTGTTTGTTCAGTGTGGTCTGGGTTACATCATGTGGCTATATATTTTAATTTCTGTAAAATTCAATGCTTTCTACTTTTCTCTTGTTATTTTTTATTCATTCAAGATAAAATTAGCAACACAACCAGAGAATGTGGCTTTTAATAGGTAGAATAAGAGGATTGTTTGTAGAATTTAAATGAGGTTATTAATCTTTTGGCTCTTGCTATTGAATTTCTCTGAATTTTCCTCTTCTTTTTTCTCTTCTAAGAGAATGAAATGTAAAATGACCCAATAAAAAACAATGCCCTCCTAATTTTTCATTGTTGTTCTCAGAGTACACAAACCAAGATATAAAGAAAGCTCAACAATAAAAGTAGAAAGAAAAGCCACTGGAATTGCTGTATTCACCGAGGTCAATCAATATTTATTGTGTAACAGCCATGTGTCAAAACAGTCTCTGGAAGAGGACAGCAAAAACATCAACATGTCTCTGTCTTTATGAAACTTAAAGAGCTCTTTGGGAGATGGAAAAGACAAACGCTTCTACACAATCTTGAAGCTAGAAGAAAAAAGTGTCAGGAAGAGGGGGAAGTGGAGAAAAAAGAAAGAATCAAGATATATTATATATAGGTACAAATATCATGTCATTAATGTAATCATTATGTGAGTCAAAAATGTACCAATAAAATTAATTTAAAAAGAATAATTTACCCAATTAAAAATGTAAACTTTATTTTAAATATATACTTGTCTTATATGTTAAAAATTGTTTTTATTAATCATGCTATGTTATACTCTATGCTCTTATACAAAATGTACTATTTTCCAGATTTGGTGCCTTTCTTTACTGAAGATCGTTGGTGGACAAAATGAAACAAGACTGATGAAGCACAAAATTTTAAAATTAGGATACAATTTATAAATGGAGTTCTCATGTGATGCTCACCAACAATCTTGTGAGAAAGGTAGGTAGAAATACTTTTTCTATTGTATTGATAAGGAAATTGAGGAAGCTAAAATACTTTTACAGAAATTGCAGGTATAAGGGCAAAAAGGGTAAAAGCTAAGTGTTTGCATATGATTTTAAATATAAAGTTGTATCCAATAATTACAGAGGGGACCTCATTTAACTTTTTTGAGCCTAGAAATAGTTATTGTCACTTTGTTTAATAAATGAGGAAACTGAGACTTCTTTGAAAGATTAAATAATTGTTTATCAGATATATCTTCTGTCATTGGCTCCTTTGGAGGTCCTAGGATACCTGCTACTACTTCAACCAGATCTCACTGTTGCATTTTATTAGTATACCTTTGGCTTACACTTTTGCAATACATTCATAATGGTGAGTTAGTATATGTACATAACTCTTCTCAGTTCTTACTTTCCTTTCCCATCTCCTCCTGCCTCCCACTATCTCCTAATCGTCTTTGGATTTGCAAAATTTCCTATGGTGCATATTTTATTTTACTTTTTAAATAATTTATAATTTGGGTTTCTCATATAAGTGAAAGTATTTGTTACTTAACCTTGTGTGTCTAATTTATTTTATTTAACATTATGGCTTCAAGATGCATACATTTTTCTAAAAATGCCTCAAATTTGTCCATACTTATGCCAGAGTAGTAGCCCATTTGCATAAATCCTGCATTTTCTTAATACAGTCATTTGTTAATGGGCATATAGGCAGCTTCTGGGATTTAGTAACTATGATTTGTGGTGTTATAAACATGGGTAAGGGTTGGGGATTTAGCTCAGCGGTAAAACCCCCTGCCTGGCAAGCACAAGGTCGTGAGTTTGGTTCTCGGTACCGGAGAAAAACCAAAAAAAAAAAAAAAAAAAAAAAAAAAAATGGGTAAGCATGTATCATTGTGATATGATGTTATTAACTCTTTTAAGAAAATACAAAGAAGGGAATAGCTGGGTCAATTGAAACTTCTATCTTTATTTTTTATTGGCATCTCCATCCTGATTTCCATGGTGGTCATATGAGTTTACATTCTCAGCAACATTGTAGATATGTTTATAGTTCTCTGAAGCCTTGCCAGCATTTGCTATGTTTAGTTTAATGTAGTCAGATTTTGAGACAAAATCATTGCACTACAATAGTTGCATTTACATTGTACTTCTATTATTGGAAAAATTTAAGTAATAAGGTGGTTATCTCTAGTAACACTAGATCAGTAGTCCATAATTTCACGATTTTGAATATTCACTGTTTTACTAAACATTGTAACTTTTACTAAGGGATCTGAAAATTCTAACATGAAAATTCAAAAATATTAATCCTTATACTTCTAATGAGCATATACAGAAGAAGAGTGATTGAAGAAATACACCTAATTTTCTTTTAACCAGGAGTATCTTTTTGTTCTTCTTGTGGTACATAGTATGCTTTAAATCAGAAATATGTAGAACAAATGTTTAAAGAAGATTTTCATGATTCAATTCAACTTATTTTAGTACAAGGAGAATGAACAGAAATTTATAAATATATTTTGAGTAGTTTTATTTTATTTATCTTTTTCTTTCACTTTTTCTGTTTTTTTTTTCATAAGAAGTATGCTTTGTGAAATCAATAAGTGTTAGGAAGATCTATAATTTATTTAGAGCATTAATGTCATATTTTATTGATTTAATTACTTGTTCTTCCTTTTCAGATAATTAAGTCAAATCTTCTTTCTTATATAACTTGTTTTATATTTCTGGACATTTTGTAGATGACAAAATGGCCTATTAAATACTCTTTTCTTGTGCATTCCTACAGTATGGATATATATGAAATTGTTATAAAGATAAAAAGGACCTCACTTCTTTGTAGTCACAAATATGAAGATTTTGATGGCATTCTCTTATAATCACATTTATTATTTGCATATTTTAAGAAAAACTTTCCTTTTCAATATACCCTTTATTCTTTTAAGTATCCCAATCCTATATAGATTATGTTTTCTCCTAATAATAACAATATGGCAGATATCTGGGGGAATTTTGACAATAAAATTTTCACCTCAAGGTTATTATTTT
>NW_004955503.1:5276642-5349453 GCF_000276665.1 Chinchilla lanigera
TTTTTTTTCTCCGGTACTCTGAACCGAACTCACGACCTTGCGCTTGCCAGGCAGGCGCTTTTGCTGCTGAGCTAAATCCCCAGCCCCTAAGGTTATTATTTTCATTAGCTCAATCATTAGATAATTTATTGCATGACTTAATTTGGTTTTATTCCTATTTGATGTACTGTAAATTGGGAAAATATGCTCTTTCTCAACTGATAAAATTAAAAAAGCATATTTGTTTTAGGTTTCTTAAAATATGCTTTTATGTTAACTAAGTGATGCAACAATAAATTAAAAAGAACTATAAATAAGAAGCAATCCTACAAATACTATAATTTGAGACATGTTTTTATGTGCACTTAACCAAAAGTGCCTACACATGTGCCTTAGTTCAAAGTACTTTTTATTTACACATTCATTCACTCACTGATATTTTCTTAAATCTGGGGCCCAATCTGAGTCTATGTTTGTTGTAAATCTTGAAGGAATCTCAAGGAAAAGAAAGAGTTCATACTCTAATAGACTACAGTAATTTAAGTATTAAACGAAGTAATAATGATTCAACAGTTTAGACTCTAATATGTAGGTGTGAGAACGGATTTCTGGGTCATGAAAAGATCAGTAAGAAGTTGTTGGGGGAAACCATTATGACAGACTAGAGGCAGTAGTGCTAAAGGGGCACTCAGGGGATGTGAACCGGGAAGTCCAACTACACAGAAACAAGGGGGAAAGATACAACAATTTGAAGGCAATTTAAATGAGAAAGCTTTTAGGAAATTTCAAAGTCAGAGTATACAGAAAACAGAAACACAGCCACCCTTGATCCCAACACTGCCTCCATCCTAGGTCAGATGAACACCATATGTTTGTAACATATATAAGGTGCTGAGAGAACAAGTAGAATACGCCAGCAGCAGTTGACTGCTGTAATCCGTGTTCAGGATTGCCACTATGGTATAGTGCCCTGTTCTAATTTCCCCCATATTGGTACAGAGCACTAGGAAGATTGAAAGCCAGAGAGTCATTCTAAATGTAGTGATTTAAATAGAACCAGTGGATGCTTGGGAAAGAAAGGATTAAGGGCATGGTCCTGGTTAATGACCCAGAACTACTTATTTAGAGATCACTGGCTTACTGGAAAAGTGGAGCACCCAGGATAGTTCCCTGGGAGGAGAAAAGGCACTGGAGTGACGGCATTGTACACACTCACAACAATCTCCCAAACATCAGTCAGCCCTCTACCCTCAGGATATCCTGCTTGCCACTCATTCTCCTGATGCCACTGGGCTTGGTTCCTACATAGTAATCATAGGAATCCTCCCATAGTAGAAGCAGCTGGAGCTGGAAATTCATCCTATATGTGAGGGTAGGACAGAGCCAGAGTGCCTCAAGCAGTCAGCCACCTCAATCTTGAGAAAAACATCCTGCCTGGACAATTTCAGTCATTAGTCACTAGGCAACCTTGTCTCTCCTGACACTAACTTTGCAAGAGTATAAATAACAGCCCCCACCATTGCTGTTGAAGTCCTCTTATCCATCAGGTAGGAGGTTGCCTCCACCAGACCCAGCTCTTGTCTCTTGTCTATCTTTCCCTCATTCTTGTAGCCTTTCCTTCTCGAGTAGAGCAAGAACTCTGCAAGTCCTGACACTCCCACCTCCAGCTGAAAGCTACTGTATTTTGCAAGCCCTACTCCTGATGAGTTGCAAGGCTGGAACTGAAATTCTTTGTGCGTGTGGATGCAGAGATTGGTGCAGAGAAAGAGCCAGAAAAGAACAACACTCTAAAAGGGGGTGGTGTGCTATACCCATTTATGACATTGATAAAAGCTATTTGTGACAGAATGAAGGCTACCACCACGTAAAATGGAAAAAAACTGAAAGGATTTCCTCTACAATAAGGAACAAAACAGTGTGCCCACTATCAACCCTTTCATTGAACTTTAGCTCAAAATTTTAAGTAGAGAAATCGGGCAACAGAAAGAAACAAAAAGGATGCATATTGGAGAGGAAGAACCCAAATTAGCATTATTCACACATACATAATAATGTTCACAGAAGACCCAAAGAACTGCACCAATTAACTCTTACAATTAATAACAACTTTCAGCAATGTAGCAGGATACAAAATCAACAAGTAAAAACCAATAGCATTTGTGTACACAAATAATGAACTCAGTGAGAAAGAAATTATGAAAATAATACATTTTTGCAGAAGAATTGAAAATATCATACCACAGCCATATGTGTGCACCCATGTTTATAGCAGCGCAGCTTCTCATAGCTAAATATTGGAAAAAACTGAAGTGCCAGCCAGCTGAGGAATGGATAAAAAAGATGTGGTATTTTATATAATGGAATATTACTCAGCAAAAAGAAAGATAAACTCGAGGCTTTTATAGGCAAATGGATGCAACCAGAGACCATACTCATAAGTGAAATAAATCAGACTAACATGTGTAAACATCATGTCATCTCCCTAGTGTAAGAGCCTGGAAGAGTAAATAAAATCTGAAAGTCACCATAGATATTGTGAAAGGGAAAGAAACTATTCAAAAGGAAAGAATAACTAGGATGAGGGAAGAAAGAAAAAAAAGAAGGAAGGAGAAAAAATATACACATACACACACACACACACACACTAGCTAAGGTAATTGTACCACTAATTTCTATAGATTTATTGAAAGGGACAGTTAATGATTAGTTGTTTGATCAATCTTACATGCCCTTATTTGTTTAACTGAATAACCAATCTGAAGATAACAATATGTAATACAACAACCATTGTTAATTTCCTATCATCTTGTTTGAAATTCTGTGTCCTTTTCAATATTTTTGTGTTGTTTTCATTATGTCTTTCTTTTCGTTATTTTATTTTTGTTCTTTTCTCTTCAAAATAAAAAATGGAAACAATTTAACCCTGACAATCTAAAAAATAAAACAGATTATTCTCTATTGCAAAAAATAAAAAGTATAATTCACAATAGCAGTAAGAAAAATAAATACATTATCATTAAACTAACAAAGGAAATGAAAGACTTCTACAAAAATTTTGAAGAATTTTGAAAAAGGAGATTGAAGAGTATATCAGAAAGTGGAAAGATATTTCCCACTTCTGGATAGAAAGGACCAAAATTTTCAAATTGCCAAATAGTCCCCAAACGGTATACAGATTCAATGCAATCCAAATCAAATTACCGAAAGCATATTTCACAGAGCTAGAGAAAACCCCGACATTTATATAGAAGGATAAGAGACCCAGAATAACAAAAGCAGGCTTAGACAACAAGAACAAAACAAGAGCACCAGAACATGTAATTTCAAGCTATAGTACAAAATGTCAGTTATGAATATGGCATCAGTATGGTTTCAGTTATAATATGGCTCATATAAAACAGACTAAATGGGTCTAAATGGACCCATGAAAGAGACTAAAGGATACTCAGACATGCTCACCTATTTGCTGTTTGAAAAAGGGGCCAAAAGCATACATTGGTGGAAAGATAACCTATTCAATACACAATACTGGGAAAACTGTCTGTTTGCAGAAGATTGAAGCAGGACTCATATCTCTCACCATGTACTAAAATAAAATCAAAGATTAAATATTTAAAAACTAAAACAGTAACATTGAAACTACTGGAAGACAAATAGGCAAAATATCTGAAATCAAATGTGAAATAGTGCATTTTTAAACAGAAGCCCAAATACATAAGACATAACAGCAAGAATCAACAAATGGGATTGCATCGAACTAAAAAGCTGCATAGCAAAGGGATTAGTAAGGAGATAACCTATAGAATGGGAAAAATTCAATAGCTATTCCTCAGTTAGATGACTAATATTAAAATGTATAAAGTATTCAACACTTAGATCACCTAAAATAAAATTCAAACAAGAAATGGCCAATGAATAACCAGAAATTTCTCAGAAGTGCAAATGGCCAACAAATATATGAAAACTAATTCAACATCACTTGCCATTAGAGAAATATACATTAAAACAATGTTAAGATATTATTTTACACCAGAAAGGATGGCAATCATCAAGAAATAAAAGAATAAAAATGCTGGAGTGCTGTAATAAATAAAGAACTCTTCTAAATTATTTCAGAGAATGTAAACAAAAACAACATTATGGAAATAAATTGGGAGATGTCTCAAAGATTTAAAATTAGAAATTCCATATATTGTCCATTAAGAGGTATTCTCCAAAGAGATAAAAGTATCCTACTACAAATATACATGCTTATCTATGTTTATGGCTACACATTCCACACTAATTAAATCCCGGAAGCAACCAGTATACCCACTAATAGATAAATGGACAAAGAAAGTGAGGTATGTACACACAATGCAATACTTTTCAGCTGTAAAGAAGGATAAACTTGAGACCTTTGTAAGAAAACGGATACATCTGGAGATATAATACCGACTGAGATAAATCAGATCACAAGCTAAAATACCATATGGTACTTTCTTATTTGAATAAAGTAAAGTGAAATGAACATAATACTAGATGGATAAAAGGAAACAAGGGGATAGATCTCTTGCAAATGCTAAGGGATGAAGAGAAAAAGTGTGAAGGATGAGGATGGGGGAAGATGAAACACACAGAATATAGTTATGTCATTCACAGAAACCTGATAACATCATTATATGTAAACATATGACATGAAGAATAGCTAATATTTTAATAAGAACAACACTGAAAATGAGGAAATGGGATTCAGAGGCAGAGAGGTACAAGGACAGGGGCAGGGGATTTCACAAAAACAATCTGTAGTGTATACATGTCCCCACTTCCCAAGATGAATATAAATTTCACGTAGTGCAAATACGCACTGATACAAAAACAAAAAAAGGAAATGAATGTTTCCATGACATATCATTGCTAAAATACTAAAAATTCAGCATAAAGAGATGTTAACAGCTGTTAGAGAAAATCAAGCCAATTCTAAAGCCAGATCACAGTAGATTTCTCAACACAAACTTTACAGAGCAGAAGAGCTCAGACTGAAGTTTTACATACCCTAAAAGAAAATGTAGCCCAATTCTTATCTTTGAGATAGCATTTCAGTGCTGTTAAAACAAAACTAATGAAAAAACACTGCCAAAAAAGAATGCATTGGCCTATTTTTCTTAAGAATTTTAGATGCAAAAATGCTCTAGAAAATCTTTATAAACAGCATATAAATTTTTTTTAAAAGATCATGCATCATGACATAGTTGATTTCATTACAGGTGTGCAAGTGTAATTAAACATATGTAAACCAATAAAATTTATACATCAAATAAACAAAGGTAAGAATGCACACAATATCATCTTCTTAATAGATGCATAGAAGGTTTATGAGAATGTCCAACATCCATTCATGATAAAAGTACTGATAAAGTAAGTAAAAGAGACCCTTAATTTAAACTACTAAAAGTCATTTATGTTAAAACCACTGAAAATATTAAGTTGAATGAGAAAAAAATGAAAACAGTCTTCTAAAATCAAGAACAACAAAATAGTGTCCACTCTCAGATTCATATTCAATATTGTACCCAAAAAGCTAGTTAGAACAATCAGGCAACAGAAAGAAATGGATGAATTGAAGTCAGAAAACATGAAATCAAACTACACTTACACATACTGTTTTTCAAAGAAGATCCAAAAATTCTCCACTAGAAGCTTCTTAAAAATAATAAATTCAGCAAAGTCACAGAGTATATAATTAATGCACAAAAATTAATCTTGTTTCTGTGTATGATAATAAATCTACAGAAAAGGAAATCAGAAAAAAATTCAGTCACAATACCTATAAGTATTTTAGCACCTATGACCTATCCAATGAAGAGGAAGATCTCTGTACTGAAAATTATAGTGCTCTGAGAGAAGACACTGTGGAGGGCATTAGAAAATGGAAAACATCTCGTTCTTATATATGCAGAACACATACTGTCAAAGTGTTACCAAAATTGACATGTAGATTTAATGCATCTATAAACAAAGATTTCTTTGAATTAAAAAATACTCTGAAATATCTCTGGAATGAGAAGAGACCCAGAATAACCAGAACAATCGTGAGCAGTAAGAGCAAAGCAGGAAGCATTATAGAAGGGGCAGGTTAATCTTAAATGTTACAGCATGGTCTTCAAACAAATCCTAACATGTTGACCAATGTCACAGAATAGAGAACGTAGAAATAACTCCAGGGTCATTCAAATATGCGATTTTAGGCAAAGATACAAATAATATATGCTGGCCAAAATATAGTCACTTTAGCAAATAGTGCAGGGAACCTGGCTATACATGAACAGAGGAATGAACCTATATAAGTATCTATTACCGTCTACTAATACCATATGTAAATGGATCAAAGATTCAGATATTAAAACAGAAACACTAAATCTCTGGGAGGAAAATGAAAAATATCTAGAATGTATAAAGAACTGAAAACTTTTATACCCCAAAATTTAATGGCCCAATCCACAGTGGGCATTTGAAATGTATAGACACTTCTAAGATGAAGAAATATGAACAGTAAGTATATATGTAGGTGTGTATGTGTGTGTGTGAAAGGTCCCTTAATTTGCATTCAAGAGATGTAAACTGAAACAACACCAAAATTCCATCTCCCTTCATAAAGAATGACTGTTTTCAAAAATTCAACTAATAACAAAAGCTGGTGGGGTTGTACAGAAAGAGGAACTCCTCTCTGTTGTTGGCGAGAGCTTAGATTGATGTAGCCATTGTCAAAATCAGTGAGAAGATTCCTCAAAAGACTAAGACTAGAGGTTCCATTTGACCCAGCTGTTCCCCTTTATGATATCTTCCCAAATAATTAAAAATATACTACAGCAATATATGCACACTCATGTTTATAGCAGCAAAATTTGTAAGAGCCCAAATGCCCTTCAGCTGATGAATACAGAAAGTTGTGATTTTTTTTATAAAATAAAGTGCTACTTAGCCATAAAGAAGGATATATTTGAGTCATTTCTAGGAAAATATATGTACCTTGACAGCATAATTTTCAGTGAAATAAATAAGACATACACATTTAAAAATTGAATTATTTCTCTGGTGTGAAAAACCAAAAGTGTAAATTAGTACCAAAATATAAAATCAATACTGGAAAAAAGGAAGAAAATATTCAAATGGGAAAGGGAACAGGGAGGGGGAAATGGGAAGGGAAGGAAAGAAACTAAAAGAGAATAAAATGAAAAAGTGGAAACACATCTTCCTAAATAAGGAGGGGAAGAGTGGAGGGGAAGGGACTGGGGAAAAAGGAGAATCAAGATATATTATGTATAGGTACAGATCCCTTATGAGGAATGTGATCATTATGTATAACAACAGTGTACAAATATAATGAAATAAACTTCTATGGCCAAAAAAACAATAAGTAAAACTATGAAAGAAAATAGGCGTAGGTATGGACTTTCAGAACATAACTCCAAATGCACAAGATATAACAAAAAGAATCAATAAATTGTATTATATCAAATCAATAAACTTCTGCACAGCAAAGGAAAGAAAACAACAGAGTGAAGGGAAAACCTACATAATAGAAATTAATTTTTATCAGCTCTACTATGGAAAGCAGTATGAATATTTGACCTCAAACTAATACTAGAAACTCTCTTTGACTCAGCTATATCTCTGCTATCTTCCCAAAAGAGTCAAAGTCATGATATTACAGGAATACATTCATACCCATGATTATAGCAGCAGAATTCATAGTAGCTATAACTATATGCCTATCAACAGAGGGATAGACAAAGAAAATATGGTAAATACACAGTGGAGTACTACCAACTCATAAAGAAGGAATGGATCAAAAATAAATCAAAATGAATGGATCTTGAGGCCATGAAGTTAAGTGAAATAAATCAGACACAGAATATTATATATCAACTTGTTTCTGTAATGTGATAACACAAAATATCAATGACTTCAAAAGCAAAATAAAATAGAAATGGTATGAAACAAGGAGGTAGAATTTGTTGAGACAGGAAAAGCATCTGGCGAAGCACAAAGAGGTAAGGACACTAAAGGTGAAGGAGGAATAAAAGTCATTATATATATGTATATATAAATTCACCCAGAACTATTATTGTTATGTATTCTGAACATATACTAATTAAAAAATGAATTTGGTAGTTTTTTACAGGAAAATATCCAGTAACTCTATCCACATTTTAATGTATTGTACTGGGGTATATATAATGCCTCTCTGAATCCCATCTTGACCCATGGCAGAGCTTATTTAGCATGTATTAAATATTTTAAAGTCTCTTACTCAAATATTTTTTGCATTAGATATCCTGAATTACAATGTACCTATGGTAACCCTCACAGTTTCAATAACCTCAAGAAGAAGAAAACTATAAATTTTATATTAAAAGAAGTTTTTAGAGTTAAATTATAATAATTTTGTTCAAAGCTTCTAAAGATTTAAGTTTTATGGATTCCTCAAATCATGACCTCATTTATGGTCTACTCTCATCTATCTGGAGATTTCTGTTAAGATCTGACAGTGCAGTAATAGGAGAGTATCTTTTCCTTTTGGAACTCAATAACCTTCCTCATCTGAAGGAAATACTATACTTAACAATTAATGCCAGGTTAAAATAGTCTGTAATATTTTTCTCCTTCCATGCACATATAACATTTGGGATATGTATGAATATTGTAATGGCTGATAAGATGCACGCATTTCTTTTTGTCCCTTACAGATTTGGTCACTGTACCTTGTGTACAGTAGACTTGCAAAATTGACTGTTGTATTTTCATAATATGGAAAAATACCAGTGCAGGAAGTTTGATATAAGAGATTACTTTAAAGACATGTTCTAAAAGCACAAAGGCAAATCCAGCAGCCACATATTTTCGAGGAAGACTATTTTGATTGTTTGCAAGATTAGTGTTCCTGTTCATTACATACTAACAAGAAATCTTTTCACTCCATCCACTAGAGGGCAATCAATACATTAGGCACAAATACTCCCCCCCTCCTTCCATGGTGGCCTGTAATGTAGTAATTTGAAGAGGAAGAGGTAGACACAAAGACAAAGAAGATAGTCATGATCTTCTTCTGAAGAGTGTCTATTCATTTAAACTGATGTTTTAATTGGATCTTTTATTTAGGGGGTGTAATTTCTTTGAGTTACTAATAAATTCTAGATATTAATCCCAAAGAATAGCTGATGAAAGTTTATTCCCATTCTGAAGGTTGTCTCTTCCCACTGTCATAGTTTTGTTACAGTGCAGTTTATTAATTTGATATAATTCTATTTGTTGGTTTTTGGTATCATGCCTGTATTCTCACCAAAATTATCACCATAGTCATTTTCGGACTCTTCATGATAGAGGAGCTGGAAAGGTCAAATAAATATGAGCAAGACTCTTGTCTTTCTTATTAAAACTGAGCCCCTTCCTGATAATTAAAACAGCTAACAAGTAAATAAGCATACCACCTGAGGTAAATGAGATTTTTCTCTAAATAAAGCAGCCTTTGAATTTGTCCTTCAGTTAACTATATCTGCTGTCTTTGCCAGTTGGTAATGGCAATATACACACAAATAAAATACTTGTCTAGCCACGTTTGTAATTAGATTGTTTCTTTTCTGATAATAAGTTTCTATTAACTAGATTTTTCTAAGACTGACATCATGAACGAGAAAATAATTAGAAGAAGAGAACATTAACCCATTGAGAATTTCATAAAATCCTAAGAAGATTTAGATAGAATAGAGCACTTCTGATGTTATTACAGGGAATAACATCACATCAAACGTGGTTGACTGTGGACATTTATTCTAGAAAGTTCTGTAAATTTATGACTCTTCTACTGTTCTGTTGTAAGGGTGACGTTCCAAATAAATTGTGTCACTGTCTCTCACCCCTGTGATGAGTGTAACAAAAATTACCCAGATCATTCATAGTACGTATGAAATTCTCACATATGGCAAAAATTACAGGATTCTTAAGAATGCCAAGATACATCTTCCTACTTTGTTGGCTATAAAATACAGAATCATCTTTTTTTGGTACTGGGAATCAAACTCAGCACCTTGCACCTCCCAGGCAGGCACTGTGCCACTGAGCTATATCACCAGCCCAGGATCATCCTTTTAAAAATTATTCATATTATGAAATGGTAGATGTGCTCCTTCACATGCACTCTTGCATAGCTAAATTTCCTTTGCAATATAGAAAAATAATTTAAAGGTATATGTGCAAAACATTGAATAATATGAAATATAAAAGCAAATACTAATTTTCAAAATATTTTGCAAGATAAAGATGAAAAACATTCATGACCATTGCTTGTAAGCACTAGATTTACCACTAGTGTTCATTTAGCCTGAGGATGTTCTTGCTTCCTGAGGTCCACAAATTTGGAATTCTTTCTTGGGGACCAGCTGCTGAGCTTAATACAGAAGTCTAGTTTTCTAGTTTCTATTGATACAATATGAATTTCTAAGCTCTAGCTTTTCTCTGTGCTTAGCTTATTTAATATAAAGAATTCTAGATGGGCATAAACAAGTCTATTTTGCCTCCAGTATCAACTTCTTTGATATTTCTAATCTTTAAAATATGCTTATGATTTTATTTCCAAAGTAAATAAATCTAATATTTCTGTCACTTCTGCTGTGATTTGCATATAATGATTTTTTCCAGTTTTGGTTCCTTTAAAATATGGTGATAAAGGAAGAATAACATGCATTTGTGTATACTGAAACCATAACTGGCTTTGTGATGAGACACAGGAATTTGACTTTTGGCACCACAGTTTACCTTGAATAAATATCTAATAGTTTTTGCCCTCTTATCTCTTATTTTTAGATGAGGATAGTAACACCTAAACCTTTGGAATATCATGAGAATTAAAATTATGCAAGAGAAAATGAGTGATAGATTATCCTTCTTGCCAAAGCCGCAAGTTTCTCAACAAATTCCTTTTTTGCTGTTCAGTCATTTCTTATTTCTACCTTGATTGGCTGAGACATTGTTAAATGAGTTGATTACCTTATGATAGCCATTTTCTTCTCGGATGAGATGAACAGTTAACACTTATTTTTTGACCAATTTTACATACTTATTTTTGTTTGTTTGTTTGTTTGTTTTTTTGTTTTTGTTTTTCTCCGGTACCGGGAACCGAACTCACGACCTTGTGCTTGCCAGTCAGGCGCTTTTGCCGTTGAGCTAAATCCCCAGCCCCCAATTTTACATACTTATATCTGGTGATCTGAACAAGTACTTTGAAGACAACAATGTAATGTAAGAACCATTGTTGAACTCTTATCTTGTTTTTTTTTGGAAATTCTGTATCATTTCTACTTTTAATTGTCTTTAGTTAAATTTGTAGTTTCTTTAAAATATTATATATATATATATATATATGTATATGAAAAAATGTTAAACTACACCATAATTTTTCTTTTTGAAAATAAGAAAACACAAGTCAATGGCTGTCAAAAGAAATAAGTGATTACAACATGCAACTTCATCCTCATTTACTCATGATTATACTGTTCGTTCTGCAGACTGCATTATCTGTTGTGCACATAACACTCTGCTAGGCTCAGGAGGAAAAAAATACATTTTCTGGTACTTTTAAGAGCTCCTGACCTAGCAAGAGAAGCTGATATGTGCATAATGACTGATTCAAAGTAGATTGGAGTAAACATAATCACATGGGTACAAATAAAACATTTTTCAGTATATCCATGTCTTTATTCATTTGAGACTTTGGTGATTGAAGTCTGAGGAGATTGAGAATCTGACCTTTCTCCTGAATCAGAAGCCACAGAATTGCTATGAGTAGTTAAGAAAACATAAGTTTAATCTCAGACACTCTTTTTTTTGGTACCTGGAATTGAACTTACAGCCTTATGCTTACCAGGCAGGCACTGTGCTGCTGAGCTATATGCCTGGCCCCAGGCACCTTTCATAATAGCTGCTTTATATTTCAGTAAGATTGTGTAAGAAAAATATTCTGATAGAGTCATGCATTGTGGGACTGGGACTGGTTTTAGTGCAATACAGTTTACCATATTTCCTTAAGCATCCCAAATCATGCAGCATCACTCTTAGCAATTATTTCTACCGGGGGCGCTTCCTAGAGGGTACAGAAATTACATGCAATTAGTTAGCATTGTAGTATATTCCTACATGTTCCCATAACCAACAATACCGGAAAGAGACAGTCTCTTAGTGTAGAAAGCTAGTGGTAGCCGTAGGGGCATCTGGAGGAGACAGTCATCAAATCTGAGCAATTATTCAGGGGACAAGAATACATGGCATTGAGGTGGCTAAAGGCTGTCGGTAACTTATCCTGTATTGGCAGCCTCAAGAATTGGCATGGTTTTTAAGAGTGTCAGAGAGAGTTAAGGTTCTTTTAATAGTATTGTCAGTATTTTTCATGCTACAACCAAGGAAAATACTTAGTTCAGGTGTCACGTATTTTACCATTACCCTCATATATTCATGTTCTACTGCCTCAAGTTTTCCCAGAAGGAGCAGTTCTTAGAAAGTTCATTTTACTTTAGTTTGGATTTCCCCGAGGAAAATTACTTTTACAATAGAAATGTTTTACATACAATACTTCCAGCAACATGAAGCAGTTGGAGCATTGTATAAGGAACTAAAATGTAATATGTATTTTCAACTTTCAAAATTGCTATGGAAAACAGTTGTATAAATAATACACATTGATGTTCATCTGTAAGTACAAATGCATTTCCCTATACATTAAAAAAAAGCAGAACAGACAGATTTCCCCTGCAAAACTTGATAGGATTCTGATAGCATGTACCAGTCTTTGAGAAGGTCACATGAATTGCTGGTAGTTTTTCTTGTTACTGGAAACATCAGCATTTGTTTCCCAATCTGTAGTAATAATTTTTGGCTTACATATGTGGTTGGACTTACATAAAGTTCATCTAGCTAATACTAGTAAAAATGTTTGAAAAATGTAAAGTGCTGCTAAAAAATAAAAAAGTAGACCAAGAAGCAATAGACACTTGAGCCAAGCAATTATATTTTCCCATTCTACACAATAACCCTGTGAAGTATTGTTATTTCATTTACAGTGAGAAAATGAGAGACTAATACAAGTTTATATAGTGAGTAAGTCTGTTTTTTCCTAGGAAAAGATGATTTCAAAGCTAGCTAATATCGTTTCTGCAACCAAAAAAACTGTTTCTAAAGTGCATAAAAAAGTTACTGCCTTACTGACCATCAACTTTGACGTCTCTTTGTTTTTGGTAGCAATATCCCAGGGAGATGTCATGGTTTATTTTCTCATCAATTCCATAAAAAGTATGTTACACACAATACTATGGTTTTATCAAAAGTCTGTGAAACTGAGATAAAATGTATATCATAAAATATTATAAATATCTGGCAATGTCACAGTACCCACAGTATCTTCATTTACAGAGGAATAATAAAGTGTAAAATATCAGAATATCAATATGTCCATAACAAAATCTTTTTCATTTTTCAAAAATGCTCACATGCACATTTGTATAACCATATGCATATAGATTTTAAATATATGGATATAGTTGATATGGTAACCCCACAAGGTGTAATTAATATATTACAGAACAGAAATGAACTTTTTCCATGTATCTTTTCATTCTTATTTTTAACTTAAGTGCAACACCTGTGAGCATGATTTTCATGAACAGCATGTCACATCTACAGTGTCATACTAATGTTAAAACACAGTAACTGTTTTCTCAAACTTAGCAAACTACATTGAAACATATGTTCAAAATATATGCATGTTGTCAAAGAGAAGTGCACCAGGAAAGAAGTTGAAAGATTTTTAAAAGTTACAGAAAAAGTATGACTATCTTGAGCTCCAAATAATAGTAAAAATTTATAATTCCTTAGTTTTGCATAGTGAATTAATATATGGAAAAATGAGTATTAAGCCACAGTTCTCCAAATTCTTGATGGAGATTTTGGATCTTTGAGCTGAATTTTACTTCCTTAAATGAGGAAAATGAATTATAAAATAAACATTCTTAAAAGTTTCACTTCATCAGACTTCAGTAGAACACATCTGATGGTTTTGTTATTATTTAGCAATATATTAACTCAAGCACCACACCTTTACTGTTAATATCATCTATATGAGTTAGTCTGAGAGTTAGTTGAAAACATATCAATTATGAAAGTAAAATTATAGAAGGACAAATTAATATGTTCCTGCTACCACAGACTAAGTTGAACAATATATTCTATGCATGCATCACTGGGGACAGCTATCCTGCAGACAAAAGTAATAGTGACCACCAAAGTGACGAAAAGCTACAAGTTGCCATTTGAATAAATATAATACAGTTCTTTACAATGAACGTATTTTTTTTATCCCCATAGTTTACTGGTTTATTTGTCTTTTCACAAGTACCTTCCCAGAAGCAAATTTTCAGCTATGTCCTTTATGACTCAAATACCCATTTGTAAAAATCCTGATATCATGCTTATGGCTCCAGCAATGCAGAAATGGCAATGGAAATCTTTTTTGCAACCTAGTTTCCCTCAGTGCATATATGACAAACCATATTAAAAATATTTGGAATCAAAAGCGTGTTGCTAACTTATTGCTCCATGAAGTAACACATCGCACAGGGTTGCATCAGTTCTCTAGGCCTAATCTAGTTTTCCCCAGTGTCTCCTGGTCGCCAAGGGAGAAATACTGTATCGGTTCCATTTATGTGTAGAAAGATAAATGGTTTTTCCCTTAACAAATGTACAGGACTAGAGGAAAAGCGCAGGACAGCCTGCTTTTCACTCCCTTAAGCAGAAAGATCTTTTTAATCCTCCTCATTCCCTCCTCCACTAATTGTGCCTGAACTATACTTTTAGCCACGCAAGATGATGAATGCTTGAAATAGTCCAGTAAGGCAGAGCTAATGAGAGTGTTGTCATTAAAACTGTGCAGCAGAGCTAAAAGGCAGTACCCAAACTTTTGAGGACACTTAGATTTTATACTTCCCCCCTGCTGAAGTAGCATTACATATTTTTTTCCTTTTCAGCACTGGAACTTAAAAAGTCATAGAAAAACAATTTCACATCTGGTGCTGATATTTTTGACTGCTCCTAGCTAGGGTCGCACTTATGTCCTACATGCTATAGAGCTCTGAGTGTTCTCTGTACAGCAGTTATGTGCCAAGTTTGTCCCCACAGTGTCACACTATGAAGTATAGCTCTTTGGAGAAATTGTTACATTTTCTCTGGTGAAGAATAGATGGAGGGATAAGTCATGAAGTTATAACTTTTTAAACCTTGTTAAGGGAAATCATGTGATTTCCAGAGGAGTAGTTTTGATCCCTCTGCTTTAATCAAATAGAAGATGTAAAAACATAACAGACTAAATGAGTTGATCAATGGTAATTCTAAGCATCGATTATATTAGTTTATATATTTCTTTTAGAGTTTATACAATGTGCTCATTTCTGCACACCCCTTGGGCACAATTAAATTATTTAATTTCAAATGGAAGTAAGGTGATAAACTTAAAATAATGATAGTAAGATAACTATGCCTTATTTGGTGACTTAAACCCTTAAATCCAATAATTATTTCTCTTCCTTTACTCTTTCCTTTACCCTTTAATTTTATACAAACTATTATAATACATAATACTCTATGTCACTTGAAGGTTTTGTATATCATAAGAAAGGATTTTTTTTTTTTTTTGGTAGCATGAATTGAATTCATGACCTCACGCTTGCCAGGCAGGTGCTGTGCAGCTGAGCTAAATCCCTGGCCCAGAAAAAATAATTTTAAATTCACAGATTTCTCTCGAAGAATCAAAGCAATGTTCCTGGTTTTTTTTAAAAAAAATTGTGAATAGATACCTGGGGTAAGATAGAGAAATGCAAAATGTAACTAGTCACTGAATTGTTCTTCGAGTAGATCTAAAATTAAGTCTGATGCTGCAACTGAAATCCTTCATATGGTGAATAAATGGAGCTGATAAATCTATTAAAATATTTATACCACATTTTAGCAATTGTTAACAATTCTGGATTTGTTGATATTTACATTATATGACCTGATCCTTTAAAAAGAGTAAATAAAATACAGAGTTGAATGTTACTCACTGAAGAAGGGAAATATACATTTAACTTGAGACCAAGATCTTTCATCATCTAATTAGATAAATAACTAAGTTAACAACAGTCACACAACAAAGTTATGCTGTGTCCCATGGACATAGTCTAAGAGAAGATCCCATTTTCTAAGTCCATCTCTCTGAATTTCTTTCCAGTCACCAGTTTATTTCAATCGTCAATTTAATTGGACCCATTCAATAAAATAGCCAAAGTTTCAGGGAAGCTTCAATCTATTAAGTCCAGCTCTTTGGTTGTCTTTTCAATCTGACAATTTCATTAAAAACATGAACAGGTGAAAATGTGATAATTTTTACTGAGGTTATCTAACACCGTGGTTAAAAACATGTGTAGATGTCTTTGAGAATAGTCCATTAAATCTTCAGGAGAATCAAGGGGATATTGCCCCAGCTATCTCTGGGACATCAGATGATATCAGATTAGATATTCAAGGTTTAATAAATCATAATTTATCTCATATGTTTTAATATCCATACTACAAGGAGGATCTCTTTAAAATTTTTAATCCATTCAATTTGTGAAAAGGAATGTGAGTAATTCAACCACATTTTTATTGTCTTTGAGATATAGTGTAATCTTCAAAACAACAGAATCTTCTTTGCGTCTAAAAGTGCCTAGCCATTCCATGGTCAGTTTTTCTGACTTGTTCTGGCTAGTGCCTTAAATTAATTAATTGACTCATCAATTCTGTCAACAATTATTTGTTTCAGCAGATAATTTGTTGTAATAGTTGGTAGACCAAAATGATCCTTAAATTCCAAATGGTATTTTATCAATTCAGCAACATTATTAACATATATGCACAAATATATTCTAGTAATTGTATTTCAGCTATGTTCATAAGAAAAATATATAATAAAGTCAATTATTCTAGTGTTTCAAGCTACCTTATGGCTTCAATTAGAACAAATCCAGATTCATTAATGTGACTGGAATTTGCTTACTCACAAATTGTCAATATAGTCAAATATAAAGCTCAGTATCTTGCATAGAGGAAGAAAGGTGAAAAGGTGGTTACTCAGTGCTAAGTTACAGTTGGGCAGAAGTAAGAATTTCTAAAGTGTTATTGCACATTAGGTGAGTATAGATAACAATAACAGACTCTACATTTCAAAAAGCAAGAAGAAAAGATTTTGAATGTTGTCACTATAAGAAATAACATGTGAGGAGACAAATATATTTAATCATATTTAAACATTACACAATGTATAAATATTTCAAAACATAATGTTATCCTATTTTTATGCACAATTTTAAGTTTTTATTCACCTGTTAAAAGAGACAATATTAATTTTCAAATATAACGACAGCACCAGAAATAACAAATAAAAAATGAAAATTTGAGTCTGATATAGCTACGTTTTAATTTATAATATATATGATATATAATTTAAATTTTATTCAGTTTAGCAGTGACTTATACAACTCCACAAAAAATAATATTCAAAATACAAGTGGCTTTTAGAACATTTATACGATATTACCGTGGGTGACTTCAAGGTTTTGCATCTATTTAAAAAGTAAATCTAGCAGTAATAGAAGTGTACCATTTTCTTGAAGAGTAATGAATTAATGATACACCATTTAAAATACATGATTATTTAATAATACCATGTCAGCCAGATTGGGCTGAAATGTAGGTCACCGTTTTGACAACTATTTTGTGTTGATCTCAGTAACAGTAATTCAAACAGAGTTACGTATTCCTAAACAATCTCATTCCATATACTCCAAAATGACACCATTTTGGCCGGCCATGTTAGGGTGGTGATCTAAATGATAGCTCATGTCTTTTATGTATATCCAATAAGTGTTAGGGTGCTGCTGTTGATGACGATTGTGGGTGTTGGAGGTAGTGGTGGTGATACTGGTGATAGGAGTAAACGTGGTGATTTAATTAAGAGTTGTTTCACATTGAAATGAAGATAAATAGATTATTGTCAAGAAAAAGCTTCTCTGAATTTGTTAAAGTATCTATTAGCATCTGATGTATTTGCAGTGAAATGAAACTAGATCCTAGACATAAGCAGAGGTTGACATTTTTTTCAGTAAACAGAAACTGTCATCAATAAAAACATTGTAGCTAAACCTACACTGACATAACCTAGCCAAGTTTATTCCACTGTAACTTCTGTCTCATTCTCAGAACCGATGTATTGTACCAAAAGACAATTGCACAGCTAATAAGGTAAAAGTATTTTAAAGAAGCAATCATAAAAAAAACCTTCTCACATTGATCTCTAAGACTAAATTTTCATAGATAACCAGCATACAGCCAAAACAGCAGGGCATACCTTACTAGTGTTCAGTTAGGAATTCAAAGGTATAATAGTTTGATGGCAATTTTTAAGCCTCAACTCTTACCTCCAATTTTACAAGAAAAGTTACATTCGTTCATTAACATCTGCAGACATGTGTACATAAGGATAAAATTTTTGAACTAATGAGAGTGTATTAATAAATGATTTCTTCTATCCTTTAAGCATTCACGAGTTTCCAGGTGAATTTGATATTGTACTTTACGTTTATATAGCTTTATAGTTTAAATATTCTTTAGCTAAACTAAACCAGCAGTACAATTAAAGGAAATTGTTCAGGACTTTTTTCCGGAAAACTGAGGCCAGGTGGAGCCCTTTCTCCTGATGGGAGAAGAATCCAAGAAGGAAAGAAGAAGATAGAGGAGGAGAAAGAGAGCCCCAATGGCTGTAGCACATTTATTTATGCACTTAGCCAGTTGAATGTCATGTGAAACCCCTCACCCTATTAGCTGATCCATGTGGCTTGCCTCAGGTGCTCTGTGTTCTTGAGGCTGGTCTTGCTCTGGTCTGCACATACAATCAATCTCTAGCTCCAGCCACTCAGCACATCTTGCCCTTTTCTGTTTTTGTAGTTACAAGCTATGGGTGGCCAGTTGCAGTTGGGTGAGCTGTATTTGGAGGATTCTGTAGATGTCTCTTTTATTTTTCAACCCTTTTCATTTTAGATGAATTTGTTTGATTTTGACTGTAGAGTACCAGTCCATAGATGTTAAGTCTCTGCATGTAGCAATTATTTCTATATAGTGCACTATCCCAGAACAGTGATCAGTTAGTAGTGTAATTGGCAATTGTTTTATACCTTTTGCAGTTATGCTTGTCTGTTGGATGTTCAAGACCAAATTAAGGTGAGACATGTTTCCCAGTTTTTGCTGTTTATCAAGGTAAGTTAAGTCTCCTCAAGATTACCTTGGAACCATGCATAACACCTCCTCCAGTCAGTTTCAGCCATAGGGATGAGTTGTACTTATTGCTTGACCAAGTTGCTTTCTGTGAAAGTTTGGGAGACACTTTTCTCCTAGTTACTCTCCTTAAGGACACTATACTATGTAGATCTATATCCTCTGTGGTCCTACAATCACCTTGCTCAGGAGTTTGTATAACTCAACAGAGTGGCAGGATGTTTCTGCAAAGGTTCTCTCATGTTCTGGGTCTTAATTGACCCCTACAGTCTTGGGCCAAAATATTGGCTGTTCTCTTAGCTGCCTATTTTTCTAGTTTTTGTCGCCATACCTCAGTTGTTGAACATCCAGAAGAGAAGGTTAATGACACAACATTTTGTAATGTGGCACTGAGCTTAATATTACTATTTTATCTGAATACCAAACACGTTGGAACATAAAATAGAACCATTATTTTTTAACAGCCATGGATATTGTAATAGTTGAATCTCTGAGGAAAGATAACAGGCAACAGCTCTATAATTTTACACAGAAAATTTAAAATCAAAACCATACATAGTATTGGAGCATGACAATAATGATGATATTTTTGTGACATACTTAAATTTCCATTTTGACAAAGTACAGCTCTTTCAATTAATTATATCTAGATAATAAATAAGAAGCTTTTACCTAATTCACTGACCTTTAATGTGATGTCACTGTAGAAATTGGTGGCATTGTCCAGACTGCTAGTGTCCAGGCATCTGAAAGTATAGTGGTGCATATATAGTGGTTTTCTCACAAAAGTTGCTCTTGATACACAACTAAGTTAAGAAACAAAGGTTTCCTGCATGGCTATAACAATTCATTATTAATCTCATGCTGTACTAAATGCATTCATGCCTTTCAGGTGTACTATCTTCTAAAATGTAAAACTGTGAGTGTTTATAGTGATTGATCTTTTCTTTCAGATTCAGACATTTACCATTCGTTTGTGATCCAATTAATTGTGAAAGGAGGCTCATGTCAAGCCAACATGAGGTCACTATTCAGGAGTAATGACAAAAACTTAAGTAATGTATTTGTTTTATATTCTGATACTATTTTGGCTTTCATCCTATTACTAAGGCAAATTTAAACTCACATTTGCAAAGTTGTTATTCAGGTAATATTAAATAACTTTTTTCCAGTTGCTATTTCATTAAGAAAAAATACAGGTAGAGTATGTTCTAAAATTCTTTCCAAATGGATGATTAAATCCCAATAAGCCTGTTTTTCCTTAGGTACCATGGTAAGCAGAGTATACAGAGCAAGACAAGAAGCCACAGATATAAAAGACAAACAGAGGAGTTTGAGGATGGTCATAAATTGAAAGATTAAATTTAATATATTTGATTATATTTCATTCAAATTTATTTGTATTTAACAAATAAAATTAGGAATATTCTGATTTTTTCAGTTTTTTACAGAAACTATCAATGAGTCCTTGATTGATCAATACTGCATGTCTCTACCTGTATTCATGAGAAACCACTTTGAAGATATCAATATGTAATACAATAAGCATTGTTAATTTCCTACCACTTTGTTTGCAACTCCGTATTGTCTGTATTGTTCTTTTGCTATTTTGTAAAATGTTGTCTGTCTGTTAATGTTTTCCTCCTTTTATTTTTAAAATAAAAAAATATATTTCTCCTGTCTATTAATATCTTCCATGCTACTTCTAGGTTATTTAAAGTATTTTTAAGTCACAAAGAATAAAATTTTAAATTTTATCTAGAATTTTACCTCTCAGCATTCAATAGTGAATGATATTTTAAATGCAAACATGAGAACTTTTAGCTCATATCTAATATTATCAAAGTTACCCTGTCTGTTCTTGAGGCAATCAAAGTAGCAAATGCATGCAAAATTCAGCATGCAGCCATTCCCAAGAAGTACTGCTTTGTACATGATACACTTGTATGCATAGAAATATTTCTTTCTGCACTGAGTATGGACTCTAACAGAAAGTTCGCCCTGCCTGTTGTGTGACACACCTATTCATTTAGGCCTGATAGCTATGTATTCTGAATTTGTCAACTGTCAAACTTAATTGCTTCAGTAGAAACTGTGGAAGGCCAACTAGGCATCTCCTCTCCCACAGGTTGACCTGTCAACTCAAAGTGGACATGTGACTTCCAAAATTCTTGAAATTTTTACTCCTGGGATATGCTGGTACTTCAGTTGAGGATGGGGGAACTGTTCACCCCACCTAAAAGAATGTCTGTGGATTTCACTATATTGCCTGCCCTGGTCAGGGATGGCAGCTGCTTTGCCTTGCTTTACCAGGGAAACCCCACAGTTCACATGGTTGACCTGGTCTGAGCCCATATGGAGACCTCCAATGTTGTGAAAACATTTTCCAAATAGAAATTTGAAAAGAAAACTAAGCTGACCAATGTGAAGAAATTTTCGTTGAAGCAGGAGGTGGGCACCTTATGCCCTGACATTTCTCTATAGAAACCACCAAGAATCCATTGAATACAGTTTAAATATGTATTGGTCTGATTAGCAGTAAGGGATCAGAATAGCTGGAAAAATCTATGTATATTGATCTAGCAAAGAATATACTTTTCGTTTTTTCTCTATCAGAGGATAATGATTTTATCCTGTGGTGCAATGTCCCACATCCATTATATAATTAATTGTTGTACACACTCTGTAGCACTTCATTAGATGCATCTTCACTAACTGCAGCTGGTTAGGCTAAGAGGGGAACCCTGATCCAAACAGAGGATGAAAAGAATTAAAATATGACCATGAATGAGAACCACTTCCTGTTCAAGAAATATCTGAGCAAATTTAATATTCATTATTAAAAAATAAGAATTAAAACCTAAGGAGTTCCTTCCAGGAAAAAACTCAAGGTGAAAACATACACACAAAGTGAACATGAGATAGGGCCATGAGAAGCCATTATCTGAAAAAAGATACCAAACAGAAAATACAACCAACAGCTTTATCTTAGAGAAAAAAAAATATTTAGAGAGATATCAATTTAGTCTGAGGGAAGGTAAGATGCATAATTAGATGTTCTTCAGAATGATCAGTGACAACTTCTTGACAAGAGTCATTAATAGATTTCTACCCCGAGAAGATTTAGGCTTAAGGCTGGAACTACATATGAATTCAAATATACTCCTTGCTCTGAGGAAATCTGGAGCATGGGTAGAATGTAGATAAATATGTTTTCTCATTTCTGTGCTTTGGTAAGCTACATTTTCAGCCTTAGGATGAAGAAAACATCCTTACTTTTTTTTAAAAAAAGAGAACAATAAAATGTTGTATCAAGGTAATTCTTCTGTAAGCTCAAGGCTGAAATTTCTCATCTTTCACTTGATTATCAGACTTTTAAAACTTAGCATCTTTTCACAACTTGAATATGGTCATCTGTCTTGCAGATCAAAGACTTGTGGAAATCTTTATCACAAGTGTTAAAATGACATACAAAGTGGTCACAAATGAATAGAAGAATCAAGGATCTGTGGCAGGCATCTCAACAGTGGTAAGAAAACAGGTAGGAGGTAGAACTGTTGATCAGTAGAAGGTGATGTTACCCAATGTCTCCAGATCATCTCAGTTCACTTTTATCTTACTTTCTATGATCTAGTCACATTAATATCTTTGTTTTCTATTTCTTGCAATGTGCTAATATCCCTTGTTGCCCAAAAGACTAATAGAAGTCCTTACCATTGTCATATAATGTAATTTTCCTCTTATTAATTGCTATTTGATATTTTTTTCTTTTGAGATAGAGTCTCACCCTGTAGTTCAGGCTGGCCTTGATCTTGTGGCAATCCTCCTGCCTCAGCTTGTTGAGTGCTAGGATTACAGACATGCAGCACTTGTCTGGCTTGCTACTCATTATTAAAATCATAACCCAGAAATTTTACAGATGACACCTTCTACTTACAGCTTCTGTCAACTTCCTCTATGAGAGAAACCTTGTTCTTTTCCTCCAGAATAATTATTTCCATTTATAATTACACATTAATTAGTGTGATTTAAAAGTAAATGTATTCATTGTTAGATTTTAACCTGAGAGAAGAAATGTTGTCTATATAATGAAATGACATTGGATTTTGCATTTCACATATACTCTTATTTGCATTTTGTTCTTTTTAATTTTTAAAACACTTTTTTATGAAAATTTTAAATATGCAAAAAATATACAGAAGAGTATAATGAAGCCCATGTAGCCATCACTGACTTCAATAACAGTTAAGTCAGACCAGTCTTTCATTATACCCTGACCACATAGTTAATGTTTTGGATTATTTTCATACAAATACTAAAGTTTATATCACTTTATCAATGAGTTTTATTAAAATTATCTCCTGTTTGGGATATATATATATATATATAAAATACATTCATCATGAGGAATTGGCATACATATATTTTTTTCTCCTTTTTTTCCTGTCTACTCTTTCCACTTCTTTTTTTTGAAACAGGGTCTCACTATGTAGTTCAGGCTGGTTTTGAACTCACTATATAGCCTAGGCTGGCCTCAAACTTGTGGCAATCTTCCTGCCTCAGCCTCCCATGAGATGGGATTACAGTCATGCACCAGCTTGCCTGGCAGTCCTATGTACTTCTGCCTCCCCTCCTTTACCTTTCCTTTCTTTACATTGCTAGATCCACTTTCTATATACAAAAAGTCTACTTCTCTTTTTCTTAATATCTATCATTTATCTTGCTTTTAAATTATTCATACTTTGGGTTTCTCATAGAAGAGAAACTGATGTTTAACCTCCTCTGTGATCCATTCTGAATAGTATTACGAACTCAGTGCATCTATTTTCTTACAAAACACTCATTTATAATTTTTATAGCAACCTAGTATTTCATTGTGCATACAAACCACATTTCATTTATTCAGTCATCTGTTGATGGTCATGTATGCCACTAGAAAGATTTAGCTCTTACCAGTTATACTGCTATGATTATGGTATGCACCTGTGACTGTAATATGATGCTTTTTTGCTTTGTTTTGTTTTGTTTTCCTGTACCGAGAATCAAACTCACGACCTTGCGCTTGCCAGGCAGGCGCTGTGCCACTGAGCTAAATCCCCAGCCCCTTTCTACTTTTCTTTAACATGATGCTTTTAATATTTGGGGAAGATACCCAGAAGAGATTTATTTAGGTTAAATGGAATTTATATTTCTAATTGTTTGAGCAGTCTTGGTATTGATTTCAGTAGTGGTTTTGTAGCAGAAAATGCGCCCCCAGCCAGTGCATTTCAGTTTCTGTTAATTGCCCAGGTAACCTTCAGTTTACTTCAGCTTCTGTTACAGTTCCTGTTACTTCTCTTCTTAGAGATGGCTGGTGAATGAGATGCTTAGCTGGTCACTATGGTGCATATTGTAAGAATCAATTAGAGACAGCCAAATACTCTACCTCTGTACTTCCCGTTTGCAACCCCACGAAAACTTCACTCCCTGAGCCTTTGAAGCCTGATGTTTTGGAAATGATCCTTGTCAGTGTCCACTGATGTAAATAAATCTGCCTCCCAATCTTGGGTGACTTCTCTTTGCCATTGAAGTAATAGTAGGTATATTCCTATCAATGATGTTCAAAGGCTCCTTTTCCTCCACGACCTCATCAGCATTTATTGTTTTTTTAATTCCTGATGTTAGCCATTCTTTCTGGAGGAAAACACATTGTGAGTATCGTCTGGGTTTACATTTTTGTAATGGTGAAAGATGCTGAACATTTTTTTCATGCAGTTATGGGAAGAAAGAGGGGGAGGGGAACAGAAAAAGAGGGCTGAGGGAACTAGAGAAGGAATAGAAAACTGCAGATTGGTAAATCATACAATGTAACAACAACTACTGTGTTACCCTCCATGAATTTAGGGAGGCAACCAGAGAAAATATGCTCCCCATTTCTGTTTACATTGGCTACTATAGCATGCTATACAGTAAAACAAGACAGTAATTAAGGGAATTCTTGATCTTCTCATAACTCCATAAAAAGCTAAAATGCTCATTTACTCACTCTTACCTTTTATCAGTTTAGTTGCAATTTTCACATTGTTTTGTTGAAATTACCATTTGATACTTACTAAATCATGTGTAAATGCATTGATAGCATGAAAATGACTGAGCCATTAATTAAAGCTGTTACATTTAAACAAAATTATTTTACACCTCTAATATTTATTTAGTCTATGAGGTACATGTTCGCAATGTTTCATGGACCACTAGTTTTGAAACACAGTATGATTTTATTAAGGCAATAACCTTTTCTCTTTTAATATAATTATATTAGAGACATTTAGAGAAATAATAGTTCTCGATAAGAGTCTTGAATAGCTTATTTAGAATCATCATGGGTCAACTATTCTCAACATTTGCTACATAAAAGGCAACTATTTTTCAATTAGCTGATGACTTACTAATCTATGCTATGACTATAAAGGAAAATAGGGTATTTGTTTGTGGTTATCACGTAATTAAACCAACACAAACTTCAGAGAAATATTTTGTGTGGGAAGGATAATGATATTTCTATTTCTGGCTGTCTGAAGTGACAACATAGACATTAATGTATTATTGGAACGTTTGGAGCTCAGACTACCAAAGATCAAATTTTAGATCTGTGAAATTGGGGAAGATGTATAATCACCCTTTGCCTTAGTTTGTACTTTTATATACTAGATACAGCGTTTGTGTTAATATTTCAGGATGCTTTCATAAATATTCCATAAGTTAATGTATGTGAAAATCTTAGTACAAAGATTGATGCAAATCAAGGTTTTTAGTAAATATTAACTATTATCATTATTAATTTTACATTAGGCAATGACCAGAGCTAAAAGAAATGTATATAAATGGATGAGGATTATGTAACTTGGATAAATCATCAAATTTGATAATATAGAAAAGTTTCTTTATACCCTGTCATCAACAAGAGCACTGACTTTTGATGTAGGAGAACATTGTGACTGAATGTTATCCAATTTTGTGTAATACATATGTTTTTTATGAGTTTAGTTCTTCCTCTATGAAATTCAAAATATAAGCAATCATATTTTCCTTAAATTCTGGTAAGGGAGAATCGAGATAATATCAACCAAAGCTGTGAACTAAATACCTCTACACAAATTTGAGGTGTTAGTGTGCAAATGACTGTAAAATCAACTGCTCAAAGAAGTATTGATGTATCCTGTTAAGTATAATACGCATATGCCTGTGAGTATGTCAATAGTTTAAAATGTTTAATTAAATTCTTCTTAATATAGTCCAAAGCTTGTACAAGGGAGGAAATCAAAAAATCACAGCAGAAATTAACTAAATTGTGACTAGGAAAACAATACAAAAATCAATGAATCAAAAAAATGCTTCTTTGAAAGATTAACTAAAATTGATAGACCCTTAGCAAACCTTATTAAAAAAGGGGGAAAAAAGATTTAAATTAATGTACTTAGGAACAAGAAGGGTTTTATACCATAGAGTACTGCTCAGCCATAAAGAAGGATAAACTTGAGACATTTACAGCTAAATGTTTGGATATTGGGATCATATTCTTAAATGGAATAAAATGGACACACAAGGGTAAATATAACATTGTCAGTCTAGTGTGAGAATGTGATAGCGTAAATAAAACCAAAATTTATTATCAATATTGTGAAATAGGAAGAAATGTTTCAAAAGGAAAGAGAAACTACAGAGAAGAAGGAGGACAGGAAGAATGGCAAAAGGAAAAAAATGATAAAAAAAAGGATAAAATGGAAATAAATCTTTGTAAATAATTACAAGTTTTTATGTTTTTATCGACTTTGCATGCTTGTGTTTGGTGGTGTGAGCAACTGATTTGAAGGTAACAATAAGCAATGGAATTACAATGGTGAACTCCTACCATCTTGTCTAGTGAAACTGTGTATTATCTCTACTATTTTATTGAAGAATTATTTTCTTATTCCCTATAATGGTTTGAGCAAACTTTCATTCTTACATCTGGTGATCTGAGCAATGTAGTTGAGGATAGCAATATGCCATGTAACAACCACTGTTGATTCGTATTATTTTGTCTTGAGACTCTGTATCACTTTGAATGTTCTTGCTTTGATTTGTTTATGTTTGTGATACTGGTATGCTGCTACTGTTCTATATCTTTGTTTGTTTCTCATTTACCATTCTCTTTAAAATAAAAAAAACACTTTGTAAGTAAGAGGAAGGAATAGGGCTTAAAGGGAGGGTAGGGGAGGGGAGCAGCGAAAAGGAGGACTTAAGATATATCATACACAGGAACAAACTCCCTGTGATGAATGTGATCATTATGTGAATCTAAGTGGTATTAATAAGCTTAATAATAAAAAAATATTCTGTGGAAAATTAAGGTATAAAAATCACTGAGTTGCCACTTGATCAAGAGTCTCTCTCTTGGACTATCACCAATAGGCTGTGTTACTTGAAAAAGTCAGTTTTCTTCTCTGTGTCTCAGTCTTCTCATGAAAATGAATAATGGGAATTCTCTAATCTCTAAAGGTGCCTGCTAATTCTGACATCCAGGATTATTAATTGATCCACTGGATCAGCTTTATGGAGGGAGGAAATTTTCACCTTAGGTGACACTAAATATGGCAGTGATCATAACTTTTTACTTAAGTTCTTTTGATACCAACAGCATAAATTTAGCAGCTCTTCCAAACCTAGAGTACAATCCAAGATTTGACCAGTTTTTTTTGTTTTTTTTTTTTTTTTTTTTTTTTTTTTACTGGTAATCAATTTTGGGACTTGCCAGGCAGGTGCTTGTTCCACTGAGCTATATCCCCGGCCTTTGACCAGTTCTTAAGTAAATGAACTAGTCCCATAAATCTCCAATAACTTTATGTATCGGAAAGAAATTCATAAAACCATTCTGAGACTTACCTGTGATCTGTTAATGGTGTGTGGTATCCTTGATGCTTCCCTCATGGAATTAAAACCAAGTCTTATTTAGAAGTTCAAGCTATAAACGTGGAAGCTCATTATGTGCTGTTCCCTCCAGAATAGTATATCTATCTAAGCCTTCAGGTGGGAGGAAACTTCAATGAGAAAGTTAAATACTGTTGGCCACCCTGCAGAGGCTTTGCTGTGCCTTCTGCAGTACATGGGATAAGTCGTTTTGGGACTTTGGACTCTCAGTTGTACCCTTATAATAGTTCGAGCAATTACTTTAGTGGCAAACACGAAGTAATCATTTTGAAATCCTCGTTTAAATCTACAGCCTTTTTGAGTTACACAAGTACTAAAATGACCACAAGAGATTCATGTCTCAGGGCCTGGTGACAGCCCACAGCCCAACTCTGCTGGCAAATTTTTCAGCATCACAAATGTGCAAACATGATTTCCTTCACTTTTCCACTCTAAAAACACACTCCAGAGGTCCTAGTAACCTTTGTGCTGCAGACTTTACACTCCCTGAGATTAAGAAGTTACTCTAGTCTTGAAAAGAGTATTCATATTTCTGCATAGTTATTAATAATAAATAGCCAGATATATAAATTAACTTGGATAAAATCATCACTTATGTTCTAAACTTATGAGATGTATGATTTGATTCATGATGTTATTAATGAATTCCACATCGGAAAAATAACTCTTTTATGTGTAGTTAAAATGTATTATATTGAACACTGATGTTAAGGTTAACTAGAAAAAATATAAAATAAATTTCCTCTTTCAAAAAATGTGTGGTAAATAATATACACAAGAAAGAAAGATCCAGAAATCAACTGCTGTTATATTAAATGTGTGGTTCTATTTTTTTTTTTTTTTCTGGAACGAGAATTACTCCTGTCTAAGGCACTAGAAATGGAACTAAGGAGTACTCAAAAATGTTCCTCCGGTCCTTAAAATGGGTATTCCAGTGCTAGGCCTCCAAGTGAAAAACGGGGTGAGACCTTCAGAAAGCTGCCACTAAAAAATTAGTTTTATATCTCCAGAGTTCTGAGAATAAAACAACCCTTGAAAAACCAAGTAAACATGAACATAAGCTTTCTCCTATCTATCTACCTCAGGTTATTATATATCTCTTGGTTAAATATCATTTCTACTGAACAAAGTTTACATAACTACATTTTATTTTGTACTTTAATTGCTTCATGAACTGCTTCATCTCAGTACGGTATAATCATGTTTTGAGATGAAATGATACAAGATTTTCCTTATACCCTTGCCTCAGTGGTGCTGAACACATTCTTTGGCACATTTTAGCTAGTCAATAAATCTTTTCTGCATGACTACTTCCCTTCACACATCAAAACTGGAGCTGTATCTAATTGGATAACCTAGGGAGTTTATCGAATGTTGAAATTCTAATTTCTGGGATAATTCTTGTTCACATTTGGCTTTTCTGATAGTGACTACTCAGATGAAAAAGGAGAAATCGCTTCTTTCTGGGGTCATTTGATTTCACAACCTGCTTCTCTATGAAACAATGAAGTGGAAGGTTTTTTTTTTTCTTTGTCAGGCCTGCTATGCTAATAACTTGCATGCAATTTTACTTAATATGAAACAGTCTTCAGGAAAAGTGGTTGTTATTCTAGCTCTATGCTAAAGAGTGCAAGATCAATTTACTAAATAACTTAGTAGATCATAATGTATTCTGTTACTGGCTGCATCTCAGTGGCTGAGAGTTAAAGGCAAACTGAATGCCATCCAGTTCACAAGCTTCTAATCATGACTGGCTGGTGTTTATAAGTCTTACGCCAATAAAGGCATCCAAAAACAACAAGTGTAACTGGATCAGAGAGCACTTGGCATCAATATACTTTCAATTAGAAATAAAATGATAGATCTCCGATCTTTTCTTTTTTTCTGAATTGGTGTGTATATCAACTTTCTACTCCGCAATTGCTGCAATGCAACAAGAAGAGGTATTGCTTGCAAAGTCATTCTGCATAAAAAGAGGCACTATTACTTTCTCACTGTTTTTTATCTTAAGGAGAATACAAAATAGAAACGATGCAGAATTTCAAAAAACAAGATGAAAGGAATTTAACAATGGTTGTTACATTGCATATTGTTGTCTTCAAAGTAGTTATTAAGATTACAAGCTATAAGCACGGTCACATTGGTCAAAAATTAAGCATTAACTGTACCTTTTAATAAACCAATAAAAATTAGTAGTACAAATATCTTACCTCTCTTGTATATATGTTTTCCCTTCATTTCTTTTCTTTTCTCCTTTCCCTCACCCCAGTCTCTTTAGTCTTTGAATTTTTACATACTTCTAATGTCTGGACTCTTCCTTTCCAAAACATAACATTGCACCCCTAATGAAAATACACTTGAGTAAAGAAAAGTATATCTATGTTTTTGATGTTTATATTTTAACTTTTAAAATAAATGTCCATTTTTTATTTTAAAGAGAAAAAACAAAATAACAAAGACATAAACAAATAAAACAACATAAAAATAAAACATACAGAATATAATAAGGTGATAGGAAATTAATAGTGGTTGTCATATTAAATATTGTTATCTTAAATGTGGTTACTCAGATAAGCAGATCTAGGCAGGTAAGATTGATAAAACAATTAAACATTAACTCTTTATTTCAATAAATCAATGAAACTTAGTAGTATACTTACCCTAGTTATCTGGTGTATATATATATATATACATATTTCCCTTCTTTCTTTTCTCTTGTCTTTCATTCCCAGTTGTTCTTTCTTTTTGAGCAGTTGCTTTCCCTTTCATAATATCAATTGGACCTTTCAGATTTTATTTACTCTTTCAGGTTCCCACACGAGGGAGACAATACTATGTTTACATATGTTAGTCTGACTTATTTAACTTATAAGTATGGTCTCTAGTTGCAGTCATTTACCTATAAAAGCATCTATTTCATCTTTATTTATAGCTGAGTAATACTCCATTTTACACAACATTTTTTATCCATTCCTTAGTTGTTGGGCATTTGGATTATTTCCAAGATTTAGCTATTATAAATTGTGCTGCTATAAACATGGGTGTGCATATATCACTGTGGTATTTTTTCAATTCTGGAAAAATTCCCCAAAAAAAGGAATAGCTGGGTTGAATGGGACCTCTAATCCTACTTTATTGAGAAATATCCAGACTGATTTCTACAGTGGTTTTGTCAGTCTATACTCCCAGCAACAGTGGAGAAGGGTTACTTTTTCCCCTCACAACCCCTCCAGCATTTGTTATTGGTTGAACTCTTGATGATAGCCATTCTTTCTGGGATGCGATGGAATCTCAGTGTTGTTTCAATTTTCATTTCTTGAATGACTAATAATGTTCAACATTTTTTCATTTATTTATTTGTCATTTCTTTCTTTTTTTTTTTTTTTTTTTTTTTTGGTTTTTTTCTCCAGTACCGGGAACTGAACTCACAACCTTGCGCTTGCCAGGCAGGCGCTTTGCCGCTGAGCTAAATCCCCAGACCCTTATTTGTCATTTCTATTGCTTCATGTGAGAAGTGTGTATTCAACACAGATGCCCATTTTTTCATTGGGTCTTTGAAATTTGGGGGTCTGATTTTTAAAAATTCTTTATATGTTCTGGATAGAAGTTCTTTGTCTTCGAGCTTTAGTCTTTGGCATGTGGAGAGCCAGTTTTTCCAGCACCATTTATTAAAGAGGCCATCTTTCTTCCAGTGAACCTGTTCGATCCCTTTGTCAAAGATAAAGTAGCTAAGTCCATTTGTGATTGTGACTTTTCCATTGATCCTCAGTTATGCTTTTCATCAATACCATGCTGATTTTATCACAGTGGTTTTGTAGTATAATTTCAAGTCAGAGATTGTGATGCCTCCTGCCTTACCTTTGTTGCCCAGAATTGCTTTTGCTTTTCTGTTTATCTTCTGGTTCCAGATGAATTTTAGGAATATTTTCTCTAGATCTGAGAGTTGTACTAATGGTATTTTGATATGGAAGTATATTTATTTTTATTTGATTTTCAGAGACACAAAAATAGCATGAAGAAAAGTATTTTAAAATGAGCTTTCTATATTGAGGTCATTCAAAGGCAATGTAATCAATGAAAATAGATTCATATTTGGTATTGTGAAAAGGGAATAAATGGAGTTCTTCTTGAGGTGGGGGAGGACCAGTTCACAGAAGTCTTCTTAACATCTGCTAAATTCAATAAATTCTATTTAGTTACTATCCAGATCATCATCAGATTGGACATTATCTTACATTATTTACTATGGTAGATGCCTAACTGATTTCATGTCTTCTTTTTCTATATACATCTATTTAATCTCCCACGTGACAGTGAAACTCGCTTTTCTAAAAGAAAATTGTAAGCATTTGGTATTATACTTGATAAGCCCCCATATAGCTTCTTTTGCTTTGCAAAACTTTAGCCTCTTATCATTTCTCCCTCTTTAAGACCTAATGAAATCATTAAAAGCTATGCCTTCCTCATCTCTTACTAGCTCAGGTTTTAGTATCTGTGAATAACCCATTTGTTCATTTATTCAACGTATACTTTTTGAGCACCCAATAGTTAGAGGGAACTGACCCAAGTGGCAGTGATATAATTAAAGAAAAAATATTACAAACTCCCTATCCTCACTAAATTGTATTCAACTGGACAGAAAAATTAAAAATATAGTTATGACAGGCAAGTTGTTAGACATAATAAATTCTACGTAGGAAAAACATGGAGGGGCATGGAAAGCATGTGCGATGAAGGGTTACGGTTATAAATAAACTGTCATTCATCAGGTGACTTTTTGGAAAAAGGACTTGCGAGTCATCAGGACCAAGACTTGCATCTATTTAGATCATATGTGTTTCAACCACGAAGAACTACGAGTTCAAACCTTTTGAAGGATGGTGCCAGGGTGCTTCAAAATGGTTAAGAGATGCCGCAACAGTTGAAGTAGTCCAAGAGGGGCAGTTTACACAGGACCTTGCTGGCCATTATAAGAGCATGCCTTCAATTCCTAGTGAACTGGAAAGCCACTGTGAGATTTGAGCAGAGAAATATGATAGGATTTGCTTTTTACTTTGCTTTTTAGCTTCATTTTTTTTCTTTTTTAAAACTGAGGTATGATTGACATGCGATAAAATTCATACTTTATTGTGTATTTTACTTTCTGATAAATACATAAAGTCATGTAACAATCATAAAAGTCAAGTTACAGAATATATTCATTACCCTCCCCGCATTCCCTTGAGGCCTTTTTCCGTCTTAGTACATGCTAATCACTGCTCAACTTGCGATCCCTAATGTTGCCTTCTCTACCTGTTATATCAGGAAAATCAAAGCATATATAGCTATAGTTTTTGTACTCCTTACTTAACTCACTTGAGAGTATTTGCTACTCACTTATGTTGCTGCATGTGCATAAATACTAAATTTCTGTTTATTTATGAAAAGTGTTTTACAGTATGTTTGCATTAATTTATCAATGTATGTTACATCAATTTATTTGTGAAAGATTTTTGAGTCATTTCCTATTTTTTTGCAATTGTATAAAATGAATAATACTGTGAACTTTCACATAAAAGACCTTCTTTAGACATGTTTCATAATATAGGATACATACTAAGCAAGATGTTTGCTAAGTTTTATGTTAAGAATGTGGCAAATTGTTTTCTGAAGTGATTATAATATTTTACATCCCAAAGTACTGGCATTGTTGCTTATTGTCCTTGACATACCTGTTAAAATTTCTGTTGTTTGCTCAAAGGAAGGAACAACTGGAATGAGAGAAAAAAGAAAGAAGAAAGAAGGAAGAATGCTATAGATAGATAGATATAGCAATATATTCGTATGTATATATTGCTATATAGCAATATATGTGTATATATATATATATATATCTGGGATAACTATACTGCTGATGTCTGATGGTATATTGAAAGGAACAATTAATGCTTAATTTTTTTTGTTCTGACCAATTTTGCATGCTTATATCTGATAATCTGAGCAAATAATTTGAAGCCAACAATATGCAAAGAAACAAAAATTGTTGAATTCCTACCATCTTGTCCAGTGAAACTCTGTATTATCTCTAGAGTTTTATCTAGTAATGATATTTTATTCTCTTTATTTTATCTAGTAATGATTTGAACAATCTTCCATTCTTACGTCCGGTAATCTGATCAAAGTAGTTGAAGATAACAATATGTGACATAATAACCACTATCAATTCCTGTCATTTTGTTTTAAAACCCTGCATCACTTTTAATGTTCTGGCTTTGTTTTGCTATTCTTTTTTTCTTTTGCTATTCTCTTTAAAATAAAATTTAAAAAATAGTGGTTGTCTCTTTAATATACATGCAGTGCTTTTTGTGAATATACTTTGCTATTTGCTAATGAATAAGGGTATGCTAACTTTTCATTTTTATCTAAAAATCTGTATATACATTTGGTGAAAGCTTAATTCAAATAAGCAGCAGTTAAAATATTTTTATAAGTTTTTTCCTTAATTTTGCATCTTTGGCTTTATGTGTTCTAGATACAAGTGTATTTTTCAACATTTTTCCTATTCTGTAGTGTGTCTTTAACTTGCATAAAAATCTTTGCATTTAAGTATTTACAATTTATAATATAAATACAATAAACAACAGATATTTAAAGTATACTACTTGGTAAGCTTTGACATAGGCATCCAAGTGAGAAGTTAGCTCTCCATTTTAGGTAAACATGTCCACTGCTCCAAAAATTTCCTCATACTATTTGTATTACATCAAGTTCATAATTTCTTGCTGCCCATTAACTAATGGTATATTTTCCTGTTGCTTTACCCCTGATGATATTGTCAGTCTTAAACGTTATGTATTGGAGTCTTGCAATATTTACTTTGATATGGTCTGTTATCTGCATTTATGTAATTACTTTGTGAATCAAACATATGGTGAGTGTCAATAAATTTTTCCTGTTATTAGTTTTATTTCACAGCAAGAACATATCATAGTTTATTTCTCCAGTTATATATTGAGCAACATTCAGATTAATAATACATTTTTGAAAGCAAAATTCTAAATTTTAAAATGTTTAATAGTATAAAAATTTATTTTGCTCTAAGGAAATATATAATTAAAGAATTTTCAATACACTCTTTCATTTTACTTTTGAAAATGAATAATTTTTAAAATTTTATATAGAGTTTTAAATTTCATTTTGAGCTAACTTTGATATAAGAACAATATTTGGTGGATATTTTCAGTTTTATGCATATGAAAATACAATTTTTATTGGACTTGGTATTTATTGAACTTGATATATGCTTGTAACAACAATAATCAACATAATTTTGGGGGTATTTGTATATATATACTGTATATGCATTTCTCTGTATATTATATATAATTTTATATATCACACCTTAGTCATCTTTACTTATACTTTCCTCTCTGCTTTCCCTTTTCCCCTGATCCTAGATCCCCTTCTCATCTCCACAAAGACTGCTTTCCTGTTTCCTATAATCTCTATTTCCTTCTCTCTTAGATTATTTGTAAGTCATGTTGCTCATATAAGAGAAATCATGCCATATTTAACCATTTGCATATGATTTATTTCACTGAGTATTATCTTCTCAAGATCCATCAGTTTTTTGTACAAAATATTTAAATGTCATTCTTTATCACTGAGCAGTATACATGTAATACAAATGTAATGTGTATGCACATCATTAGCCACAAATCTGTTCTTGCATGTAAAAGGCTACTTCCAAAATTTAGCTATTATTAATTTTGCTTCTGTAAACATGGGGAGATATGTACCACTTGTAATATATTGTCAGGAAGATACCCAAAAGAAGAATAGTTGATTCAAATGGGATTTTTGCTTTTAGTTTTTTGAAGAACTTCTATGCTGATATTCATGGTTGTACTAACTTACATTTTCAGCAAAAATGAAGAAAGTTGTCTGTTTCTCTACAATCTTTCCAACATGTACACATTATTGAGATTTTGATGATATATACATAGTATTTCTGGAGAAAGATGAAATCTCAGTGTAGTTTTGATTTTTGTTTCACTAGGAGCCAAAGATGCTGAATATGTTTACATGTACTTACTGGCTATTTACACTTCTTTTGAGAACTGTTTATTCATATCAATTGCCCATTTTATAGGGTCTTTAACATTTCCAGGTTACTTTTGTTGTGTGCTTTGTATATTGCAGATACTGGTACTATAACTGAAGAGTACATGGAAATCTTTTTTTACCATTCTGAGGATTGTTTTTTCACTTTGTGGCTTCCTTTGATGTGCAGAACTATTTTAATTTGATATTAGACCATTTGATGTTTCTCAGTATCATGGCTTGTACAGTTGTGGTCCTGTTCAGAATGCCTAGGCCTGTGTCTTCTATGGTTTTATCCATTTTATCTTCTAAGAGATTTATTGCTTCTGCTTAAATGTGCAAGTTCTTGATCTGTTTTGATTTGATTTTAGTGCAAGTTGACAGATATAGGTCTAGAATCACTTTAATGTATGTGGATAACCAGTATTCTGAGCATCATTTTTAGAGGCATTTTAGCAGCCTACATTTTTTGTCCTTTTTCAAAAGTCAGATGGTTGAATGATTTTGCGCTTGTTGTTGAATAGTCAGTTATATTGCATTGATAAATATGTATACTTTTGTGGCAAAATATGCTGTTTTGTTCGGGAGCTTGTAACTAGATTTGCAAGTGCTGCTAAATTTCTGTGCTTTCTTCTGTCATTGATTTCTATTTTCAATGCACAATTATCTCATAGTAAACAGAAAGCTATTTTGAATTTTTATGTTTATTTAAGAAGTCTCTATGGACTAATATGTGATTTATTTTCAAGAGAGGACTGCAAGGGATAGAGACATAACTCAGCAGCACAAGCACCTGCCTGGTAAGTGCAAGGTCCTGAATTTGAGTTCAATTCCTGGTACCAAAAAGGAAAAAAGTAAAAGAATGGACTGTATGATGCTGAGAAGCACATATACTCTATTGTAGTAGCATGGATTTTCCAGTAGATATCTGTTTGCTCCATATGTTCAAGGGTGTACTTCATGTCTCAATGAATCATAGAGATGGTTCTTTGAAAGAAAAGCAAAATTAATTCTTAGCCAAACTTACCAAGACAAAGAGACAATAGACTTACACCAATGTAATTGGAATTTTAAACGTCGAAATCACAAAAGAAACCATCAAAGTCCAGAAGATAGTATTTACCATGTGAAATCATATTCTAACAAACTGGAAAATCTTAAAAAAATTGACGGACTTCTAGACTCACGAAAATTACCAAAGGTAACTCAAGAAGTCACCAAGTATTGAAAAACTCATAACAAGCAATAAAATTGAGATGTTTATATATTTTTAAAAATCCTAACAGCTATAAAATATTCAGGAACTGATGGACTCAATGCTGAATTCTACAAAAGATTTCAGGACATTATATTATCCTTAATCTCAAGCACTTTAATGAAAATAAAAGAGAAGCAGTGTTTTTAGATACATGTATTAAAGCCAAATCTCTGATCCCAAAGTCAAACACCCAAATAAAAAATGAAATTGTGGGCCAATCTGTTAAAGAAGATGCATGTGAAAGTCCTCCACAAGATACTAGACAATAGAATGCAACATATCATCAAAATGATCAATCATGACCAAGTAGGTCTCGTCCTAAAACTGCAAGAATATGTCAAGTCTTGAAATCAATAAATGCAGTTCACCTATAAGCACAGGCAAGCATAAAAACCACACGATCATATCAATAGCTGCAAGAAAGGATTTAATAACATCTAATACTGCTTCGTGATATGAATCTGGAAGAAACGAAGTGTGGAAAGAACATAACTAAATTTGAAAAAGCTATATATGACCAACAAATGACCAATATCATTCTAAATGAGAAAGAAACTGAAAGCATTCCTCCAAAATTAGAAACACAAGGATGCCCATGATAACTACTTCTATCCAAATTAGCACTTGAAATATTAGCCAGAGAAATTAGGCAAGAGAAATAAACAACTAAAATGAGACATAGTAAAGAAAGAACACAAATTACCTCTATTTGTGGATGATATGATACTATATTTCCTGAGAAACCACTTTGAAGATATCAATACATAATACAACAACCATTGTTAATTTCCAACCACTTTGTCTGTAATTCTGTATTGTTTGTATTGTTCTCATGCTATTTTGTAAATGGATGTCTGTTTGTTAATATGTTTTCCATCTTTTATTTTTAAAATACATTTAAAAAAGAAGACCCAGCGTATTCCACCAAAATAGTCTTAGAATTACCAACCAACTTCAACAATGAAGAAGAATATAAAATTTAAAATATTAAATACATTTGAATTTAAATGCATTTGAATTAGCATTTGACTACATCAATATTGACCTCAGTAAAGAAGAAATGACAATAATGGAAATAAGAATAGCATCAAGACAAATTAAATACATAGTATTGCTTAACCAAGGAAGTGAAAGACCTTGTGGTGGATTAACTAATGGTCAACTTATAACACCCAGGTGAACTAGATCAGTGTGATTCTGGGTGTGGAAGGCCCACCTGAGTATTATTGTCAAGAGCATAAAAAGAGAACTGCAGGGGAAGGCGATATGCTGTTTATTCTCTTGGAAAGCCTAGCATGCTGGTTTTCCTGACATGAACTATTATTCTCATCATCAGAGGTGCTCAAGTCCTCACTGTCACTGAGGATGGCTGCAGATCTTTGCAGGGGAGCTCTGGTTCTGGCCTTGAGTGTCACTTGCTGGCTCCAGTGCAGGTACCTCAGCCTACAGGCACAGATCCTTTAACCCACTGCGGCAGACTTCTACCTTCCACCACTGACTTTGAGATTTCCCAGTGCAGATCCTTGATGCAGACTTGCATGATATACTTTCATGGGCTCTAGGCCTTCAAATGGACTCATGCAGGACATTGTCCTGGGATCCAGGGCCTCAGCTGGATTCTTTGGGTCGCTAGTGTGTGGACAGATCTCCTGCAGTCTTTTCATTTGACTGTTTGGGTGAATGCTATAAAATAATCTTATAAATTATACATGCTGTGTGAAAACATTTCCATTATACCCTGACTACAACAATCCTACACAGTGAAAACTAGAGTATTCTTAAAAAGGAGATCAAAGAAGACATCAGAAAATGGAAATATATACCCTGCACCTGGATACGCAGAATTAATATTATTAAAGTAGTCATACTTCCTAAATTGTTATACAAATTCAAACAATCTCAATCAAAATGTTAACAGCATTCTTCACACAGATAGAGAAAACAGTTCTAAAATTCATATGGACTGAGAAGAGACACAAAATACCAAAAGTAACCTTGGAAAACAAGGGAAAAGAAGTCAACACAATACTTGATTTCTAACTGTACTTCAAAGCAACAGTGATAAAAATGGCATTGTAGTGCCACAAAAAATGGTATGTAGATTGATCATGGAACAGACAAAAGACTATAGAGGTATCCTCATACACATTCAGCTACACGCTCTTTGACAAAGTGGATAAAAGAATATGTTGGAGTAAAGATATAATCTATTCAACCAAATGGTACTGGGAAATGTGGCTGTTTTCAGAAGATTGAACCTGTGCCTATATCTCTCATGTGTAGTAAAATAAAATCACAACTGGAACAAATATATAACATTAATAAAGAAACATTGAACATACTGGAAAATAGGTAAAACACTTGTAGCCATAGGTGAGGTAATGGATACTTCAAATAGAACCCAATTGCACAAGAAATAGGAGCAAGATTCAACAAATGGGTTTCCATCAAACTAAAAAAAATTCTGCAGAGAAAAGATTTCAGTTAGTAGAGTGAAGAGTCAACCTACACAATGGGAAAAATTTTCAGTTATTTCTAAGCGTACGAATATATAGAATATTAAAAATACAATGTTTGATCACCTAAAATAAAAGAACCAATCCAAAATTGGTCAAGTGAAAAATAAAGAAATTTCTCAGAAGTAGAACAAACGGCGAACAAACAAATGAAAAAAAAATGTTCACCACCTCTGGCCAGTAGAAAAATGAAAATTAAATTTTGCTAAGTTTCTTCTTATACAAGAAACAACGCAATGATCAAAAATTCAAAGAATACCAAATGCCGGCAGAGCTGTGTTAAAAGGGAACCTTCTTTCATTTCTGATTGAGTACAACTACTATCAAAGTCTTTATGGAGATTGTTTTTTTTTTTTTTTTTTTTGGTTTTTCTCCGGTACCGGGAACCGAACTCACGACCTTGCGCTTGCCAGGCAGGCGATTTTGCCGCTGAGCTAAATCCCCAGCCCCTTTATGGAGATTGTTCAAAGAGATAAAATTTAAAATCCCATATGACTCAACTATTCATCCACGTATCTTCTGCAAAGATTTAAAGAAACCATATTACAGAGATACACACATATCGATAATTACAGCAATACAATTCATCTTCTAATCTTTCCCTAACTTGAATAATTCTTAATTTTCATTTATTTTTAATCATTCTTCAGCTGTTGGATAATTTTCATGGTGTCTATTTTTACGTTATCACTAAATACATGAATTCAGGGCTGGGGATTTTGCTCAGTGGCACAGCGCCTGCCTGGCAAGCACAAGGTCGTGAGTTTGATTCCCGTTACCGGAAAAAAAAAAAAAAAATCTAAATACATGAATTCTTAAATCAACTTTATTTTCTCTTATTAGCACTCTCTCTTCAAACTGTTCCTTTTTCAGCCAATAATTTAAATACACTTTTTCATATTCTAGATTTCTGATGAATTTATTTTCATAATCTCTAATTCTTTACTAAAATGGTACTTCAGATCTTGTATTGTCTCATTTAATTCAGTCTTTTAAAAACTTTCTCAAACTAGTTTAACAATAAAGAAAATATTATGACTTATAAGAATGATACAGTTTACATTTCTGTCACCGATGTAGAAGGAATTTTTTCTCTGCATGCTCACCAGCATTTGTTATTATATGCTTTCTTGATGACAACCAATATTTCTGTGGTAAGTCAAAATCTCAGTATTTTACTATGCATTTCTATAATGGTAAGTGATGTGGAACATTTATTCATGTGTTTTTTTGTATACTATGTACACTTTTTTGAAGTATCTGTCTGATTCACTTGCACATGATTTGATTGGAAGTTTCATTTTCAGAGTTACAATGTTTTTCCATCTTTAAAATACATGTTATTCTTTCCCTCCTATTATCTTGTCTTGAAAATTTGTAGTTTTCTTTTCTTTTGAAAATAAAAAAAAAATATGTATAGTTTAGCTATCAGTTGTGTTTCTGAGAAATAGCCAGGAAAAACATTTGCATTCTGTAGAGTATTTTTTTTTTTCTGTTTGGTGTTTCTGTTTTCTTAGTAGAAACTTTTAAATTTGTTATGTTTCCATTTGTTTATTCTTCATAGTCTTTTCTGTGCAGCTAGAAGTCTGTTAAAAAGTCCTTGCCTATGCCTGTGACTTCAAGAGTTTTATTTATTTTATCTTCCAATAGGTTTCAAGTTTTTTTCAATATTTAGTTTTTGACCTACTTTGATTTAGAATATGTGATGGACATGGTTCTTTGATTTAGAATATGGTGATCGACATGGTTCTACGTTCAGTCTTTTGCCTGTGGGAAGCCAGTTTTCCTAGGATTACTTAGCAAAGACACTGTCTCTATCCCAGTGTGTATTTTTGGCCCCTTTGTCAAATGTCAAATAGTTGAATGTGTTCAGGATTGTTTCTGCATCCTGAATTCTGTTACAGTGATTCATTGTTGCTTCTGTGCCAGTATCATGCTTTTTTTGTGTCACTGCAGGTTTCTAGTATGACATAAAGTCTAGAATTGTGATGCCTTCTGCTTTGTTCTTGTTATCCAGGATTGCTTTTGCTATATTCAGTCTCTTCTGGTTCCATATGAATTTTAGAATTATTTTCTCACAATATATAAAGAATGCTGCTGGAGTTTTGATTGGGACTGCATTAAAACTGTACATCAATTTTGTCAGTTGAGGCGTTCTGAATATATTGTCTCAGATTATCCAGGAACAGACATATCTTTTCATTATCTTATGTTCCCTTATATTTGCTTTTTCTAATTACTGTAGGTTTTGCTGCAGATATCTAATTTCCTTCTCCATAGGTTCACTGTGTACAGGAACACTATTAATTTTTGTGTGTCGATTTTTAACCTGCTAAATTAATGGATTAGGGTTTTAATTTTAAGAGCACTTTGGTGTGCATATTTGCGTCTTTTATATAGAGGTTCTTACCATCTGCAAAAACTGGTAAGTTGATTTCTTCCTTTGTTATGCGTATCTCCTTTACTGGTGTCATTGTTCTTGTTAATGTTTTGTATACTACATTTAACAGGAGTAGTGAAAGTGTATGTACATCCTTGAGTTGTCTGTAATTAAAAAGTAAATATTTCAGCTTTTCCTCACTTGCAATGTTGTTGCCAGTAGATTTGTCATAACTCGATTTTTTTAGATGGAGATAAGGTGCTTCTATTCTATAGCTCTTTTCTTCAGTGTTTTCATGAAAGATTTTGAATTTTGTCAATTTTTTCAGCATCTATTGTGATGACGATGTGTATTTTGTTCTTGCTTTTGCTTCTGTGTTGTATTACATTTATCGGTTTGCATATGTCGACCAATGCTTGCATATGGGAAATGAAGCCTAAATATTTGGTTATGATGCATGATGTTTTCGATGATTTATTGCATAGTCTTTGCAAATAGTTTGTTTAGGATTTTTCCTTTCATTAAAGAGAATGGTCTATAGCTCGCTTCTCTGGTTGGATCCTTATGTGGTTATGGAATCAAAGTAACGGTAGCTTCTGATGATGAATTTGGGATTACTCCTTCCCGTTCAATTTCATTAAATATCGTTATGGGCATTGGTGTTAAATCCTACCTGAAGTTTTTGTAGAGTTCACCACTGAGATCATCCAGATCTAGGCTTCTCTTATCTGGTGGATTTCATGTAACTGTTTTAATTTTACTCTCAGTTTTCCAATAATCCAAGATTTTAAAATATTCATTCTATCTATTAATCCTAATTTTTAAAATTTTTGGTATATATGTTTGTGAAGGAGTTGGTAACAAATTATTTTTTTGGCAGTGTACATTATGATTTCAACTTTCTCATTTTTTGTTACATTGGTTTGGGTTCTCTCTTGTTCTCTCTCTCTCTCTCTCTCTCTCTCTCTCTCTGTCTGTCTGTCTGCCTCTCTGTCTCTCTGTCTCTGTCTCTGTCTCTGTCTCTGTCTCTGTCTCTCTCTTTTTTTCTCTCTCTCTAGTTACACTCCATAAGAGAATTTTTACTTTGTTTGCTTTAACTCACTGGCTCTATTGTGGTTTTCGTTTGTTCTTTTGCTTTTTTGCTTTTAGTGTCTATTAGGTTCTTCTTGTTTTCAAAGGCATTGAGTGCATTGTTAGGTTATGTATCTGGGCTTACTCTGTTTTGGGAGTGTTTCCACTGTGCAGCACCATTTCTGGTATTATATTGTACTGGCATTGTCCTTGATTTCTTGTAATCCAGTGTTTATTTAAAAGTGTGTCATTTAGTTTTATATATTTGCATATTTTCTGTGTTTTTTTGTCATTGCTATCTAATCTAATTTTGTGATGAACTGATATGCATAGTATAATTTCAGTTCTTTTACACTTAATTAAGCTTCTTTGTGGACTACTACGTGGGATATTTTGAAGAAAGTTCCATGTGTTGTTGAGAATAAAGTGTATTTTGGTATTGTTGGGTGAAATACATTGTATATTAAGTCCATTTTTTCTAAAATTTTGTGAACTGTGTTCTTTGTAGATATTTTGTCTAGTTTATCTCTTCCTGATGATGGAGTATTAAAAATGTTCAACTTTAATTTTACTTAGGTTTATCTGATATTTTATGTTCAGTAGTATTTGCTACATGAATTTGGGTGTGCTTTTCATTTTTGCATATATTGCAATAAATTAAATTGTTCCCTTAACCACTAGTGGCCTTCTTTGGTGCTTTTGATCAATTTTGACTAGAAGTCCACTTTGTCTAAATATTGGAGAGCTATACCTCCTTTTCTGATGTTGCTATTGCATGGAATATTGCTTTCCATCATTTGATTTTTGGTCTGTGAATTTCTTTTAGTGTTTAAATGTGTTTCGTGCATGTCATACCATTCTATATTGTTCCTTGAATCATTCTGCCAATCTGTGATTTTTGAATGGTGTACAGAGACCATTCACATCGAGAATTATTACTAATAGGCACTGATTTATTCCTCTCATTTCTTTATTTTCCTCTTGTTGATGACCTGTCTTTCCCTACTAAATAATTGCTTGCCCTACTTGGTATATTTTCTCTAAGAGACCTCTTGTTATTTATGACTGTCTGTTTCTAGGATATCGTTGATATTTCTTTGAAGTGCGGGTTGAATTTTTCTAAAATTGCTTTAGTTGATCTTCATCATGGAAATACCTTATTTCTCCATCAATTTTATAAGGTATCTTTGAAGGATATATAAGCCTGGGTTGTGAAATATTTTCTTTTTTTTTTGTTTTGTTTTTCTCCGGTACCGGGAACCGAACTCACGACCTTGCGTTTGCCTGGCAGGCGCTTTGCCGCTGAGCTAAATCCCCAGCCCCGAAATATTTTCTTTTAGCACTTAAAACACTTTGCTCCAACTTCTTTTAGACTTTACAATTTGTATTGAGAAATCTGCTGTAATACAAAAGGGTTTACACTGAAATGGATTTCTTGCTTTTCTCTAAGAGCTTTTAAGACTATGTCCTTCTATTTGACCTCTGAGAATTTGACTATGATGTGTTCTGGAGAGGATCATTTTTGAATTTGGTTCTTAACAGCAAAATGGAGAAAATCCTACTTGGTGTTTAATTCTCTTAAAGATTTGTTGCATTCTTTTTAGCAGTATCTTACTGAAGATTTTTCCATCTATGGTCATTACGGAGATTGGCCTACAGTTCCATTTTTGATTGGATCTTATTATTGCTTTGGTATAAGGGTAATATGTGCTTACCAAAAAGTATTTGGGTGTATTGTTTTCTTTTGAAATTCATTAAAGAATTTGAAATGCAGTGGCATTAGATCTTCTCTAAATGTTTTGCAGGATTTAGCAGTGAATCCATCAGGCCATGGGGATTTTCTTTGTTGGTAAGTTTTTAACTTCATGTTTATTTTCATTTACTGATTTTGAGTTATTTAGATATTTTTATATTCTGATTCAACTTTTGTAATTCATATGTATGTGGAATTTATCAATTTTTTTCTGTTTTTGATCTTATTAAAATAATGGTTCTCAAAGTAGGTATTGATGAACTTCTGTATTTCTACAGGATCCATCGTGATTTTACCCTTATATTTCTAATTGCATAGCTTTGAGTTCTTTCTTTCCTTGCTTAATAAGCTTGGCTAAGGGTTTATCCATTTTATTGAATCATTCAAAGAACCAACTCTTGATTCATTGATTCTTTGCCTTGTTTTCAAAGTCTCAGCTACATTAAATTCTTCTGTGATCTTCATAATTTCTTTCTTTATAAAAGTTTTAGGATTGACTTATTCTTCTTTTACTAGAAATTTGAGGTCCAGCATTAGATTATTTATTGGAGCTTGCTTTAAGATTCATCTAAGGGATATAGTGATGGTTCAGCACATAAAAATCAATAAATGTGATACACCATATCATCAGAGCAAAGGACAAAATTCACAGAATCATCTCAATAGACCCCCAAAAAAGTATTTGACAATGTCCAACCCCCTTCATGATAAAAACCCTGTAGAATACTGAAGTACATGATAGATGGTATTTATCTCAATGTAAAGAAACCATCTATGACAAACCAATAGCCAACATCATATTCAATGTTCAAAAATCTGAATGCTTTCACTCTAAAATCAGGAAAATAGCAAAGCCGTCCACTATCAACACTTCTACTTACTAGAATTCTTGAAATATTAGATGGACCAATCAGAAAAAAGAAATAAAAGTAATAAAGATAGGAAAGAAAAAATTAAATTATTTTATTTGTATACAACATGATATTCTAAATACAAAAACACCACCAAAAAACTTCTAGATTCAATAACCAAATTTAGTCTCATAGCTAAACATGAAGCCAACACCCAGAAATCAATAGCACTCTTGTACACAAATAACAAACTCATTGAGAGAGAAACTAGGGAAATCATGCCTTTCACAATAGTACCAAAAAATGAATTACATAGGAATCAGTCTAACAAAGGAAGTAAAAGATCTCAGCTTTAAAAATTAACTATTCTGAAAAGGGAGATAAAAGGATATCAGAAAATGAAAAGATATCCCTTGTTCTTTGGTAGGAAGGCACAACATAGTGAAAATGGATATATTCCCAAAATTTTTATAGAGCCTTAAATGTAGTCCTTATCAAAATACCAATAGTATACCTCACAGAATTAGAGAAAAAGTCCTGAAATTTATTGAGAAACAGAAGAGATCCAGAATAGCAAAAACAATTCTGGGAAAAAAGGCAAGGCTGGAGGCTTTATAGTCCCGACTTGAAATTTTACTACAAACCTACTGCAACAAAAACAGCATGATATTTGCAAAAAAAAAAAAACCAACTTGAGAATCAATGGAACATATAAAAGGTGCAGAAATAACTCCAAGCACACTCAGCCAGCTTATCTTTGACAAAGAGGCTAAACAGGTTCACTGGAAGAAAGATAGGCACTTTAATAAATGGTGCTGGAAAACTGGCTTTCTTCATGCCAAAGACTAAAACTAAATCCATGCCTCATACCATTCAACTAAACTCAAAATGGATCAAAGATCTAAATATTTTAAAAAACACTAACTCTGCTGGAAAGGAAAATAGAACTCTTAACATAGGTGTACATAAAGATTTCATGTACAAGATTTTGATTTCAAGCAAAATATCACAAAGAATCAACAACTGAGATCTTATCTTATTAAAAAGCTTTTGCACAGCCAAAGAAATCATAAAAAGAGTGACGAGACAACCCACGCACTAGAAGAAATTTTGACAACTATTCTTTGGACAAAGCACTGATATCTAAAATGTAAAAATTTGATAAAACATCAGACCCCCCCTCAAATTTAAAGACCCAGTCTCAATGGGCATCTGAAATGAATGGACACTTTTCACATGAAGAAATACAAACAGGAAATAAATATATGAAAAAATGTCAACATCATCATCCATGCAATAAATGAAAATTAAAACAATGCTGAGATTACATCTCACTCCAGAAAATATGGTGATTATCAACAAATCAACCGATAACAAATGCTGGAGGGACTGTGGGCAAAAAAGAAGACACCTTCACTGTTGGTGTGAGTGTATCCTGGTGCGAACACTTTGCAAATCAGTGTGGAAATTCTTCAAGGAACTACAACTGGAGGTTCCACTTAATCCAGTTATCTGCCTCATTTGTATCTTCCTAAAATTATTGAAAACATCATAACACAGCAATATTTGCAAATCTGTTTTAGAGCAGCACGGTTTGTATTACCACAATCTTGAAAACAGCCCACATGCCCATCAACAAATGAATGGATAAAGAAGTTGACGTTCTTATACAGTGGAGAACTACTCAGCCTTAAAGAAACATAAACTTGAGACTTTTCTAGGTAAATAGATTCACCTTGAGACCATGCTCTTATGTGAAATAAATCTGACAAACAAGTGTAAATATTACATTGTTTCACTGGCATGAGAAATGAAAAGTGTAAATAAGGACCAAACTGTGTAATAGATATTGTGAAATAGGAAGAAATTGTTCAAGTGGAAGGTGAACTAGAGAGGGCACAGGTGGAAAGGAAAGAAAGGAAAATAAAACAAGGAAACATGGAAACAAAACTTTTACAAGTAAGGATGGAAATAGTTGTTGAAGAGAGAGTAGAGGAAAAAACAGAAGAATCAAGTTATATCATGTGCAGGTTAAAAAATTCCCTATGATGAATGTGGGTATTATGTATATCTAAAATACACCATTACGCTTTATTAATTTTAAAAGTGGAAACTAAAGGCCAATCCCCCCAAAACACAATGAATTAAGGGGAAATAATTAAAATTAGAAAAAAACCACATTGAATCAAAGAAAAATACCTTTGTGCTTTTGAAGGAGTAATTTTTTCCAAGATGTGTCGTCTTGGAATCCAACCAGTCACAATTTTATCCACCTAGTTTTTGGACCAATGAACTTTTGAGGTGTCCTTCCTGTACCAGAATTCCCTGTGTCCTTTCACTCCAGAATGTGGTTACCATCCAAGCCGGGGTTTGTCTTTGTTCATTTAGCAGACTGGAATCAAATTCAGCCCTATGATCACTGCCCTGTGAAGGCTGTGGGATGGTATTCAGGTGGAATGTCGGACTTTAGCAAGCAGTGTTCTTCCTGTTTTTGGCTGTGTTCCTGTGGTCACAGATAGATGTTTTGTTCTTTTGTGTTGTTTTTCCTCAGACTTAGCATCGGATGTGTTCAACAGTGGCAGAGGTGGGTAGAGTAAAATGTAGTTAGTCAAGTACACAGTCTGACACTGATTTCTGAAGAAGCCTTCTTGACCTCTACCTTCCCTCTATGTCAATCCCTGCAGATGTCTGTGTCTGGTTTCTCCATGCTGCTGTTATTGAGCATGCAATGCAATTTCCTGTGGCTGTATCAATTTTCTCCAGCTTTCTGCCCATGTCAAGCTCTGTCTCCACACCAAAAAAGACTATATCCAGCCCTCAAACTCAGTGCTCCCTAAGACTCAGAGATCTCCAGTGAAAATACTGCTGGTAGGATTCAGGCACCAAACTGTAGATTGATAAGGGCATTCACTGGGCAGAATATGGAGGGCATAGTGCTTGCTGGTTGTCTGAGAAAGTGATGGGAGAGTGCCTACTATGGCCCTTCTCCAGTTTTCTCCTCCCCTAGATCACACTGACTTCAGTCATGGCTTGCCTCTGTGACTCACTGAGTCTGATTTTGTATTCCCTACCCAGGACCATATCATCATTCCTTTCATTCCCAAGGTTCCTCCAGTGCTATCTCAGGCGCTGCTCTCCAAATGATTATTCTGGCTGTCATATTCTCTGATACTCTCATCTGTGAATATCTTGCTTGCCATAAATAAGCAGTTATTATCTTTACTTTGATGAAAAAATTCTAAGATTAATTTTATATTTGTCTTAACTTTTTTTTTACCATTTCTAGCACTTCTTTGTAATGATAGTCTTTTTCTCCATAGTATTATATCACTTTTCTCTGAAAAAAATATGTAACATTTTTTACCGTGCAGTTCCTTGTGTAATGAATGAGTGGTCTTAGTTTAGAGTTGCTTGAAAAGTCATTTTTTTAATTTTTGAACCATTTTCTTATTGAATACTGACTTGTTGGTTAACACTTATTTTTGTCTCTTCTGGTGCTTTAATGATGCTTTTCCACTGACCTTTTCCTTGTGTAGTTGTGAAAAAGCACCATTATTCCTTTCTTTCTCTGAATTTAACATAATCTCTCTCACTGCATAATATCTTTGAAACTTTATCCTTATTTTCTTGTTAGGAATTTATTTATGTTTAATCTATCAGTGTGTGTGTGAGAGAGAATGCTTGCAAGAGGGGAGGGGACTGAAACAGATTTATTACGCTAGGGTTTTCCAGATGTTATTGAACATTCATTTACTATTTAAATTACTTGTGGAAAGCTCTTAGCTGATATTGTTTCAAATATTACTTCTGTCCAATTCTGTCTTTATTTTTACTCTTGGAATACTTTTGTACAGAGTTTAAATTGGTATTCTAAGTTTCACTATGCTGGATAGCAATTGTTTATAGTTTCAATTTCAGTAGTTTCTATTATTGTATCTTAAATTTCAATGTTCACTTTGTAGTCTAATTATGATCCCATTCAAATATACTTCATTTCTTTTACTCTTTATCTGGTATTATAATTTACATGTTTAATATTTTTGATTTTTGCTGAAATTACTTATCTTTATATGAATCTTTAAATTGTATTCTATATATATAACTTTTAACTTACTCATCAGTTAAAATGTTTCTCTCATTAGCCTCTCTTAATCCATACTTGAGTCTCATATTAAAAAGTTTTGGATACAGCAATTTTTTCTTGCTGTACTGGGGACTTAAGCCCAGGTCTTACACATGATAGGTAATCTTTCTATCTCTAAAACTCTAAATTAAATACCTAGTCTTGATATATTTTATTTTTCTTCATCTATTATGCTATTTATCTATCTTTGCTAAAAATAGATACTTGGGGGGCTGGGGATTTAGCTCAGCGGCACAGTGCCTGCCTGGCAAGCACAAGGTTGTGAGTTCGATTGCCGGTACTGGAGAAAAACCAAAACCAAAAAAACAAACAAACAAACAAATAAAAATAGACACTTGGAAAACATCACTATTCTATTTTGTTTATTTTTGCTTATTCTTCACTACAATTGGTATCAACAATCTAGTTCTAATGTGTTTCTTTGTTGTCTTCTTACAGTGTACCACAGTTATAAATTCTGGTAACTACTTTGTTCTTAGGCTATAAAAACTGCTTTCTTGAAACTTTTTTCTAAGTTTTCCATTTCCACCAACATTTTTTGCCTTTACCTGTGAAGCAGACCTTCAGATTGCTAATCTCTCACTACACTCTTGTTCATCTTCCAGTGGTGTCCTATTCTGTGGGTTATTGAGTGATTACTGCTCAGTTTAGCATATTTTATCTGGGGTATTCTCATTTTTTGGGGTGAGGTTTTGTCTTTGATTCTTAAAAATAGAACTGCAAACACACACACACACATGCACACACACACACACACACACACACACTCACACACACACTCCTACCTATAACACCCAAATCCTGCCTTGCATCTTTAGTGAATATTTCACAGAATATGGTATTTTTTTCTTTTATTAATAGAAGTCAGGTACTCATAATTATTACACAGAATGATTTTCTGTATTTTTGGAAGAGGTAAAGATTTTGGTGTTTCTTTTTAGTTTTCATTCCATCAAGTAAAATAATTACAAATGTGTCTTAAGACAAACAGATTTTACTATCTTTACCCCACTGAGAATATTATTCTTTGATAGAAGAATGGAAAAAATTCTAGGCAAAGCTTCTTGTCTTTCCTGCAGCTAATACTGACCATTTCCCTTGGTTCTGTGGTCAGGGCAGAAATTCCTTTTAAGTATTCCACCCTGTTTTCCATATTTCACACAAAGAAGTAATACTGAACATGGAGAACTGACAGCAAGAGGGTGCACTCTAGTTGTATCATTGTTCCCATAGTTTTAATTTGTCATATTAACAAACATGTATCCTTTAGCAATTCATTTATTAATTTGTTTCAAATATTTTTCCGTTTTCGATAGCAGCCTCACCTCCCCATTCTCTTTTCCTGGTAAACAAGTGTTTGATTCCCTTATCTCCTTGCAGATAACATTTTTTCTCTGGTTCACTGCAGTTTTCTGATCAATTCAAGATACGTTGTAATTTTTTATATTTTCTCTTTATGACATTACCGTTAGTTTTTTATTTTATTTTATTTTTTTTTGGTCTCTTTGAGACAAGGTCTCGCTATGCAGTTGAGGTTGGCCTTGAGCTAACTTTGTAGCCCAGGCTGGTCTCAAACTTGCAACTATTCTCCTGCCTCTGCCTCCCGAGTGCTGTGATTTCAGGCGTGCACCACCATGCCCAGCTACCATTAGTTTTGAAAAGATCTTCTTTGCTTTCTATAAGCTAACAATGTCAGAATTCCTGACTTTATTTTTAGTGAATCACTGGTTGCAATGCTAGGGGCACACTGTTGTGAAGCAAGGGTGAAATTGAATAGTGCAGTTATAATTCTTTGGCTAAAATATAAGCCAGAAATTATAGCTAGTTGGATAAAACTTGTAGTAATGAAACTAATGACAAATGAACACATTTCTGATATATTTTGAAGGGAGACTTAAGAGTGTTTACACAGTGGATGAGAGATATGAGAAAAGTGAAAAGATACAATTGGAATTTATTAAAACACATGAATCTACAAGGGATAAGTTTTGGGGAAAGATGTGAAGAGGATGTTTGGGAAAACATGTTATGTTTAACATATTTATCAGATATTCAAGTAGGACATAGAAGTCTATAAGATACAATAATATTATATCCAAACAGGTCTAAATTGGATGAATATTTTTGGTGGTTAGCAGATTATATCTAGTATTTGACTCACTGAGACCTCCTGAGTTTCCCAATGGAGTCTATGAGCTATAAGAAGATAAGAATTCTAAAAGCAGATGAGATAACTTTTCAACATGAAGTGGTCAAAGAGATGAGAAGCAAGTAAACAGGATAAAGAAACAGTGCGGGTTTTGAGAAGAGGTGGGTTGTGACAGTAGCAGGACATGAGTTTTGTATTATTTGTGTGTGTGTGCAAGTGTGGGTGTGTGAATTAGGAAAGTAGTCCACCAGGAGGGTAATGGAAATGGAAACTTGAGGATTTAAGAAAAATTGCAAAACTTTTATGTGCATAAGTGGAAGAGAGGAAAAATTATGGAGATTTTGTTGCTTGCCAAATAACACCAAAATCTTTTATAAACTAGTTAACTATACTTGAAAAAACTGTTACTATAAAGATTTACTTCTGGGGCCGGGTGTGGTGGTGCACGCCTGTAATCCCAGCACTTGAGAGGCTGAGATAGGAGGATCTTTGTGAGTTTGAGGCCAGCCTAGGCTACAAAGTGAACTCAAGGTCAGCCTGAACTTCATAAGGAGACCCTGTCTCAAAAAGACAAAAAGCAAAACAAAATGAAACAATTTACTTCATATTGCCCACTTATAAAGAAAACAAGTTTTAATTAGTTCACAGTTTTCAGATTCAAATCTAAAACTGGGCAGACTCATTGCTTTTGGCCTTTCGTGATGTGGCACATTAAAACCAGAATATGTGGTGGAATGAGTCCTCCAACTTCAAGTCATGAATTAGAGTGGCTGAGGAACCACCTTCCCACTTGAAGGAATTCTGTTAATGACCTAAGGACTTATCACAATACTCTAACTCTTAAGGGCCCACAAAACCTCTCAATATCACTACTCTGGGGACCAAAATGTAACATAAAGGCTTTGTAAGTACAATACCCTTATGTAAGTAATAACTCTTTCAAATTCAGACATGAGTTTTTAATAAATTATCTTTCTTCCACAAAATAGCTGTTGAATAGTCAATGTGGTCAATTCTTCCAATCTATAGCAGAGTCTATTGCTATACTTGCAATCTCTGCTAGGTTTTTAACTTTGTTCAATTAAATGTAACAGAAATTAAATTGATCTAAATCTTAAAATCTTGAAATATTTACTCTCATGGAATATGGTTTCCATATGAAAATCATGTAAAAATTACAGGATGAGAGATTGTGTGAAGAGATATGACCAGACATCCAAAAATGTTATCTGTAGCAGCTTCTTTACCCATGTCAGCTGAGACACAAGTCCTATATATAGGACCAGTGCAGACAACGTAGAGTAGAGATAAACCAATTCGGTTGCATACAGATCAAATTGTCAAGTTTCAGAAATATGTGTAAATAAATTTATACTTCGTACAGCAACAAAAGTTTTTGGTTTTTGCAATTAAAGATAAAAAAATGACTCAGTCAGAAAAACTGACCTTGATCAGTAATTCACTGACCTCCTACAAGACACTCCTGTTGACTGAGCAATTTATTCAATATCAAGTGGTAACTAGTCCAGATATTACCACACCAATAAGCATTTTAATGCTCCATTAAGCTGGATTATGTATCTGGGTTATGTGGTTTCATAGCAATCTGCACTTCCATTTTCACATCTCTTAGTTAGGGTCTATTCTTTCCTAATAGACTAGAAACTCAATGAGGAAAAACATGAGCCTGTTTTGCTCATTGCTATATCTGTCACATGCACAGTGCATAATAATTTTGGAACCATTAACTTTAATACATTGACTGATTGAATGGAAGGGGGAAAATATTCTAAATGAAAACACTGTTGGACATTAACATTATTAGAATATATAGCAATTTGTTCGATGCCTGCCTAGTTATTTTCATAAGTTAAAAAAGCAGAAACTCTCTGTGTATTTTCCATCTTGGATATGTATTTGTAGAGATATTGTTTTTCTACAAAATTATCAATAGATTGGTTTTGCCTATTCATAAGCATATATTGAGAAAAAGAAACAAGCATATTTGTTGGCTGATGGCTTGTATTACTAAGAGGTATTTTTACTTTGTTGTGTATTCATTAATATTTCACTTTATCTTGAATTTCAGTAGTTGCATTTTTGATATTTTATTTTATCTTTTTGTACTATAAAACTCTTAAGACTTTCATTTCCATTGTCCTTCTTCATTTTTATTTTCTTTTATTGTGTCTTCTTGACGGATTTATGGTGTCTTAGCCACTTCCATTTGCTGGGATGCAGTACCTAACACCTATAACATGAAGGAGCAAAGCTTTTTTGACTCACTGATTTTAGATTATTCACTTTATATTTGACTGGATCCAAGACAGGATGGGCATGGTGGAAGTGTGACTTGAAAGTGTGGGGTTGAAGGAAAGCTGCTCATATTGTGTAGGTAGGCTGTGGAAAGATAGAAATAGTAAAGAATAAGAACATAGGATTTTATGTCACGCCAGAAGTGGCCAACCTCTAAGCATAAAGTTAACTATAATGTCTGCAAAATCGAATCACACACTTGGGAATTCAAGGGTATTGTAGACTACCCATAACTTATGGTTATTTGGTGTATTGGCACATAGTTTTACTGATGGATATATTTTTTAACTTTCACTTTTAATTTCCTCAAATTTCAACTACTGTGTTATTTTACATGTTTTTAATTTTATATTTAAAAACACATTTGAATATTAGTCAACAAATACTTCTTTTTTTAAGTTTCTGGAATATATGCTATTCAATCTGCTCTTAAACATCTTATTCCAGCTTTCTATAGTTTTATTTATACTGAAGAATCGATTCTATTACTTGTAACATGAAAGGATTCAATCTACATTAATGAAAGTTGCTTAACTTCATCAAATCTCAGATGGCCACTAAGAATGTGCTTGTGTGTATGTACTTGTATATATAATATATATAATATATATTTATATATATAATATGTATAATACATTATCAAGACTCAAACATAAATTTATTGTAGTGAACAAGCCAAAATAAATTTACTTATTTCTCTTTCCTCATTTTATCAAGAAAATCAGTCCACATCTATTAATTAGAGAATCACTTTATTACAATTGCACTGTTTTCTCACATAATTCGAGTACAGAATGATTTTCAAACTTTTTTGAATATCAAATTAACTTAGTTAACAATGAAAAGTGAAATCCTAGGCCTTAACTCAAGAGTTGCTGCTTTACTGGGTCTAGGGCAAGTTCATAATTAATTATTTTAGATATACACACAACACAATGAACCTCACCTTAAGAAATTATCATCCATGTACAGATACACATGTCTAATCATAATCTGCATAACCATTGGACAATACTAGGCATCAGTCTCCATACTATTCTACTGATAAAGCGTATCTTTCATAAGACAACTCATTGATATTTAGGAAAATTTTACGTAGTATCAATTCAAATATTTTCAATTAATAGAGTAACTATCTATGCTTCTCCAGAAGTGAGTGGGATTTTCAGTTGTGAAACAAAGAACATCCTAGATAAGTTGGTGTTTATACCTAAATTCTAAGACCTTTACCAGAAATGATCAAGGCAAAGTACAATACTGTTAAAATATTTAGGTTTAGCTCAGCTTAACATCAGAATTTCATGGGGTCTGAGACAATGAGGTCTCAGTAAAAGAACAGTACTTCCAGTACTTCCATGTGTAGGTAATAAATGAGTATAAAAATGAAATTCATATTATGAATGTGCAACTGAGAATATTTAAGATTATAGAGGTGATATTATATTAGGCAGAAAGAAATAGAGGAAAAGCTCATGGAATCAAGAAAAAATGGTTAGAGAAGACCTAACACTACTACTACTCAAACTCTTTAATGGAATTGAAAGGGAAGCAATATTCCCAAATTCATTGCTGGAAGCAAGTATTACCCTGAAAACAAAACCAAAGAAGGACCCAGTGAAGATTATGCACCATGACCAAGTGGAATTCATCCCAGAGATACAGAGACGGTTCAACATACATAAATCAATAAATGTAATGCACCATATTAGCAGAGCTAAGGAAAAAAAATATGATCATATCAATAGATGCAGAAAAAGCTTTTCACAAGGTCCAGTACAGACTCATGATAATAACCCCATAGAAAAGTTGAGTAGATGGTCTTCATTTCAATCTGATAGAAGCCTTCTATAAAAAAACAAAAGCCAACATCGTACTAAATGGATAAAAACTGAAATATTTCTATCTAAAATCAGGAACAATGCAAGGATGTCCACAGTCTCCATTATTATTCAACATAGTCCTGCAAAATTTATCTAAAGCAATTAGACAAAAGAAGTAAGAGGAATGATAATAGGAAAGGAAAATGTTAAATCATCATTTTTTAGATAGCATGATACTCTACATAGAAGATCCTCAAAACTCCACTAAGAACCTGCTGGATTTAACAAGCAAATTCTGTAGTGTAGCTGGATACAAAGTCAACAGTCAAAAATCAGTAACTTTCCTGTACACACATAATAAAATCACTGAGGAAGAAATTAGGGAAACCCCTTTCACAATAGCATCCAAAAAAATGAAATACATAGGAATGAATCGAATGAAGGTTGTAGAAGACCTGTACATTGAAAACTACAGTGCTCTGAAGAAGGAGACTGAACAGAATATTAAATAATGGAAATATATCCATTGATCTTAAGTAGGAAAAACGAATATAATGAAAGTGAACATACTTCCTAAATGGTGACATAGATTTAATGCAATACTGATGAAAATTCCAACAGTATACCTCACAAAATTAGAGAAATCAATCCTAAAATTCATTTCGAACTAGAAGAGACCTAGAATAGCAAAGGCTATTCTGGGCAAAAAAGACAAGGCAAGGAGCATTACAATCCCGGATTTAAAATTATACTATAAATCTACTGTTATAAAAACAGCACAGTACTTGAAAAAAAAAAACAACAGGCCCAAATATCAATGGAACAGATTAGAAGATGCAGAAACAACTGCAGATATACTCAGCCACCCTTTTTTTGATAAAGGTGCCAAACACATTCAGTGGAAGAAAGACAGTCTCTTTTAAAAATAGCGCAGGAATAACTGGCTCTATACACACCAGAGATTAAAATGGACCCATACATTTCACCATGGACTAAGTTAAATTTAAAATGGATCAAAGATCTAAATATGAAAACAGAAATATTAAGTTGTGTGAAAGATAGAATAGGTAAAACTCTTGAAGAAACTGGTGTAGGCAAAGACTTTATGAATATAACCCTCATTGCACAAGATCTATCACAAAGAATCAACAATTGGGATCTCATCTTATTGATAAACTTTTCCACAGCATGAGAAGCAGCCAAGGGAGTGAAGAGTCAACCTACAATGTGGGAAAAATGTTTGCCAGCTGTTCTTGAAAGGATTAGTATTGGGAATATATAGAGAACTCAAAAAATCAGACCACCTAAATTTAAAGACACAATAAAAAATGGGCAGTTGAATTGAATATATACTTCTCAGAAGAAAAATACAAAGAGCAAATAAATATATGAAAAATATGTTCAACATCACTTGTCATTCAAGAGATACAAATGAAAACAACATTGAGACTACATATCACCCCAGTAAGAATGGTTATTATCAAGAAATCAACCAATAACAAATGCAGACGAGGCTGTGGAGAAATAGGAACACATACATAATTTCCCCTTCTTTCACTTCTCTTTTCCCACATCCCAGTTGCACTTTACTTTTGAGCATTTTCCTTTCGTTTCACAATGTCTATCATACCTCCTAGTTTTTATTCACTCTTTCAGGTTCTTACTCTAGTGAGACAATACGGTGCTTACACATGCAGGTCTGATTTATTTCGCTTATGAGGATGGTCTCTAGTTGTGACCATATACCTGTAAAAGCCTCGAGTTTATCTTTCTTTATAGCTGAGTAATATTCCATTATATAAAAGTACCACAATTTCTATATCCAATCCTCAGTGGATGGACATTTGGGATGCTTCCACAATTTAGCAATTACACATTGCGCTGCTGTGAACATGGGTGCACATATATCGCTGTGATATGATGTTTTCAGATCTTCTGGAAAAATACCCAGCAGGGGGATAGCTGGGTTGAATGGGACCTCTAGACCTAGTTTGTTGAGGAATGTGATGCTTTTTCATCCCCAGTTTTTTCCTCCAGTGCCCATTTTGGCTCATTTTCTTGAAATGGTAATATTTAAAACAATTTTGTATGCTTGAGGGGAAAATCTTAGTCAATGAAAAGATACCATGGAGAAATTCTATTATTCTTATTTCCCTCAGCTTTGCAGAATGGAATTATATATTCAAAAAGATATGGAAGAAATTATTCACAATATTATAAGCACATGCTTCCTCTTTGAGCTGGAACTTTAAATGTAAGGTTAAAACATTAGTGTACAGTAACTGCCATTTTTCAACGCTCATTTTCAATGCTAATCTGAATATTTATCATACAAGCAGTTTGGGAACTGTCATATAACCATCCCAAAAGATTAATAAAATGTGTATTTTTGTTGCAATTCCTAATAATAATTATATTACATTCTTTACATATGTAGTTTTTATTGGTACAAGTATGATTATCTATAATGTTAAATACAAATCATTCCCTACTAATTTAACTCAAAAATGAAGCCAAAATCTTCTAAGTAAGAAAACTACTCTGGGGATATTCATGGGATATTTTGAATTAGCTGGCAATCACTTTGAACCAAGTAGAATCAAACAAATAAAATGTTAATGGGTGGAAGTATATGTCAAAGAATATCATGTGGCCACTAAACTATACGTCTTCTTGTATACTTATGAATACAAGAGAAAGATGTACCTTGCTTTGGAAAATAACGTGAGTGGGCTGAGAAACTAGAAGATCAAATGAATAGATACAATTGTTACCATTTATTTTTTAACCTAAGCCTCTGCAGCTATGAGTAGTTTGAAATAGGGAATATATAAGCACTTGGTATACCTGACTGATAATATTCACATCAAAAGCATTTTGTTTCCAGGAGTGGCAGCATTTGCCTGCAATTCCAGCACATGAGGCAGGAGGATTCCTATGAGTTGGAGGCTACCCTCGGCTACATAGTGAGTTCAAGTCCAGCCCGCAATATAGAGGGAGACACTGTCTCCAAAAACCAAAAACTCCACCAACAACACTACCAACAACAAAAACAACAGCAAGGATGACAACAACAAAAAGCATACATAAAGAAAAATATTTGTTTTGTAAGATCAGGTTTGAGACCCCATTATAATGGTATTTTCTGAAGTGGATAAAACTATGAATCTTGTCTTTAAGAAGAAAAATTCAATGAATGGCTTCAGTCATCCACCTACTCCTGCTAAATCATTTCAGTGACATCCACTATATTGGATATATGCATGCCAGAGATGAGGAAAGGAATAAACCATAGACTCTGGCATAAAGAAAATAAGATTTATTAGAGAAAGATACCTAATATAAAACCTTATAATAATATAATATATAAATTTTTAGAACACAGCATATAAGAAGACATTGCATGTAAATCTGAGTAAAGAATGTGCTGTCAATAACATTAGCCACTGAGCTATATCCCCAGCCCCTAAAAATGTATTTTTCTATTTCACTGTAACTGTTAATTGTGATATGTCATTTGTCAACTTGACTGAGTTAAGAAATGCCTAGCAGACTAGTAAAACACAGTCCTGTTCATATCTGTGGGTTGTTTTCTAAGATGATTTGCTTGTACCCAAGCAAAATGAGATGGGAAAGTCCATCTCTATTGTATGCATGCATGTGTGTGTGTGTGTGTGTGTGTGTGTGTGTGTGGCAACGACATCTAATAGGCTTGAAGCCTTAACAGATTTTTTAAAAGACAGAAAATGTTAGCTTATGTTTGATAAGCTCAGTTCTACATGAGTGGGTGCTTCACTTGCTCCGGCCTTGGCTTGTGAGCATCAGATTCCAATTTCCTCAACCCTCCAACGCAGGTGCATACCAGTGATTTTCTAGGAAGCTTGAAGTTTTTGGTCTGTGGGACTGGGACATATCCTTGATTGCTTTTTTTATGTGGCTTCCAGCTTCTTAGACTGAGCAGCTACTGGATGATCTTCTCAGGCTTTAATCCATTATTAACTCTCCCACATCTGATTCTGCATGCTTACCTAATGAATACACACACACACACACACACACGTCACAACCAAATATTTTAATACTAAACTTATTAAGACATCATGACATTAGTACAAGTTACCTTTGATCTCCATAGTTACAAGAAGTAATCAGAGTTGTGGTCATTAATTTCTAGACATTAGTACAATAAACTACTGCTTAGGTAACCTTTGTCATTGAGATTGCAGCACATGTATTTTCAATTTCTTCTCTAAGGGCCAGGACTGTAGTGGGTTTTCTGAGATATATGATATCCTCTAGAGTCCCCCATATGAGGTTAACAACATCTGTTAAAGAAACATCACAATAGTTTTCTTTTAATGATGTGTGTATACATTCTTTTGGCAGACCCTTATATGTATATTTTGTTTTGCTGTAGTTTGGGAATTTCAAGGGGAACAATATAATACAGGACACATATTTTATAAAACTGTTTAGAGTAGTCACCCAAAGAATCACATACAAAAAGAGAGTGCAGGAATTCTGTCCACACACTAAAGATCAAAGAATCCATCTGAGGGGCTGGATCCCATGACAAAGTCCTTCATGAGTTCAGTTGAAGGCTTAGATCCCATAACAGTGCCTCCCACGAATCCAACTGGAGGCATAGAGCCCAAAACAATGTTTCATGCTGGCATGTTCTATGAATCTGTGCTAGGAAGGTGCAGAGGTCAGTGGTGGAAGTTGGACTGTCTGAGCCAGTGTGATGCATGATCCGTGTTAGCAGGCTGAGGGATCTGAACTGGAGCCAGGAAGCAACACTCAGAGTAGGAAGCAGAGCTCACCCAAAAAGTATTACAGCCATCCTCAGCAAAAGTGAGGTCGTGAGCTTCTCCAATGATGAGGAAAGCCAAGCTCCCATTAGGAAAGCCAACAAACAAGCTTCTCCAAGAGACTGAGCAGTGCACCATCTTCCCTTCCAGAGCAAGGAAACAAAGCCCAAAGTGAGGACCAGAGCACCCCTGAAGTGAACCATAGCAATTCTCAGTGACCATAAGGTCCTGAGATCTTCCTTCCAGGAGAACAGCCAAGTTCATCAGGAAAGCCAGCATTAAAAGGTCCTTCAGCAGAATAGTCCAAGAGAACCAGCAGTTCCCTTACAGCTTCCCAACAGCTTCTACCTGGTTGTATCTAGATGTCCCCTCATGCAGTCACAGTTGGGGCTTTCTGGAGATGGCTGGGATCTATGGTGTGCGCTGCATGTAGCAAGAATGTGATGCTGAGATTGCATCATAATGGGATGCTCAGACTAAGGCAGCCCCGCCCTGTCTGTGAGTGTTATCTGACTTAAGGGTGCATAGCCTGTATATGATATAAGGGGCAGAAAGAAGGCCGATGTTTGTCACTTGTCCCTGCTTGCTACTGCTTTTTCACTATCTTCCTGCTTTATTAACTTCTATCTACCATGAACAAGTTCTCCTCTGTGATGAGCCTCTGCTATCCTACTCTGCCTTAGAACCACCCAACTATGAACTGAAGACTTTATGAACTGTGAGCCAAAATAAACTTTTTGTCCTTTAACTTTGAGTATTGGGTATGTTGTTTCAGTTGTGAAAAAAATAACTGCCACAGACACACAGAATATGCAGATAAAATTATCATGATTTGGTCTCCATGGACCATAAATAACCTTTGTCCCAAACAGCCTAAGCTTTTTTTTTTTTTTTTTTTTTGACATTTTTAAAATGTGTTCATAGTGCGTAATGACTACATTCACTGAGGGAATTTGTATGTTCACATAACATCTTTCAGTTCTTTCCTTTGACTTCCATTCTATTTTTCTAGGATCAAATCCATTTATTTATCTTTTGAGAATGTGTCTTCTTGGTTGATTTCTTGATGGTAGCCATTGTTTCTAGAGTGAGATGGAATCTCTGTTTTTAAATTTGTATTTCTCAAATGGTCAGGAGATATTTTTCATATTTTTATTGTACATTTGTATTTCTTCATATGAGAAATGTCTATTTATTCCAGATGCTCATTTTTAGTTGAATCTTCAAATTTTAGGTGCCCAGATTTTAGAGATTTTATATATTCTGGATACTACTGCTTTGAGAAGTAGCTTGCATTTTTTCCATTCTGTAGGTTGTGTCTTCTCCCTGTGGTTTCCTTTGCTATGCAGAAGCCTTTGAATTTGATCACATTTGTTACTTTTGGAGTTATTTCTTGTGACCAATTGGTTCAGCAAGTCTTTGCTTACACCTATATCTTCAAGAGTTTGACCTATTTTGTCTTCCTCCAGATTAAGTGTTTCCATTCTCATGTTTAGTTCTTTGATCCTCCTTAACTTTAATGATAAAAGACATGAATCTAGGTTAAACCTTTGGCATGAGAATAGCCAAATTTCACAGTACAATTTGTTAACAAGACTATCCTGATATTTTTACTTCTTACTAGGATATCAGGAGGAAATATAACTTTTTTAAAATTACAGTTTACATGCTCTTTACATATTGATATGATAACATCCAGCAAAATTTGCTTGTAAAAGTTTATAATATCCTTAGACTTCTCAGTACTCCAGGTTTTCAAGTAGATTTCTTGTAATAAAGTGCTTATTAAGATTGTGAATAACCACCTATATTTTTTAGTGTGCATTTGGACTCATGGAAAGCATGAGCCTCTCCCTATTACCCTTTCATTCAATCCTAGCCACCTAATGTTTTCTTTTCTATCTCTGGATTTGATTTGAGGGATATTTCACACAGGTGGGATCATACAGTGTACGACTTTTTGTTTCCTATTTTTTAACTATACATATTATTTGCATGGTTCATTTATGTTTTAGTATATGTAAGAATATAATTTTTATTGTTAAGTTATATTCCACTACATGAATGCATCATATTCTGGATCTATTCATTGGATCATTGACATTTTCACCTTTTCTGGCTTTTAGTCATTATAAAAAACGATGCTACAAACATTAATGTACAAATTTTTATATAAATGCATGCTATAATTTCAGTAATTTTAGATGCATATAACAGTGAAATTGCTGCGTCATCTGAGAAATCTATGTTTATCACTTCAATAAATCTCTAAGGTGTTTTCCAAAGGCATGCAACATTTCACATTCCCAACAGCAATGTATCAGCACTAATTCTTGCAAAATTTTGCCATAGTTGTTACTTACCATCTTTTTAATTATAGACATGATTTCATGTTTATGAACAAAGATCAGAAAATCTTAAAATGGTTGAAAAAAATATATGTAATACTTATGTATTATATGTGCATCAGTGCATTTTTATACTTATTGCTCTATTCAGTTGCCTTTCAATATCATATTGGAGAAGAAAAACTATTAAAAATGCATTTATAAATATTCATATACAGAGAATATAAATGGCCTGTGAGTAACTTTTTCGGCATGACTTCCAAAAGATAAGTAAGTATTTCTCATAAATTTTGACTTGAAAAATGAGCAATGTCTTGCAATACCAGTAGTACATGATCCAATAGTTTGCTCTCTCTCTCTCTGTATCTCTCTCTCTCTCTTTCTCTCTCTCTCTTTCTCTCTCTCTCTTTCTGAGGGTTCTGAGTGATCATCTCCAAACAGCAAAAGGTTATGAAAGAGATCTTGTGTGCAGGGGAGTAGGATAAATAGAGGAATCCCTCATATCAAATGAGATTAGGGAGATGTATAAAATGTGAGAAATGGCAAAATTTTGTAGAAAAGCACTAAAAAAACATCATCTGAGTAAGGCTGTAGCAATGTGAGTGATGAAACGGTTTAAGGAAAATGCAATATCACATTTTTGCAAAAACCTGAAGAGGAGGTCAAAGCAATTGTCTTTGGATAGGTTCCTTGTTGAAATTGCATGAAATGAATAGGATTCCACTGCGCCCATAGGTAGCACTGATTCCATTAGTAATAGTAAAAATCGCCCTGCACAGCAGCTCTCCTCTCTCGTCTTCTTCACACCAGTCCCAAAGGTCATTAAATGTAAGTGTACTTTAACCGTATAGCTTGTAGTTTCCTTATTATTTTGTGTTTTCATACAGTGTGTGGTCATTTTTATAGGACTATTCTTGGGTCATGGAAAGAATCCTCTGACTTTCCATTATTTCTTATGGGAAATTCTCTTTGGTATACAAGTGCTTTGAATTCCAAGCATTTTTCTGAAAGGAATTATGCTCACAAACCGAGATTTTACTGTATGCAGACATAGATATACAGATATAAATTTTTGTGATTATTTTTATTGGTAGTCTAGTTCTCATTGCCTTATGGTTTCTATAACTTCTTTGGGGAAGTCTATTGTCAGCTGAATTGGTATTGCATGGGAAATAATATATCCTTCTTCTGCTTTGAAAAATAATATTTTAATATTCAAGTGATGCAAATATTAATTACTAAGTACTGTGATGCACACTGGTATGATTTTCTTTGGGGCTTTTCTGTATGCATATCATTAAATTTCTTGCACATGTAGGCTTATCATGTCTTTTTTCAAATTTGGAAAATTTTGGGATATTTTATATATAAATATTTTTTCAATCATACACTCATTCTTGTCTCCTCGGTGTTCAGTGACTGCAATGGTGGATCAATTGTTATGGTTTATCATGATGGTCAATGTGTATTCTATATTGTTTCAAACTTTTTTTTATCTCACTTCTGTTTAGATTGTGTAGTTTCCATTGTCCTATCTTTAAGTTTACTATTTTTTCAGTTTTTATTTTAACTACCACAATTTTGTCATAAGTAATAATACATCTTGTGAGAAATTGAGACACGTACATAACATATCTCGATTCACTTTACACCCACTTCCCTTCCCCTATCTCCCCTCTTACTCCATTTCTTGATCCCCTTCCCAACTAAAAAAATCTATTTTCCTTTTCCTATTATTTATTTTTCTATTTACATATCTTTGGAGTTTCTCATGTAAAAGACAATATGTGACATATTTAAGGTTCTATATCTGATTTTTTTCACTTAAAATTATGGTCTTCACCAAGATGAATCCATTTTTTTACAAAATACTCACATTTATACTTTTTATGGCAAAGTAACACTCTATTATACATCACACATTCTTTATATACTCATCTGTTGATGATCATGTAAGCTTCTTCTATGTGAATTTGCAAGAATCAATGTAATATCATACGTTTAACATTTCTTGGAAGATACTTAGGAGAATAACTGGATTAAATGTAATTTCTGGCTTTACTTTTCTGAAGAATTTGTGTTTTTCTGTGTCCACTTAATTTTGTAGTAATTTTAGCTTGGTTAATGCATACCACAGATCCGCTATGCATGATTTATTTTTCTTCATATCTTATATTTATTTGCTGAGATGGTCTTGTTGAGACTGCTTTTGATTAAACTTCGGTTTTATTTTTTATTTTTTTGTTCTGGTACCAGGAATCAAACTCAAGACCTTGTGCTTGCCAGGCAGGTGCTTTGCCACTGAGCTAAATCCCCAGCCCCTAAACTTCAGTTTTATATCTAATCTTTCAGTCTGAAATTTTGAAGACTGCTTTAAAATTGTCAAACAGTTACACTCATATTGTCATATTTTCTGTTACATTTGTCAGTCAAGATAATATTGGTTCTTTGCATGACAATTGAATTAGACTGTATTCTGAGTATAACTGATATATTATGCCATGAAACTATTGTTCTTATTTAATTCTGTTAAGTTTGTATGCCTCTTCTAGAACCTTAATGCTTAGTATAGAAGAACTCCCCTTTTTGTCATTCCAGGTGGAAGCTGAAATCCAGTTTATTCACTTATCTTTCATGAAGACCACAAGTTGAGAGGGATATTTCATTTCTGTTTAATGGGCATAAAATATTGAATTCCTGAAATAAGTATTTAGTAAAGCAATCATCCTTTTAAATATGAACACTTCTTTACTGATGGTCATATAACCTCCACTTAAAATTCAGAGAGGAAGTCTCCTTACAGATTAATTATATGTCATGCTGTTGTTTTTTTATTATGATTCTTGTGACCTCACAACAGTAGTGACCAGTGCTTCTCATAGACCAGGTCTGGTGTGAAAATCCGGATTCTCCAAATAGTCTTCAAGGATTCCTCTACCCAGTTATACCATTACTGTCCAGCAGTGTTGAAAGTTTTGACTCTCTACTAGATCTTCTTCAACCTCATCTGGTGGAGGACATTGAATGATAAGTTTGTCTTCTTCCTCACAGTAGAACTACGATGTCAGGTTTGGCTACTTGTTTAACTTTTGCTGATGAATTTGGGATCGGACTACTGTTTTTCTGTGTTGTTTGCTACGGTAAGGTTCTTATCATTGCAGAGATTCTCTTTATTCTCTTCCATCTAAATTACTTCTTAGTGAGAATATCCTTTGGTTGTAACTTTGCCTGCATGGAGTTATATGCCTTGGCTGTTGCATTTTCCAGTACCCAGTGTGGAATATAAGAGAAAAAATAGAAAAAAACAGGCACTTCTCCATAGGTGCTTCCATGGACTCCTAATTCCATTGCCACTTTATATTCTTATCAATAAAAAATTTTCTTATCCTTTTTAAAATACAGAAATGTCTAAGATTTTACAAGAGTGTTTATTGTGTTTCTAATTCATTTTATCCACTACTAGTTCTTTGACAATATAAAATTGTTTCTATAATGGAAGTCTAAACCTAATAATAGTAGTTTACAGGTTTTATGTAACCATTTTTTCTTTCCTTTCCAAATATATAAAAAATATTACTTCTAAACAAATTATAGCTTGAGAGAAAAGGAATTCTTTTTAACATTGTAGCTCTTAGAAAATTACCTTCCAAATTCATCAAATTGTTTCCACAAAAAATATTAATATTTTCTAAGAACCTATTTCACTCTTCAGAATTAGCTTAGCCCGTGAGATGTTTTCACTGAATGAAAACAAAGACAATGGGACAAAAGGTGAATTATAAGCTCACTTTTGGATTTATTGTTCTGTGGGGCACATATTTTATTGTAGTATATTTAATAAGTGTAATAAAGATCAGAGAAAGTTTAGTGGAATCAAAGAATGTTCAACCTTCACTATTTCAAACTAAATCATGGAATAATTATAAGTAATTCTGCTAATCACTGTTGATATAAACTGCAAAATATTCAGCATACAAAAATATAAATACAGCACATTCTACTCCTAATTGTGATGCTCATAAAGGATGAAAATTTGGTTTCTTAATTTTCAAATTAGAATAATATTTACTTCATCTGTCACATCAGAAATTTATAAGGAATAAGTGATATATTTTGTAATCTCTGTACATAGTAAAATTTTCTATGTATATGCTCTGTCTATAAAACAAATATAGTATATTTCAGTAAAAGTATGATATAAATATTGTAGAAAATTACAACACATTGCTGTGCAGTAAAATAGAAATTATAAATTAACTTTAATTTCAACTTTGTTATGTCCATCAGACCTTCCCATATACACATTATAAATGGAAAACAGGATGCTACTGGAGACACTATTCTGCTAGCTATCTTTTAACTTCATGATGTGGTCGTCGTTTAGTCTCTCTGTCTCTGTCTCTGTCTCTGTCTCTGTCTCTGTCTCTGTATCTGTCTCTCTGTCTCTCCCCCCCACTCTTTCTCTCAGCAGCAGCAGAAAACAGCAAAGGCAAAAAGGGAGAAGCAGCAAGCAAGCCTCCTTCTCTCCCTTATACTATATGCAGGCTACCCGCCTCAGTGTGGGTGTAGCACTCACACTCAATCCCAATCACAAACTCTAGAAGTCCACCTCATTACTGCATGAAGCATTAGGAGACACCTAGACTCAAACCATAATATTCCACCCCTGGCCACCCAAAGACCCATGCACATCCATTTATGCAAAATGCATTTTAATCCCTCTCTTAGAATCACCAAAGTCCTAATAGTGTCAGCATTGTTGAAAAGTTCAAGTCCCAAGTCTCCTCCAAATTCTAAGGAAAACTCTTAGCTGTAATCCTCTATAAAAATTAAAAGAAAGTTAAACACTTCCAACATTCAATGGCACAAGATGGACATTATCATTCCAAAAGGTACAAATAAGGGGATACAAAACATTGGGATCAAAACAAGTCCAAAATCAAGCAGGGCAAGCATTAATGCCTGTAGTTCCATGTGCACCATCTGACGCAATCTGTGGCAAATTGTGAGCTTCATGTGGCTCAACATCTATGGCACTTCTGGTGGTTGTTGCTCCCATGGCTTCTCTCTTGGGCCTTCTTTATTCCCTCCTTGCAACTTTCCTTAGACAATTCACATTTCTGGCTTCTTCAACCTTTTGGAGTCTCCACTGCACCTTTAACTTCACCCTTACAGCTTCACACAGTGCACTTTCTGGGACACATTGGCTGGCCACCCAGGCCTTCTGACCTCTGAGTGGATGTAAACCTTTTGAATTACAAGTCTGTTCAGTTTACTTCAGTTTTAGCCTAAACAGCAAGGAAAAATAACTATCTGTGAGGTCATAAATTTCACTCATCAAATTTATTTTACAAATTTTTTCCAGAAATGTCTTGATAAGGTCTAAATAATAAATGTCCATGTATGTAAAATCCAACAATGAAATCTGTAAAACAGTAAAGTGTTGATTTTACTGTTTGAAAAACCATCATCACTGTAAATCATTAAAAATAAAATAATTTTTATGAAAACCCAAAAAAATTATTTCAGATTCTCATCCTTAATTGTAGAGTTTTGTCATGAACACAAACCCATGAAATATCAGATTACCATGTTGAAACAGGTCTGGTAGAAATAATATAAAATGCATCTATTAGCTTAGGAGTCTTTGTAAATGTCCACTTCCAAAATTATTTAGTCACCCTCAATAAACTCTTTGGGATGAAAATACACTCCTCCCACACCTGAAAAAAATCCTTTCTTTGGGCTTCTTAATTCAATTTTCTCAAAAATATTTGAAAATTCTCTGCACCGTAATGAGGAAGATGGTTCTTTTAAAAAAACATACTTCTCACATAGTTCTCAATACATTTTTCTTGATGGTTCCTGCATTTAGGTAGGATTATAAGAAATCAGTTACACTATAATGAAAAGCTTATTCCACATACATATACTGGACAAAATTGTGAATAATGATTCATCCTGGTAGTGATCAAAGAAGTTCTAGTAATTTATCTCATTTAAGCACTTTCCAATATTCTTGATCCAGGAAAATACACCTTCATTGACCCTAATCCCCTTTTTGTATTACTGCTTAGTCTCTCTTATCTACTTTTTAATCTTTTTGTAGTTATGCTTTCTTTTCTTCACTTTTTAGTCACTGAATTAATTGTTGTGATATTTTAATAGACCCTTGTAGTGAAATCATGTGTAACATCAATACACTTTTACATGAAAGTAAAATTCTTTTCCAACCAAAACAAGCTCATAGTAGAAATTATAAAACCATATAAATATAGAGCTTCTCTGCCATTTCATAGATTATTCTCAAATAATTTTGCTTGTCTATTCATAAATTTCTAGTTCATGAAGTCTTCCAAATTGAATTAATGACTACTCCATTATTGCAGTCCATATGTTCATAATAATAAAAACAAAATTAAAATGTTGATTCAGTGACACTTACTTGCACTAAGTAAATTCTGCATGGAAAGTTCAACTCTATAAAATGAATTTTGGAAGAATTCCAAAAAATTCTGAAGGTAACTAATAACATTTATCTGAAGGGAACTAATGACAAGAGTAAAATTATAAATTACCATTTATAAATTAGTGTCTAAAGAGCTTATCTTTGGATTTCCCTTAACATATATCATGCATTTTATGTAGTGAATATAAACTCTCTCCTTCAATTCACAGCTGTCTTATTGCTATTACCATTTGTAAATTTAAAATACCTGAAATTAAGCAAAAACTATTTAATAGATAAATAGGAAAATAAAATGTGGTATTTTCATAAAATGGAAAATCATTCAGCCTTAAAGAGGGAGAAAATTCTGTCACATGTTGGAACATAGATAACAGTGAGGACATTATGGTAAGTGCAATAAGAAAAGTGCAAAAAGGGGCTGGGGATTTAGCTTGGGCTGGGGATTTAGCTCAGCGGCAAAAGCGCCTGCCTGGCAAGCGCAAGGTCGTGAGTTCAGTTCCTGGTACCGGAGAAAAACAAAACAAACAAACAAAAAAAAACAAAAAAAAAGTGCAAAAAGTACTGTATGATTCTACTTATGTATTATATGTAAAAGAGTAAATTCATAGAAACAGAAAGTACAATGGTGGTTACCAGGTATATGGAAAGGGAAAGTCAGTAGTTGCTTTGTAATGGGTATAGTTGTAGTTCTGAATGGTGAAAATATTTTAGAGCACTGTTTTACAACAATATGAATATACTTAAGATTACTAAGGTATACACTGAAATAGTTTAAGGTGTCCACTTTTATATTATTATATTTGCCATAACTAAATATTTTAAATATATATGTATATATATCTGAAATTAATTTGCATATATTATTCAAAACTATTTTTTCTTCAGTCTTCCTTGCCTTCCTACCATGATCTATGTAAGCAAGCCAGAAAAGCATGTCATAATTGATAAGTGTACATTCTTTATAAATATCAGCCAATTCATCACCAATTCCTGCTCAATCTACTTGTACAATATTTCTTGACCATTTCCACTTATTTTGATTTTCATTTCTTCAAATTTTGCACAAATCATTATCATTTCTTGTGTAGTCCCCTAGTCTGTCTGCCAGCACTCTTTTTGCTGCACTCCAATACATTATGCTCACAACATAAAATTCCTTAAAATGACGAGTAAATTGGAACATGCTGTTACTGTTTATAATTCTTTTCTGCTTCTCTGTTGCTGTACATTGACAGTTTATAATACTTAATATGATTTTCATGCCTGTATACTAGTCACATCTCTTTTAACATTTATTCTCAATTTTGAACTTTGCAAACTAGTTGTCTTTCATTTTCTCCAAAGTGTCAAAATTTTTCAACTTGAAGAATTTCACTCCAGTCTCATCCAGAAAAAAAAATTATTTTCACCTTTCTGATCTGACCTGTAATGTCACTTCCTTAGGTGGACCTCAATTAACCACTAAGTGTTATTTTCATGTAATTTTCATAATGAAAACTGTACATGTATTTGGACAGCTCAATGAATTTGCAGAATGAAAACAGCTATAGCCACCACAGTGAGATCGAGAAACAAAAGTCTTCTCCATCTTTTCTAGAAACAAATCCTACCCTCAACAGAGTAGATTTAATTTGCTTGCACTTGTAAATAAGGTAATATATAATCTTGTGTAGATTGCTTACGATTAGTATTCTATTTGTGTAATTCACATATTTATTATTCTGGCTATTTTTAAATTGTTTTATAAATTTCAAGTGTATGAATAAACTAAACTAAATTTATTACACTCTTCATGAACATTGGCACTGTTTCTATGTCTGTGTATCATGAATAATGTTATTATGGGCATTATTAGCATCATTTTATGATTTTTTCATCATATATATAAATTTCTGATGAAATTTCATCAGAGTGAAGTTGCTAGATCATAGAATGTACACTTTTTTTTTTTTTTGGTAGTCCTGGCAAACACTTTTCTTAAGAGGTTGTCAATTTATGCTCCTACAGGTAAGTTATGAGAATTACAGTTGCGTCACATTCTTACAATCACTTGATATGTTCACTCCCATTATTTTGTCAATTCTGGGCATATGTAGTTAAAATTTGTATTTTCTTACTAATCAGTGATATTTTTATGGGCACATTTGTCACTAAAATGTACTGCTTCTGAATAAATTTTTAAAATATTTGCCCCCATGTCTATCAAATTGGCTGGTTGCTAGTCTATTCTCTATACAAATTTTATTTTCATACTGATTTTCAAAAGTTATTTATGTATTTTTGATTCAAATGAGAGAAGTTGGAAAAATGGAAATAAAACTTTTGTTAATAAGGAGATGAAGAGGGATTGAAAGGAGGGGAGGGAAATGGGAAAAAAGAGAATCAAGATATGTCATATAATGGTACAAATTCCCTTTAATGAACATAATAGTTATGTATATTTAAAATATGCAAATAAATTTAATTTATTAAAGAAAAAGAATCTTGTCACACTATGTTACTTGATTTTTCACACTTTGAACAGTATTTTCCCATAAATAATATTTTTAT